>NC_092871.1:65673258-65819101 GCF_032062135.1 Pyxicephalus adspersus | reverse complement strand
TCGGTGCTATACGATCGTTCGTAGATATCGTGCAGGATCGTTCGTCGTTCGTTTTCCAACGATAATAATTGGAAGTGTGTACGTAGCTTTAGTGGTTAGCACTCAGGCCTTTGCAGTGCCAGGTTTCAATTTCAGCCAGGACACTATCTACAAGGAGTTCGTATGTTCTCCCTGTGTTTGCAAAGTTTTTCTCCCACATCCAAATAACATGCAGTTAGGTTAATTATCTTCTCCCCAAATTGGCCTTAGATTGTGTTAATAACATATGACTATGGTAGAGAAATTAGGTTGTGAGCTCCTTTGAGGGACATTTAGTGACAATACTTTAGACTTTGCAAAGTGCTGTGTAAATTGTCTGTGCTATATAAATACAAGGTAATAATAACAGTCAGTTTTGGTCTCAAATTATATAAATTCGATGTGTTTCCCAGACTCTTGGTCTGCATCCTCAGGAATTAAATCAAGATCTAGAAATACAATGACAATGAAGAACAAATAAGCAATTCAATCCATGACTTACTATAATGTTTACTTCACTTTTTATCTGCATTTTACAATTCCTGTGGGACTGCTAGTTTAAGCAGACCATGAATTTTACTGCCATGCCCACTTTAAGCGCACTTTAAATATTATTTTTGTTTTATTAGAATTTCTAAAACCACTGCGTGTGGATCTGCAGGATTTTGAAAATATTAAATATTTTGCCAAGTACACAGATTTCAAAATCTTGGATGAGACTGAGAAATACCAGTTACTGATTGGATCCTATAGTGAAGGTGATGCAGGTAAGTGACAGCTCAGTAGATTGGACGGAAGTGTGTTTTACATTTTTGGGATTATAAAAGGGAAATGTATATTTGGTACAGTAGTGCTTCAATTGATTTCTCTCCCACACATACTGCTGCCCATCTTCTCAAACACTTACCTTTTTCTTTGATCTAGTGATCTTCGCTGTGTGACTGCATCCTTACCCACACAGCCTACCTGAAGCAATGCTCCATTTCATGCTCCATCCAGGAATCATAACATACAGGGAAATTAATTATTATAAATCTATAGAAGGTTGTTGGACTTCATTTGGGTAAAGACCTTGCAGCGGCTTACAGCTCTGAGCTTTGGAGAAGTCTCCTGGTTTATGATCGGCCATGCATATCCAACGGGATGCAATTCCCACAGAGTGCCTGTACATAATGTTATACATATGGATATGCACATTTGTGTGTGCATGGCTTACTCTGATAGTTGCATACAGGGTTTAATTCATTCATGCACATTGTGGACACATTTAGTATTTTTTTCCATCATTTTGGGGCTCCAAGTTATTATGAATTATGAACATCGCACTAGCAATGAGCTGCCATCCCGCTTCTAATGTCTCTATCATCTGTATCATTTCCCAGGGACTCCATGTCTGGTCTAAACAACAAGATGTTCAGTACGAAGGATCAGGACAACAATATTTATGAAAAGAGCTGTGCTCAACTTTACAAAGCAGGCTGGTGGTACAGCAACTGTCACATGGCCAACCTGAATGGACTGTACTTCTTGGGGGTGCACACGTCCGATGCTGATGGTGCCAACTAGTATACAGCCAAGGGCCACAAATATTCCTTCAAGCACGTTGAAATGAAGATCAGAGCTTTATAAACTGGGAAGAAAACAACCCCATGGAGGGGAGTGGAATAGAAGTTTCCATTTTTTTAAGAAAATGTGTTAAAATAGTAATAATTTTGTGCTTTCTTAAACTGGGTCTATACGAACGTTTTTAAAAACACATGTGAACGTTCCTATTGCGTTTATATGCATGGAATTTCAAACACTTTATTAGCGTTTTAAAGCTGGAAAACGCCTATGTCGCGTTTTTGAGTTTTCCCGCGTTTTAACGTGCTTACCTTTTTAGTGTTTAAAAATGCAGGAAAAAGTCTCATTAAAGTCAATAGAAGCATTTACTCATGTTTTGGGGCGTTTTCCAGCTTTAACCCAGCGTTTTAATTTTTTAAACGTTGCAAGCAACGTTTAAGATAAAGCTCATAAACATGCCTCAAGGAAACGTCCTGGTGTAGATTAGCCAATTGGAATGCATAGGGATTTCAAATAAGGGCTTTAAAAGCCTCAGGTTAAATGCTGGGAAAACGTCTGTGTAGACTATTTCTTAAGAGGACATGTCTCTTTATAGATATGTTTGGCCCTGCTGCCTGCTATCCTTTGTTACCTTAACACTAAATGAAAACTTTAGTTCAAATCAGCTACATACATTCCGGGAACAAAATAAGAAAAGGTGTAAAATATCTGACAAATCATTTTCTCTTAAACATGGCCTAGTTGTAAAATCCCGACTCCTGCCAACAGCTGTGCCTGACACACCCCTACAGTTCTAGGAGCTCTCCAATTAGCAAAGCCCATGGTCCCTACTGATAGGAGAAATCTAGTTCTGACACAGCAGGGACATGAAAGACTTCCGCAGGGAGACTACTTCTACACAGAGAGCAATGATCTATCTATGCAGCATGCTGGTAGTGTACAGGACTTTCTGCTCAAGATGGGGCTGCATTTAAAAGAAAACAACTGTAGGACTATGGGACTGTGGTATCAATCCTCTTATACTGTCTGCTCACCAAAAAGGCGACAGACCAGTTAAATTTCTGATCTAACAGAACGATTTGCTTTTCTATCCCATCAAATTATACAAAGCCATACCAGACAACAAAGTCAGGTTTGTGCTTTTACTATTTTCTGCATCAGAAAAAAACAATACCTGATCATCCCTCATCTGATGTGAACACTGATGTGATTTCCTTCTACATACCATATTTTTTGCCATATAAGACGCACTTTTTCTTCCCCAAAACTGGGGGGGGGGGAAAGTTGGTGCGTCTTATACGACAAATACCGTGTTTCCCCGATTTTTTTTTTTTTTCATTAAAAAAAGTATATAAGACCTACCCTGAAAACAAGACCTAGTGTGTTTTTGGAAGCCCAAAAAAATATAAGACAGTGTCTTATTTTCGGGGAAACACGGTACTACTGTCTGTTGTGCTCCTGTCTCCAGGTAGAGACTACAGGTGGCCGAGAAGCCATTTCAGGGCAATGATGAGCAAATGACACCATGAAGCATGAATGTAGATGCGAAGTATATGTAAGATAATGGAGGAGATCAGCAGAACTGAAAAAATAAGGAGAATATGGTATTTTATGTAAAAAAAAAGAAAATAGATTGGTACACACAATGCTTTAGAAAATGTCAAGTGTTATGCAGTTAGGTGTTGGATTAATGGCACAACAATTTCATCTTCTCCATAAATGGCACAACAATTTCTTGTTCTCCAGGCACCCTTGTATTGTAGAGTTCTAGGGTTACGGTCAATGATGCCAATGGCTGCCATCCACACTGTTCATATCAGCTCACAGAATTGGAATTATAGTGACTGCGTCAAGCTTTTCCCGGAGAGAGAATCGATTTATGAGATGTATCAGGCCAGTGAAAAGGAAGCATTTGCGATGTGTGACAGATGGCGGTAATGCTAACTATTATCAGCGTCTTCCAGCATCCTACCAGGAGACACCACCCCATCCTTACTCCCTGACTCAGCACATTCTGCCTTGTCTAAGAATGTGAAAGCAACACTCAGAAATCACACGTTTTGTAAAGAGCTCTGCAAAAAGCATGGCAAAAAGCACTTTGGGTGATACTAGATCTCCTACGGTCACTTCACTCTAAAGGTCTTACTAAAGATTTGAACACACATCAGGTGATTGTCACCAGAGATGAATGGTGCTTTTCTTGGCAGAAATCTGACATGTTTGGTCCTCCAATGTTGTTTATCAATCCTTCCAGGTAGACCAACAGGAGAGAAGTGGGGGCAACTTCATTTTCATTTCTATGAAGCAGAGAACAGTGGGGTGCCACTTGCTCTTCTTTCCCCTTCTCTTCATAGAACAGAACAGAGCAGCACTTATTCGCTCTCCTGTCACTGTTTAGGATTGTTTTAGGGGACAGTCATCTGACCTCTATCTGACATCTGTGTGAGGCTGATTAGAGTCATGCATTATGTAGATTTGCCTAGTCATCATTCCCATCAAAATACCATAATCAAAAAAAAAAAAAAGTTTTCAGCAGGAGCTTATTTGGAAGAACTGTTCCTTTTTTGAAACTAAACCCCTCTGTTTTCTCATCGGTGTTCCCTCATTTTTGGTGTGATTAGAGTTGGTGTTAGGGTAGAACAAATTGGGCAATTGAAAGACTGAATGGAAGGTTTTAGATACCCTTTTAAATAATATATAGAGGGGTATATAACCAACCAAAAAAAGAGCAAGTGAGGAGAAACTAGGAAACATGGTTCTGAAAGAGGGACAAATCAAGGACAGTTATCAGGACTACAAAAACAAGATAGTACTATATAAACCCATCCTGGTGGATCACTAAATAATATCAGGGGACTACTGTACACTTTTTCTATGGACAATCATGATTGTTCACCTAGCTCACAAAAAATATACAGTGCTTTGAAGTACAACTAAAGTCAGAACATTCTGTATTTTTCTTTTCATTTGAGAATGTGTCAGGATTAGAACCTGCTGTATGTGTACTCATTGGGGAGATTCACCCGTTTGTTTGCACTTGTGACAATTGTCACTGAGACAGCAAGCTGATTAAAATCAAAGTTGTCACCAATCTAGGATGTTGATTCTCCTCACTTTGGGGAAGTTTTGTCTCTTTTCTGTGTCTCTAGAACAGGGCATGAAGGTTTAACTATTAGGAATGCCATAAAAAAAAATCTTTTGCCTGGAGTTCGAGTTAAAGGCACAATGCTCTATAAAGTGACTGAAAGCTCCACGCAGAGCTGTTTTGTGGCTTTGTATTTTGGGAGTTGTAATCTTTCCTGTGTGAGAAGTGAATATCTGAAGGGTCCAGTTCTGCTCTGTTTCCCCCCATCATCTTTTAGAACTGGCTTCTCGTATCCTCCTCAGATGGTGAATGAAGATAATCTTCCAGAAAACACAGGCTCACAACAGCCTTAAATCCTTATGTGCTGGGGATGATAAACTGTTTTTTTTTTTTGCTTTTCCTTTGGTTGGTCTAAAAAGATTTTTAATATCACAAATGTGTCACTTGGCTTTTCAGCATCTGCTCTATGTACAAACGTATTTACTACGAATATGCAAAGAGCAATATCTGTGTGCAAAGGGCAGCTTAGGGTGGCGAATTCATTTTTATTGTACTATATCTAGACTCTAGACCTTTACTTGACTCTAGACATTTACATTTCTAGTTAATTTACACCCATGTGAACATGGGTTTGCCTCTCCCAAATGAAGTTTTATGGGCCCTTTACAATTTTTAACACACCATAGAAGGTAGTTGACCCATTTATGACCAGTATATTGCAAGATGTGTGTATTTACTATAAGGACATATGATTATGTCGAAAGAGACCTTTATTTGGAGGCCCATAGGAATTTATTGCAATGCACCCCAAATATGCATTTGTGTTACCAACACACACAAGCTGTACACAGATAGTTGCAGAACCAGCCTAAAGACAAAACTTCTGACATTCTTCCATTTGCATATCATTGTTCTATGATCTGTATTTTGTAATTAGCTCATTGAATCATGGTAATGAGTATCAGACACTTTAAATGGTCAGTCCACCAAAATTATCATATTTTTATAGATTGAGTGATCCTGTGCAGCTCCAACAACTTGAGCAGTACCATACTGTCATCCTGTCATTCACTGGCATGTGGAAGTGATAATCAAACTGCAACTTCATGCCTAGTCTGCACATAGCCTTAAACCTACATCTTCATATATTTTTCAATGACCGTTTCCTCAGAATTTTCAGGTACACAAACTTGTTGGTAGCATTGTGAGGTATTCCCAGTATCCCTGCAGGATTTTTAATATAGTACAGTATATATATATAGTATAAGACAGGAAGAGCTGGAACACAACAGTGATGGTTGGAACATCAAAACTTCCATGCAGACTGGAGCTGAATCGATAATATTTGCAGGGAGATGACACTGTGTTATTGAAGAACTAATAAAACCTGAAGGCCGACTCAACTCATCAGGCTACACCCATAATGGAACTTTTTGTATTGATTGACTCTTTAAATAAACAAAACATTTTTTGCACTTAACATTTTTACTATTACATCTAATTTATTTTGTTTACTGTTGACCAACTGAGTAACTGTAAAAAATACTGCACTTAAGAATTTTGAATATATGGTTCATTCTGTACCTTTACTTGCAATTTTGTAAGTTTGTGAAAGGGTCAATTTAGGCACATTCTCTAAATAAATTAAACTCTTAATGTGTAGCAAAGTTGAATACTTTACTCAAGCAAAGATCAGTATGCAAAGTGAGGTGACCTGTAGCCACCAAACCGCTATCATATTTATTACTGATTTAGTTAATAAACAAATCTGATTGGTTGCTTTATATTATGATTATGTGACTTTGCATCTCATCACATTTCCTTGTCCTGATTAATTTAAAAACCCAGACAAAGGATAGTTTTATGCAAAAGTGGGTTGCTACAAATACAGCTGCAATTGGATCTATTGGGATTGGGTGATATTTGGTGGTGCAAAGATTTGATTTTTTTCCCTACTTGTTGTTCTACATCAGATATGTGTAATGATGCTAAGGACTTCATTTGGTATTCTTTTCCAGAAATTAACTTAATTTTCAGCTTTTGATTACACTTCTCCTATTCTAAATGACCCCCCTTCCTCCCTTTTCCAGGCTAACATTTTACTTGCTCACAGTTAGCAGGCTGAGGGAACAGATAAAGATACCGTGTGCAAAGTCTGGAGTGATCACTGCTCCTCCCAAACCCTCAGATTTCTCTCTCTAGTGTTTCTGTAATACCTTGTTTCCTTGTATTCACTTCTTTAAAAATGATCCTTTCACAACCAACTTTTGACCCTGGACGATCAGCAGAACTTCAACCCAATTTCTTGGCACCATCATTATTTTGTGCACAATATCTAAATATAGTTAAAGCCCTAGATTTTAACAGTTATATAACATATAACATTTTATAAGTGCCTCCTATTTGATTTGGATCTTCTGGTTGGGGGCATAAGGTGAAAGGTTTTTCTACAATCTTTTCAACACTTTGGGCTGAGTTTTACTAGTAGAAGCATTTATTGCATTAATTCTTAAAAAAATCCAACTCAGCCTTTTCAAGCAGATGTCTCTCCTCCCCAGGAGTTAACAAGAATGACGGATTAATGGCACTTCTAACAGGAAGAATCTGATCTGCAAAACAAATGAAAATAAAGGTTGTACAGGCCACAAAGAATGACTCGATTTATCCTTCCCAACAATGCAAATCTGAGACCGGGAAACAGTAATCTGTCACACTTAGCGCATGAGGGCATCATAAAAAACAAATGAAGGTCTTTATGACCAACCCCAGGCACCTGCAAAAAGATATCATCTGCTTGGATAATAAAACATTCTAAATCAGTTTTTTAAAGGCAGGTTTCGTTTTAGTATTTTAGTCTTGAAATCTGCCAGCCATAATGCATTTCAGTCTCTGTGTCCCTAAAATGAAACATATCACAAGCATGTCATAGCATTAATTCTGGGACTATTTCTAAAGCTGTAAGATTTCTGGCTGTGATGCTGAACTCTGGCTTTTATAGTTTCTGAAAGTGCAGATCACAAAAGTCAGTGAAATGTAAAAAGCCCTTATCTGCATATTTCTTTTGATCAGTGGTTGAAAGTTTTATAGCTGGGCGGGGGGATAATAATGGATAATAATGGCTGCTACTACTTATACTGTTAATAACAAAGTGGTCATACGGTCTTTTTTGTCTAAAAGCCTAACCTTTACATTATCAAATACCATAACTGGATCCTAAAATAAATCTTCAGAACACCCTGCACCCATGACATCCATTCTTGCCTCACTTCCTGGAGACCACAGTGGACCATGGCTGTGTTATTTAAGTTGCAATAGCAACTTTTTTTCTTCTTTGGGAGAGAGAGCATTGCCACTCTATAACAGAAAGTGCATAAACAAAATCCTTTTTAATGCGATTGCCAGGTATTATTTTAAAGAAAGATTTATTGATACAAATTTAAAAATAATAAAATTGAGTTCTAAAAAATTCTTGCAACAATCGACTTCCAACGACGGTCTCAACTTGCCTGACATAACACTATATAATCAAGCTGCCCTTCTGCATATACTGAAGGACTGAATTCATTGTTCTTCCTCTTTCAAAAATCTATAGGTTAATTTCATTTTAACGCCCCCCCCCCTGGATTTCACTAGCAATTTTGCATATTCATGAAGAACTCACACCAAGTGAGCTGCACAACAATCCCTTTATTAATCCCTTATTTTTATAATGGCAACTCTGGCATTTATTAGGGAGAGGAGAATCCCTTAAAGCCCACTCCTCATTTCTCCCTCTGTGGGGAAATAGTGGATTTTCACCTGGACTTTCATCCTCAATGTTAGCTGAATGGGCAGCCAGAGATCCCTCTGATAATGACCCAAAAACTCAAATAAAAAAGAAATGTTTTGATTCATGTATCTCTAATAATACAAAATAGTGTTTATAGTGCCAGAGTGGCCCGTTCATTGTCACTGACTGACTGGCACAACCCCCTCAATACTATGCTGTTATTTCCCTCGGCCCCTACCAAGGCAATCTCAAGGTACTACCAATTTTAAAACGATTTAGATTATTTTAAAGTGGAAGTGGGTATGGCGTGATGGCAGGAATAGTTTCCTGACTTTGACCTGCTGGAAATAAAGAAAATGCACAATACCGGCTGTCCAGTTCAGGGAAATACTTTTAGACTTGGCCATAAAAAATACATTTCCCCCAAGTGAGCCCAAATTGTGGCAATAGCTGAATCAGATAAAAGTCCTAAATGTGAAACACAGGCAACATCTCCCTATCACAATCTGTGGGTGTAAAGCAATTCTGGTATCAATTGACCAATTATATTCAAACCCATTTAATACATTTTTTTGCCTTCCACCCCAGAGTGGGCAATTTTTGGTAAGGTAAGGAGATATGGGACTCACCTTTCCAGAGAGGCAAAAAGACTGGTGCGCCTATTATCTGCAGTGACCAAAAAGAAGATTTTGCATTGTTGGCTGACTGCTGCCCCACCAATGGTGCCTTTATTCCTAGCAAAACTGCAACAACTATTTAAAATGGAATAGACTGAGGCCTCCTTACATAAAGACATTTGAAACATGGGAGCTGGAAAAGCAAATTTAGGCCCCCACACATAACAAGTTGCCAGATATGGGGTCACAAGCATAAAATCCTAACAACAATCAGGCATATTCCTGTGGAGCTATTTCAGGACCAGTGTCCTCAAGTTTAGTTTGCATGTTAGGGACACCCTGGGAGCCACTCTCAATGCAATGAAAATTACCTCACTCCCAATTGTCTGTGTGCTGTGGTGCCCCTTAAAGTTCACAAAATTTCAAGGCTGCATTCAGGTTGGCGGTAAGGTTGTAAAGCGGTTACCTCTTCCTTGTGCAATGGAGCCCTGGCTCGGGGGAGATGCTCAGTACTGCTCACTGCCACCCGCAAGCAAATCTGCAGATGCTGTGGTACGAGGGACTGAGCAGCTGGCGAGCTGCCTGTTACACATAGTCTACACTTACATTTTGTGAACCCCAATTTCTCTGGAACAGAGGGATGTTGGCAACTGGAAATATAGGAGCCAGTAGGAAAAGTATTTTGTCCCCCCCTTCCCAATTAAAATGGTATACACATCATATCACGCTATGCTGTCACACATAGCTATCCCCTTACTCTCTATGAACCCCATTTCTCTGTAAGAAAAGGGAAATGTAACTGCAAGTGCAGGACTCTTGTGGCTAACTCACCCTAAAATTTCATCACTACGGCCATCACCAGATACGAAAAACTATAAATGTTATATCGTACTACCCTGTCACACATAGCTGGCCACTTACCTTCCGTGAACCCTAATTTCTCAGAAAAAAGGAATGTAGATGAAGATGATCCAAGAAGTATCCATTGCAGAGATTCTTGATTTGTCATTACTTTTATTTGGTGCATATATGTTAAGGTAAGTAGAAACATTTCAATTTTATTAAATTTTAAAATAAAACTATTTTAGTTTTAAACATACATCTTTGATGTTTATTTGCATTGTGGCCCACAAGTTCTATCCCAATGTCAACAGCGGCCCCCGGATGAAAAAAAATGGACACCACTGGTCTGGTTCCTTCAATAGCAGTTGTAGGGCATCATAATTATTCACAGCTAAGAAGTGACATGCAGAGTTCAACAAGCAATAACTGCACATCCAGGAACTTATCTGAATGAATTACAATAGAGGACAGAAAAGATATATAAGGAATCCACAAAAACAGCATCCCTACACATTTTTCCAGGTGTTTATACCAACCTCTAGAGCAGCTTTTCTAAACTTTTTCAATGGGAACCCTGAAATAATTTTGAGATCTCAGGGAATCCCTGCTATAATTAATATATCCACAGCCCACAGTATATTAACATGATTGTCAATTGGAAGAATGCCTCTTACATTGCTGCCAGTAGAAAGTCACCCTTACAGATAGACAAAAAGATCACTGCTGTCAGTGATAACTGGATTGAGAGTCACAAAGTGCTCATTGCTCAGGAAACACCTATCAACAGAAATTGGATTAATGACATATAAAGTGTTGAATATGTAGAATCAATGTACAAAAATTACTTACTATTGCCATAGCTGATGAGATAGATTACAAGAAAAAAGATTGAAAGAGTCCAATATGTGATACTGTTGGTTAATTTCAAACACAATAATACAATAAACTATGTATACAAATTAATATTACACGTGATATATAGTGACACTCAAGCTTACATGAAAATCAGCCCTATCAATATATACATTAAGGCAGTGAATAAAGACTTAACATGAACTTGTCACAAGCATGGGCAAATCTGAGCATATAATGGAAAATGTAGAGGAAGAAGATTCCTTTAACAGAATGTCAAAATAGGCAGTGGATGTAGACATACAGGGAGCTGAATCTGCTGTTAGTTAAAGACTGAACTTGGATCAATGGATCATAGGGAGGCTTGGGAGGGAGCTCACCTTATTTGCAGGAAAAGTTTATATACACTTCACCTATTGCATACCTATAGGTATATAATTTTTATGTGGTTTTCACCAAAGGTAACATCTCTATGTGCATTGAATATATGAATATTTTTAAATCGTACAAGCTTGTGACAGATTCATTTTAACCCCTGAGAAATGTGGCATTCCTAGGCATGCATGATATTTAGCTTTGTAAGTGAGTTCTGTCCAGTCAATCACTCTGGACACCATATCTAACCACAACCTTGGGTGGGGAAGACTTTTCCTTCTCTGGGTCCATCTCTGGCTCGTTAGGGGATGCACCGGGTGACCTCACTTTAAAGGCTTGCTCTGCGCCTTCATGCTCCACCAGGTGCAGATCAGCTGCTTCTTAGGCTAGGTACACACATGCAAAAGTTCTCGTCAGCTCATGGCTGATATCAGACGAGAATTTTGCGTGTGTACGGTGCCTGTCGTCCATCGCCCAAACGACCGTCCTGGCAGATCCATGGACAGTGAACGAAGAACAATTGTAGTGGAAGTAAAGGGGGAGCGAAAGCAACGGGGTGCTGCTCCGCCATTCTCCCCCCTCCCCTCTCCATAGAGCAGAATGGTGCTGTATGTACAGCACTCGTTCATGCATTGTGCAGCTGTGTCTAAGAGCAGGGTGTGGGCTGGGAGAGGGCGTTGGTCACAAATTCTACTCCCTGTCCTAACTGATTTGACTGGTATGGGTTCTTCCAAGACCCACTCTGCCTAACAAGACATCTTAAAGTGTTCCATTTCACAAGTACATGCAAGCTACACACAGTCACCATTCTGACTTTCTAGAAATGAATGTCATAACTAGCATTTCCACTGTCCACTTGTGGTGAGCTCGAGGCCACTTTAAAATAGGTATATGCAGTGGCAGTGATAGAAGTAGACACCTAGAATAATGTTTGCATGAGTTGCATGGTGCCCCATGAACCCCAAAACCTACATGGTGCTCCAGGAACCTCATTTTTTGCAAATCTACTAGGTCTTTATCTCTATTCATGACCTCCATCTCCTTATTGTTCCATGAGGTAGTGCATCATATTTTTGAGCAATAGGTGGTTGCAGAAGGACTGAACAAGGTGCATGTGCATGCAGGTCTCCTAACTTCTTTTGTTGTTATCCATTTAGAACTATTAACCAAATAAATAAATGTAAGACATTATAAAAAGAAGTTGATTTTATACAAGACTAACAGTGCATAGAACAAGGCTAATTCTAGTTGGCTAGATTATAGATTTATTCAAGGGACTGGATGATTCATAAATAGGTTTCTTTATGAAAAGAAGCTACAGGAGAAAGGGTCACATTTGGGAGCCAAGATAACTGACACTAATGAATTATGTTGTGTAGCATTGATAGGATTCCCATTTTAGGCTTACAGAGGCTTACCAATTATAGCTGGAAGTATTCTTAGATTGGATGACTCAACAGGAAACAGCTGTAGGAAATGTCTCTCCCATGCAGTACCAAGGTTCTTATAAGTATCCACACCTCTTGCCTAAAACTCATTCACATTAAAACTCTATTTAGCAAACAAACTTGTCATTTGCATGTGATAAACCTTAAAAGGAAGTTGTCGCTTTGCCCATTTAGAGTAGAGCTATGGGTTCTTTAAATAGCAACTCAGCCCTAACACCCACCTATCCCACACTTCCACATCACTCTGTTCATCTTTCAGAACCCTGGGTCTTGTACAACATCTGACCTTCTCCTACCCATAAAAGCTCAATTTATTCTTTAGAGGTCCCTCAACTCCCAAACCTTGTCATTATTGACCTCTATAAATGCTATGTGTTGGGTTTTATCTAGTTTCCATACTTGATGCAGAACACTTGCCAAACATAGTACAAAGAATAATAATTCTAAAAATATTAAGAATAATAATGGGAAGTTCTGAAAATCATTAACTAAAAGACTAAAGATTTTTAAGTGAGTAAGAATGGTTGCACCTATAGGAAGGTTTCTAATTGGTAGCCATGTGTTACAGTACAAAACTTTTTAAGACATTAATTAGCAAAGATCTTCGACTATGTAGATGCTTCCAATGACAAACGACTGAAAGATGAATGTACAAGCACTGTACATACAGCGCCGTTCGGTTATATGGAGAGGTAAGGGGGGAGAATGAGCGCACGGAACCCTAATACACCCTCCTCCCTTCACTTCCATTGCGGTCATTCATCTTCTGTTGTTCATAGATCTGTCAGAATGGATCCATGAACAATGTCGGACGACCTCTGTACACATGCCAGATTCTCATCTGAGACGTGCCCCGCAGCTCGCATCAGCCGAGAATCATCTGACGTGTGTACATAGCCTAGGGATTGTTTGATCCAGTCCTTCAGTTTTGACCACAGATGAAATATTTGCTAAAGATGGAAGCTCCCTATATAAATGATTTAAGCTGTTATTTACAGTCATTTTAATCCATGTTGGTTTTCTCTGTGTCTGCGAAGGTCCACTTTACGCTGAAAGCCTTTTCCACACAGGTCACAGGTGAAAGGTTTGAATCCTGTGTGCTTGCGGCTGTGTGTGATGAGGTTTGAGCTCTGACTGAATGCTTTTCCACAGACTTGGCACTTGTGTGGCTTTTCTCCTGAAAACAGTGAAAATTAGCATTTAATCATCTGTTTCTGTGCTATTGTAGTCCCCAACAAGCAACATGAAGAAAGCAAAAACTTTTTCAATCTGATTTTTCATTAAAGTAAAACTGTGCATTGATCATGCAGGGCAAAACAAGAAGTCTACATTAATCCCTCCTTCCTGTCTGCACAGACTCAACCCCAGCCACAGACTCAACCCCAACCCCAGCATATTAAGTGGATTAATATGCTTTGAAGCCATTATGGAAGCAATTATGGAACTGAAGTAGGTTTATTGTGCCTGCTCGGTTCAGCTTTAATGTACACTTCAATCCTAGTAATGTAAATCAATAAAAGCGTGATTCTAGCTATTTTTTAAAGCAGGGTAGGAAGGGGGGGGGGGGGGGGGGGTAGGGTTATTAGATTATGCTAATTTGATGATGCTGATTTGGTGGCACGCAGTGGAGATACTTCACCACATATTACATTAGTCAGGTTGGAACCCACAGGCAGTAAGATTTGGTGTGCAGTACATGGCTACCTGTTTCTTGTCCAGACTTACAAAGTGCCTCGCAGAGTCTTCAACAACCTTTACTAAGAGCTAGATTTTCATCACCCAGGACAATTACTCTGATCACCATATAAATCTGTACAGATGTCTAAAGATTTAGTTTAGCAATTACTAAACAACTGTCTGTTAAGAACAGATTGTTTTAATAATGGTAAAGGCTGTAGCAGGGTGCTTCTAGTATGTCCTCCTCCATCCATGCAACAGATTATTCCTGAAAACTGTCCCCTGAAATAAGCAATAGTCATGATTTCCAGGGACAGGTATTAAGCATCTGTACAGGCCTTAGGATGCCATGTCAAGAGCCCTAAAGTAAGATACATGCAAAAATACATGTCCTTGACATTAACAACATGTCATGGCAGGATACACTTTCTTTAGACCCTTCTACTAAGAAATAGTTGCCTGTGTTTTTTCTTCAAGCCCTCTTCTAGTGCAGAGATTTTACAGAAATTATTTCCCCAATTCAGCCTTTTTGTAGGAATATTGTGAAACATTATAGAAGAAGTTTACAGTCTATTTGGATCCATGGTCAATCTGGCTGCAAGTACTAAACTTGGGGTAAAGTACATAGTTACATAGTAGGTTAGGTTGAAAAGGAAAAAAGCCCATCAAGTTCAACCACTAGGGAAAAAAAAAATCCCAGATATAAAACTCAATGAACACAGTTGGTCCAGAGGAAGGTAAAAAAAAACAAACCCTGGTAAAATTTGCTTCAACAGGGGAAAAAAAAATTCCTTCCTGATTTCATGAGGCAATCGGATGTTCCCTGGATCAACAGTCTCTTATCTTTACTTTAAAGCTTTAATACCCAGTTATAATCTGTGCTTCAAGAAATCATCCAGCTTTTTCTTAAAGCAATCTATAGTAGTTGCTGAAACTACTTCCTGAGGGAGTCAATTCCACATTTTCACAGACCTTACATTAAAGAATCTCTTCCTTATCCAGGGTTTAAACTTCTTTTCCTCCAGAAGCAAAGAGTGCCCCCTTGTTTTTTGTAATGATCTTAAAGTGAATAATTGGGAAGAGAGTTCTCTATATGGACCATTTATATATTTATACAGGGTGATCATATCCCCCCTTAAACGTCTCTTCCCAAGGGAGAATAGATTCAGCTCAGCTAATCTCTCCTCATAGCTGAGCTCCTCCATTTTTTTTATTAGTTCAGCTGTCCTTCTCTGCACTTCTCAAATTCCACAATGTCCTTTTTGTGTACTGGTGCCCAAAACTGGACTGCATATACCAGATGTGGTCTGACCAATGCTTTATACAGGAGCAGGATTATGTCTCCATCTCTGCATCCTATTTCTCTTTTGATACAAGAAAGTACTTTACTAGCTTTGGATATTGCATTTTGGCATTGCATGCTGTTTTTAAGTCTATGATCTACCAGAACCCCCAGATCCATTTCCATTTCTGACTCCCCAAATGAATTCCACCTAGACAGTATGAAGCATGCATGTTGTTAGCCCCCAAGTGCATAACTTTACATTTATCTATATTAAATGTAATTTGCCACTTGGCTGCTCAATTAAACAACACATCCAGGTCTGCTTGTCTGCTTTGCAAACACAGAAATGGTACTTTTAATCCCAAACTCTATATAATTTATAAAGATGTTAAACAGTAAAGGTCCCAACACTGAACCCTGGGGTACACCACTAATAACCTTAGACCATTCAGAGTACTAACTTCCATATTAACCTTCTGTAGGGTACTGTGTCAAATGCTTTAGCAAAGTCCAAATACAAAATCCAAAGTCCAAAATCAACTGCTATTCCACTGTCTACCTGTTTACCTACTTCCTCATAAAAAGAGAGTAAATTTGTTTGACAGTTTCTGTCTTTCTTGAAGCCATGCTGCCCATCACTTAAAATATTATTGTCTAGCAGAAACTCCCCAATGTGGTTCTTTTTTCAAATTCTCTAGGACCTTTCCAACTATGGACGTAAAACTAACCAGTCTGTAGTTACCTGGTAAGGACTTTGTGGCAAAACCACAATGGCCTTACACCAATCCATTGATACCATGGCAGTGACTAAAGAATCTCTAAAAATTATAAAAAAAAGGCTTTGAAATAACTCAGCTTAGCTCTTTGAGGACACCTGGATGTAGTCCATCGGGTCCTGGTGCTTTGTCAACCTTAATTTTGCCCAAATGTTTCTCAATCATATTAACTTTGAGCCATTGTGATTCATTTAAGACAGTGACATTGTTTGTTATGATTTTGGACCTGAGCTCTGCCATTTTCCTTTGTGTGCACAGAGCTAAAAAAAAGTGTTTAGTAAATCTCCCTTTTCTTTATCCCCAGATACCAACCCAGAGACATCCTTTAAGGGGCCTACATGCTCAGATCGGATCTTTTTGCTATTATGTTTTGGGGTTTGCCTTACTTTCCTTTGCAATCTGCCTTTCATTTTGAAGTTTTGCACATTTTATCTGGTTTTTACATCTTTTGTTATATTCTCTATAGTTTTCAAATGATGAAGGTGATCCTTCATTTTTAAATTTTTGAAATGCCCTTTTCTTGTTCCTTATGGCTTTTTTAACATCAGCTGTGAGCCACATATTTTTTTAACCTCTTAAAATTATTACCCATTGGAATATATTTTGTGCTTGTGTAGAAAAGACTTGAAATATTCCCATTTCTGTTCTGTGTTCTTTGAGGACAATATTGTCCCCTAGTCCAAGTCACAGGGAGCCACCCTTTATTTTTGGATAATTTGCTCTCCTAAAATTAAATGCTTTTATCTTTCCTGCCTTTGCTTCCTGTTTACAGCTTACATTAAATAAAATCATAAGGGTCCCCAGATTCTCTTTTATATGCACATTGGTTATAAGCTCTGCATTGTTAGAAAGAACTAGGTCCAGCAGAGTATCATTTCTAGTTGGAGCTTCTATAAACTGTACCATAAAATTATCTTGTATTAAATTCACAAATTTCCTCCCTTTTGCTGTTCCTGTAGTGTTATTACAGTCAATGTCAGGGTAGTTGAAATCTCCCATGATTAAAACACTTCCACTTTTTGCTGCTTTTTCTCTCTCTCTATGCTTTTAGTTGATTCTCTATTTCTTACTTAGCACTGGGGGACCTATAGTAGACTCCAATAATTAATTGTGTGTTATGCATCCCCACATTCAACTCCATCCATAATGCCTCAACCTCATTGCTTGCTCCATCAACAATTTCTTCTTTCCCATTCACTTTCAGATCACTTCATACATACAGACACCACCATCCTTTCGTTTGACTCTGTCTTTACAAAAGAGAGTATAACCAGGAATAATGATAATCCAGTCATATGAAGAACAACACCAGGATTCAGCAATGCCAACTAAGTCATAATGCTCTTCACTCATTAACCTCCCTATCGGTAACCTCGAGTGTGACTCGGCGTAGAAAAAAGTTGGTAAAAGCGGTAACCCCAAGTCACACTTGGGGTAGGTAATCCTATGGAAGTAATCGTAAATACCTGACCTGCCAGCTTCCCGCGTCGTCCATCACCACGATCTCTGTCCTCTTCCTCCTCTTCCCATGGACGTCGATGCGTGTGTACGTTGCCGGCGGGGCAGGTCGGGAAATTAAAAAATCATTTGTATTGCATTCAGTGCAAAATAACTGTATTGAATGGAATACATTGAATTTATATGTGTAAAAGCAGTACAATGTTTTCAAGAACATTTATTTTACAGTATATATATTAGTAAGAGTATAATATGTATTTTTTAAACAAACGTAAAAAAAAATTAATTTTTTTTTTTTTTAAATATATAGATTTTTAATTTATTTAAATTATTATTTTTGCATGATTTTGTGTTTCAAACTTTATTATACTCATACTTTTATATTATACTGTATAATAATTTTTTTATGAAAAACAATGTATCGCTTTTAGACATATAAAACTGGAAAGAAATGAACTACTAGGGAGGGTAATGCTTCCAACCTCCCTATTTTGTTTGCCAGACTTCTAGCTCTTCAAACCATTGCTGGATTTACCAGCACTGTTTGCCAAATCCTTGTATTTTTCAGTACAATTAGTACTAGACACTCCAATGTTTGAGTGAAAATGAATTGATTTTCTTACATTGGTACAACTGAAATACCTAACCAGCTAACATATTACTGATTTTGTTTGATGCCTGGAATTGACTTTTGAATTTTTTTTTTCCTACAAGATGGAGGTACAGGATTTACCTTGGTGATCACTTACCTGTGTGAATGTAAGTATGCTTCTTCATGTCAGACTTTTGATGAAAGCGTTTGCCACAGAACTGACAGGGGTAGGGGCGTGTATCGGAGTGAATGAGCAGATGGGTAGACAAGGTAGAGGAGCGCTTAAATGTTTTTCCGCACATCTTGCACTCAAAACTCCTTTCCTGGAAGTAGACAGTAGAAGTGTCAGTCACTGTAACAAATGTTTCAAATTCCATCTAAAACTAGGAAGTCAATTCGAGTGCAGGTAATCACTCAATGAAATATTTCCTGTCAAAATCATAGAGGCTGCTATTGCTGACTAATTATCAAAGGCCAGGTGCCTAGATCTCATACCAGCCAAGTGGGAGTCATCTACCCATGCAGATATAGCTATGTGTCTTTATTTGGGTCTTTCCTAACATACTGCAGGGAAGAGACTCAAAAAATATTGGAGCCAAAGAGAAAGAATAACAGTTAGACTTGACATTCTTCATTAAAAGCTAAAATTGACTGAACTCTAAGAATGTGCTATGCTAGATACATGAGCACTTATAATGGAAAAACCTAAAGATTCATCCTTTCAAAAACCTGGTGGAACCTGATGGTCTGCTATTGTTGAATGGTTTGAGCTGCTCCTCACCTGAGAATGGACATTCAAGTGCTGCTCCAGGCTTACTTCATGACCAAACGACTTGCCACAGATATCACAAACAAATGGCCTAGTTCCACTGTGAGATCTTCGCACATGTACCTCAAGACCATGGGACGTAGAGAAGACCTGTAGGTAAATACACAAAAGGACCTTACAATTCCAGTCAAGTTGGGACCAGTTAGGTTTTTTGTTGTAAGTGTCCCAACTGGAAAGATTTTATATAATTTCTCTGTCATGGTGGCTCAGACATCAATAAAAGTACTTGCTAGGTCCGGGCTTAAGGTAGAATTGAATACATTGGGTCAGACAGTAGCTCAGCTATAGCGGTCCCATATGCAAAATATACAATGAGATCTGTGCTATTACAGTCAATGTCACTGAAAATGCACAGAGAATGCATAGAGAAAACACAGAGATGAGTACTAATTTTTTGAGTGTAATGGCAAATTAGTATATGCATTTTGATTGCAATTTCATGTGAATTTAACTGCAAAAGAATTGATTAGGGTGAACTTTGGCCCATGTAGGGTACCCACCACCCTTTCAAAATCAAACCCAAACATACTTTGCTGCACTTTACACAGTGGTAGGTTTCCATAGCTGAAGTGTAGCCCATGCTATAATTCAGGGGGTGGTCATAGTCTGGGTCAGTTGTGGAGGAATTATTGTACAAGTTTATGGAGTCCTGCAGCATCGAAGGGTGTACATGGGATGGGATTTGTTTGAAGCTATAGGCAGAATGTAGAGAGTCCCAGGAGAAATTCTGTTTGTAGAAGGCAGACAAACCAGGAGAACTGTAGGCCTTTAGAGGAAGCAAGGACAGGGAGATGCCTGAAAGAGATAACAGGATAATATAATATTGTTGCCATAAGCTGCGTACACACTTGCAATTTTTGTCGTTGGAAAGGATCTTTCACGATCCTTTCCAACGACAAGGGACTGCACAATGCATGAACGGTGCTGTACATACAGCACCGTTCATGCTCTATGGAGAGGGGAGGGGGAGAGCGACGGAGCGGCACCCTGCTGCGCGCTCTTCCCCTTCCCTTTCATTAGGATCGGTTGTCGTCCATCGTCCGTGGATCCGGCAGGATGGTCGTTCGGACGATGGACGACACCGACTGTACACACGGCAGATTTTCGCCCGATATTTGCCGATTATCGGGCGATAAAAATCTGCCGTGTGTACGTAGCTTTAGATTATACTATACGGAGCAACTAGAATTTCCCTAATCACTTCAAGAATTTTTCCTAGCTCCATTTCATATGCTTTTATCCACCAAATATGGATGTAAAATGTGGATTAAACTAAAAGTCCTAGCAAAATTCAAGGCTACTTTATAAAGATTCTTTTTGAACAAAGAACCTTATATAGGTTAAAATTCAGGGCTCATGGCGCTTGAAAGTCAGCAACATCCATTCTAATTGAACAGTACACATGGAAGTTCAGGAGCTGTGTTTGACCTGCTTGCATTGAAAATTACTGTTTGACACCTTTGACACAGATAGACAGTGTGAAGACAGATTATAGAATATATTTCACAAGTGTTTAAAAAGTTACCATAAATATAGCAAGGGAGACCATTATTGTTTTCATTGTCTTAAATATTTTTTGTGGTTTTACACTATAATATGTATATTATTTGGAAAAAACACAGTGAATACCTGAAGTAGGAGGGCTTGCGCTGCATTTGGTCAAGAATGTTGACTTCTCCTTTTCATCTTCTTGGTACTCCTGACTCTTCTTCATGGCCAAGTCCTCAGGGCTATTTTCTTTGAGGTCACTGCACATTATCTCTCCTTCTAGAGGATCCTTGGAGGGTAGATCTATGTTAAAAGTTACAGAAGTTATTAATTAAAGGTAAGTTTTATTGTATAGGCTACTGTACAATAGGACATAAACTATGTGTTCTCAAACTCACACCAAGAGTTAAAGGGCAACTTCACTTAACTGTCACTCTTCTCTGATTGCTGGTTTTGTTTCCCCCAAATTTCCAAATGCAACCCGAATTACACAGCCAAAGAATGTCAAATTATGCTGTTACACTCCTTAGAAATATTCTTTATAATGTAGTCAGAAAAGATAATTTGGAGGTCAAAGGGAGGAGCAAGGGGATATTATGGCTTTCTAGCAGGGGCAGAGATACAAGGTATTGAAAGGGTTGGGTGTGTGAGTGTAATTAAACGACAATATTTTTTCCTAGAAATGTTAGCTGTTTAGATTATTTAAAATTTGCCAAATTATACAACAGTCAAGAAAAGAAATGGGCAGAAAAGGGCATGACATCAACAGAATCATTGAGCTGACGTCTTTTCCAAAGCCATTTTCCTTTTTAAAAACTTATCTTATTGTAGTGACAATTGCAATTTTTTTTCTATAATTTGTCATGCTTATAATTACACCAAAGTTAGATTTTGCTGGGAAAGATGGTGAAGGTATTTAGGAAAAAAATGTTTTTGTATTTTTCATTTTGTGGTATTTGTTTAAAAAAATAATTTTTGAAAAGTTTTAATATAAATTGTAAAAAAGTACAATCAGCAGGAAAAAAACAATAGATTGATAGAGAAGGGGAGAAAGGAGTTCATTAGGGTTGGTTTGGGTTACCTTACAGTTAATTAGGGGTAAGTAGGTGCAATTTTTAACAATGCATTTTATTTAAAAACATTTTTACTGACATTATGTGCAGATAAAACTTAGTTGATCAGCACATAAAGAAGTAGTATTATATGTTGTAAGAATAATATTGTAGGATATACCAAGTATACTTTGTTTAAAATGGGTATAGAATGTAGCTGGTATGTCCAAGGTACTTGACTAATTAGGATGATTTGTAATAAAAAGAAAAAAAAAAACTCTAAGCACGTAGTGTTTTGTAATATCACTAGAACCTACAAACAGATACGCTTTTTTAATTTGCTCTGCAGAAATTGACTCCCTAATGCATGCTGGGTAGAATTCAAGGCTTCCTTTGTGTTAAACTGCCTTAAATGTTGTTTTTACAGTACAGTGATAGAGCTAGGACTGCGTGCATGATTTATGTGTAATTTGCTAAAGCGGAAGCTTGTTCGCGCAATCCGAAATTGGAAGCCGTTGTGCTATTCAACAACTGAATGAGTTCGCTGCCGGAGCCACGCATCCCCGGCAGTTTTACACTGGCGAGCTTGCATTAAAAGTCACTGTTCCCCTAAAAAAGCATTCTTTCTAATGGCACACATATTACCCTTAGCCCTAAAAAAAATGTTTGCGCTGTTCAAATGTTTAAAACATCTATGTGCGCTAAGAAAAAAGCATATTTTAAAATCACTTATTTCTTTCCTGTTGGGCAAGAGTTAACCGAGTTCAGCTCCTCTACATAGCGCCTATCTAAAGGCGTACGATGCCTGATCGGAGGACCGGCCTCGGGGAAGTTCTTGCGACTTTCCGCGGGTGAAGGCTCGGCTTTGCCATTGGACTAGATTTTCCCACAAAAGTCACAAAGTAAGTTTGTATTTTTTTGTGTATTTGCATGTTTTGCTTCATATGCGCTCATGTATGTATAGACATGAGTGCACATAAAGCCAAACCTGTATGTATGCATTTAGATGTGTGTACATATACATAGAAAAGAGAAATTATAAGAAGAAATAGGCAAAGAGGGCTTTTTTGACCCTATTGCTTCACATTGAAAAGATTGCCTATTTCTTCCTATGATTTCGGATATCATGGGCTTGGCTACAAGCAACATTCATGGAGGACTTTGCTTCCGGTTAAAAGAAGGAATCCACCTTTATGTGCTTCCACTACCAAGCTGAGATGAGTAAGTGAATATATATAGTGGGCCAAGATCTAAAATGCCATTCAAATCTGCAAAAACACCCTGAAGGGATGGAAAAGCAAGAAAATGTTTGGCTGAACGAACGTTCGCTCACTTTCTGTGGAGCACGTCACTTCCTGTATCGTTCAAACGATCGCATCTATCGTGTGTACAATATCTGCGAACGATCGTGTCGTTATCTGTATGTACAGGACCAGTGCCATACGATCGTTCGCAGATATTGTGCAGGATCGTTCGTTGTTCGTTTACCAACGATATTATTGAAAGTGTGTACATAGCTTTAGACTATTCTGACACTAATTATCTTTTTGGGTATCTGTAGGAGTGTCATTTTCCCACTTACCAGCAATATAAAAGGCATTTATCCCCTACCATTATAATATATTGTGATTTGTGGTTAAAGTAGTTATAGCCAGAGTTCCCTCAGACCTGAACAATGTTTCAAGGGTTCCCCAGGGTTAAAAGGTCAAGAAACAATGATGTAGGCCATTAGAGTGCCTGTATCTGGTATATTTGAAGCTGAATGCACAGTGATTGAAGAAACAGTTTGTAATATGTACGACTTGCTTCAAACATTTTGTGTTCCTTGCAGGAAAGCATTTATGCCCAGACCTCATAGAAATGCAACAATTAGTTCCAGTGACTTGTTCACCTAGGAGCAGAGTTCCTAAATCTCAAAGCTGCCCTGTCTACCTGATAAGTAAACAGTTATGTGGATATACAGATCTGTGCCAGGTAAGCAGTTATACATGCTTGTGGATTGTACAGAAAACTGATACACAGAGCCAGATTTGAATATAGCTCATTTGAATAAACCTGAAGGGTTAGGAATAACTGTTGGCACTGCACAGGCTGTGAAACAATAATTCACATGGCCGCACCTGACTGTTCTCCCTGTCTATAAAGCAAACCTGTCATGGGACAAAGGGGGGGTACCATCGTTGACCCCTTTTAGGGAATGCTAGTTTCAAGTGATTTCCAGATATGACCCAATTAATTCCCCCAACCTTCCTTTCCCCCTTTTTGAGCATGCCTCAGCATAACTAAAAATGTAAACCATGACAAAAACAGGTTAGGAGCCCACTTACACTTCCCAGTTCCTGTGCATTGTGTAAATGCACGCTAACATGAAACACACACAAGCTGATCAAAAGTTGAACATGTGCTGTATTTTCTGATTCAGAGCTCCACAATGCCAAATCAACACCAAGGGGCAAAAACACCCAAATTGAGCAGGTGGGCAAAGACCAGTTTGGAATTATGGCTGTGAGATCTCACTTTAGCAGCATCAATATAATATATAAAGATCCGGGGGTTGATTCCCAAGCCCATCATACTCCACTCCCAGCCACTTTTGGGTGCACTAACCCTTTAGGGCCAATTCACTATGGCATTATATGTTTGAACCAACAACACAGAATAAGCGTTGGCGTATAAGTAGATATTTTTATCTTTCATCTCTCTCTAAAACCAGTCTTTATGTATCAGCCTTAAACCCCATACAGATGTCAGATTACTGTTGCTGGAAATATTGTTTTGTGATTGTGTCCAGTGACAGATGAATGAACGAGATCTGTACAAACAATGCTGTGCTCCCCTCCATAGTGGTTATTCCCAATAGGTTGTTCATCAATCTGCCAGGGGTGTTAATGAACGATGTTGGGGGACCAGTGTCCACATATTAGATTTTCATCAGAGAAGAGCATTACTGTTTGTTTAGGGCAACAGTCATTGGACATTTGTACCTAGCTTTTGAGATCCCCAAGCAGCTGAGTCAACAATGCCCACAGGTACACACTGACCTTTAATGTTCTAAGCCTAATAAAGGCTCCCTAATATGAACTCATGACCCCATTACTTTGCAGTAACTGAATGCACACCTCATATATTCTCAGCCCAATCTGGCCTGATAGCAATGGGGAGGGTCACCATACACCCCTGATTGTATGTGGCAGGCATTCATCCCCTGTGCTGTATGGTATATGTAATACAAACAGGGAAGTTGTTAATCTATTTATTCATGGTGTTTATAAATCAAATTATTGGCATTGTGCCCAACCAGGAAATTGTAAGGTGATTATTGTACCTGTCTATACACAGCTGCTGTATCCTCAGTGTATGGACAATGCAAAGATTCAGGTCTTTAAAAACTATATGAAATACACTAACCTTGACATAAGGCTGTGATGGGGTTATCTCTGGACATTGATGCATCATCTGAGTAACGGTACTGCTTGTATGTGTGAGTCTTCTTTGTCTTCACCAGAAAGGACCGAGGCATTTTTCTATAATAACAAATAATATAAATTTGTAAAGCAAAATATAAGGTACACAATGGTCTAATACTACCAACATAATGCTTGTTTTTCAAGCACTTTTGTAGGCATCAGTCAACCCTATTTCCCTATGTTAAAATTTAATATATACTTTCCCTTTTTTTTAATGCAGGAGAACCATTCCTAAACACAATACTACCATTCAAACTTGGCTTGTGAGTTTAAAAGTGATCAAAGATATTCCAAGCTTAGAATGAAGAAGTTGCTTTCCATAGATTCAGGAGATAAACCCCCTCACTATGGTTGTAAGACTCCCCATGGAAACTGGCTTCAGTGGATTAAAGAAAACTCAGGACTTTGTGGACCCCTTTGGCTGTGGCACAATATCTTCCTGGATAGCATAAAAATTTAATTGAAAACACTCCCTTGACATATAGTCAACCTGACCTTCCTGGACCCAGGATGTACAAGGGGCCTCAACTACTCTTGAAGCCAATAGTAAATAGCAACAGTGTGTTGGCTTTGCTAGGACAACAACATACTTATTTTGGAGTTATCCCACGGCTTTATTACTCATCTTCACTTTGTTCACCGCCATGCTTTTAGAGGAAAATTCCTGGTACTTCAAGTATAGCCAACATATGAATCTGGGGCTGCATTAAACCATACCAGAAGTATGGGTTAAACCTGGACAAGCAGCCGCAAGGTGTTTTAACAAGGGGCTTTCACAAGGGGGCTTACACAAATAAGGAGTTTAAACCCTTGACCACTGTATACAAACCCAAACATTCAGCTGGAGATGTGCTTTAAAAGGCCATACATGACAAGGTACATGATCCTCCTCTCTTGGTAAAGAATCATGCACTGGAGGAGCAGAGAATTGAAGCTCTTTTATTTATAGGAGGTACTCAAAATGAGGGTTTACCTTTTCAAATGAAGCCTTTATGTAAGCTCAACACTACACTTACATTACTATTTATTGTGCAATGCCATTTACATAGGTTTCCATGTTATACACAATTCATTTCCCCAGTACATTATTTCCTCTAAACCTTTCCCTTACCTTGGCAGCAATGTATTTTCCTTCTTTACTTTACATGTGTAGCCAAATTCCACCTTTATGACAAATTTAATATTATAAGACAGAACAATATTTACTGTACCTATTATCAGTTTTGTTATCATGTGTTTCTTCTTGTTCTTTTACCCTTCAAAGTAGTCTTTAAATAGTCCATAATGGGAAATGGACAAATATCTCTTGTAGAGTTGGGTAAATGCAAACAGCTTAGCTCATGAAATGCCAAGCTTGTGACTACTCTTCTAGTCGTCACCTCTAGGTATATTGAGTACTGAGTAAACCGTCCCTCCATCTTCTCTACCCCCCTAAGTGTGTCTTTAGTACCGATATTGAGTTCTAAGGGTGTGACGCTAAACATAGCCATTTGACTGGAGTAAATAGCACATGAAATCTGGCCTAGGTGTGCAAGAAGTATGGCTTTACAGAAAATCTTTTAAATACATTTATCATAATTTATACTTTTACTATATGAGTTTTCACAAACAATTACTAGCAACTGCAAAGCTATGATTAGTAAAATAAACACTATAAATCAGGTGCTAACTGAATGAATGAAAACTATTTTGGTGGTTTTCAGGTTCACAAACATTAAAAAGTAAAATTATGGTGTCTCCCTTTCGTCTTGCATTCTTCTAAATGTAGAAAATAAACAAATTCTCACATATCGGGAATTCCAGGTGCAAAAGAGAAACAGTATAACTAATGAGCACAGTACTGTTTAGTTCTTTGGAGAGGGGAGGACAAGTGGGTGGCCCCTCTCTGTGTGGCCCCCTTCTCAAAAAAATAAAGGGGTCATTCCCACTTGGTTGTTTGTTAATCCACTCCAGTGGGTTGCTAAACTACTTTGAGGGACCTCTGTACACATGCTAGATTTTTGCTCAAGACAATCATGATCTTTTGTCTCAGGCCACAGTATTCAACAGTATTCAGACAGTATTCAGAGCTTAAGGTCTCTGAAAAATACTGGTGGGTTCTATCTGAAGAAAAATACAATTTTTATGTGTGGTTTGCCTGTAATTCTGATGTTAATATTTACATTTTATATATCCTGGGTTTAGAAAAACTGCACAGAAGACATAGGGGGTCCTATGAAGGCATTGCTGCATTCCGTAAGCACAGTTGAACCTACATAATTGCTGTCCAAAGCAAGCAGTAAATGATTTCTGACCACTAGCTTCCTACAATCAACTACACAGCAGACAGGTAAAGAAGGAAGCACAAGAAGATCTGCTGCCAATTTTGCACACTACTGACCATTCCCATCAAAAAATTGATCGATCAGAAGCCCCATATCACATGATTCCATAACACAAAATTTTTCCCTTTCGACTGTCTTTCACAGTTTGAAAAGATTGGATAAACTTGATTGTTGCCTTACACAAAATACGACTTCTATCCACAACAAATCATAACCCAAAATAAAAACAATCTGATACGATCAGCCAGCTGCTGACTGCCCTTTAGATTCACTTGTTTGTTCACATCTGTTTGTTGTATGAGATCGTAATTTAAATCAGAAGTGAATATCAGTCTGTGTATTCTAGTCTATAGTTTCCCATCCATAGACTAACACAAGGAGCTTGGTGACAGCTACAGCTAACAGAGTAGACCGAAGAACACTTCTTTTGGTGAGGTTCCCCCATAATCCAATCAACAGGCAGGGGGTGGTTCAGGGACCAAGCTGTATTGATAATGTGCAGAAAAGTAAAGTAAGGTCAATAATCCAGCTATGCTGTCTGCAGGAGTGGCTGGATCACAAGACTGGTTGGACCGAATTTGAAAAATTTTGGTGGCCCCAACGCTTTCATGTCAATACATTTTCACTGTGTACTTAGCTTTTGGCCTGGAGTTTAGAGAAATGTAGTTTTACAGACTAGCTTGTTTGTGCATAGAATCCAGGTGTATGGTAATAACCTTCCCTCATCATTGTCCCTCTGGCAGCTTGTCCGTTCTTTGCTGTGTGTTATCACATAGCTCCTTTCTATAAATCAGTATAATCTGGAAATAGGGCTGAAAAACTGATCTGTTGTTGGCACCAGACTTGATTTTAGCAAGAACTTATTTGTTTGACATTTGCATTTGTCCTGCAAGAATTTAGCATTGTATTATTCATGCACATTACAGCATTGATCTATAGAGCTGGCTGAGGGCCTGCAGACAAACTTCTGCTTGTTTTTCAAACAAATACAAGGGAATGTATGTCTATAAATAAAGCCACAGGGCAGTCAATGGATTGAGGGGTAATGGGAATCTGTCACAGATAACAAAAGTAGATATTTTATTCCCGGTACTGTCATTTTTTTTTGGGGGGGGGGACAAACTGTGTATGGGATGTCACATTAGAGCCCTGTATTTGTGTTCTCATAAATCAAAGGGGTGTCGGAAGGTTAGAGGACCTTGACAATCACTTCTCCCTGGGGCAAGGACTGTCTGCATGCAGCCACCTAACCTTTCTATTGTCTATTTGCTAAAGAAATAGAGGCTGTTCACATAGTAAAGTGATCATCTCCTTGCAAAAGATATTTCACTAAGCCTAATTATTAGATTTCCTTGCATGTGATTAGGTACCAGGGTGGACTGATGAATGACATAGGGGAACTGTTGTACACATAATAGATTTTCACCCAAGGTAAGCATGACTGTTCATCTTGAGCAACAATCATCTAGCATATCTACATAGCTTAGTTGGATAGCGCCTCAAGGATGCCCATGGGCAAAGGACAGAGACCAAAGCCATGGGTGTAATGCTTTTGATAGGTCTGGAGGTTGTCTTTAGTTACTTACAGCAAAATCCCAGGCAAACAGCTAAGTACATGTAGAATATGTATTGATGTATAGAGCTTTACCTGACAAAGGCTTTGTAATTCCCTGCGTTCCTAAAGACATTTTCCATACCACAAGCGGGCAGGGTGACACATGTAGATCTTGACATTCTTGACATGTAACATGCAGAATCAAATTCCTGCCATGTAACAAAAGCAACAAAATAATTTTTTATTAAAAAGAGGCTACCAGTCTGCTGCAGGCAGAAGGGAACATTTCCTCAGTCTCTCCATCTCCAGCGATCATGCTCTAAACTGTATTTAATTTCACTAGGGCAGTTTAGGACAGTTACTTAAGCCCTGCACAGATGTCAGATGACTGTCGCTTGAAATGATCTTTCATGATTGTTTCCAGTGACAGATGAAGAACCAGCACTGTACATACAGTGCAGTTCTAATCTATCTATAAATTTCTTCTTTCACATTCACTTTTAGATCACTTCTCACATACAGACAGACACCACCACCCTTTAATTTGACTCTGTCTTAAGGAAAGAGAGTATAACCAGGAATGTTGACAGCCCAGTCATGTGAAGAACAAAGCCAGGATTCTGCAACACCAAGTCATAATGCTCTTCACTCATTAAGGTTTCCAACTTCCCTATTTTGTTTGCCAGACTTCTAGCATTGGTGAACAGAATCTTTAAACTATTGCTGCATTTACCAGCACTGTTTGCCAAATCCTTGTGTTTTTCAGTACAATTAGTACTAGACACTCCAATGTCTGTGTGAAAATGAATTGATTTTCTTACATAAAACTTTAATACCTATCCAGCTAATATGTTACTGATTTTGTTTGATGCCTGTCTTTACGAAAGAGAGTATACCCAGAAATATTGACAGCCCAGTCATGAGAAGAACATAGCCAGGATCCAATCCAGGATACTGCACAATCCAATGTTTGTCTTTAACATGGGAAGCTCGTTACAATTATCCATAACCCTCCCCCCAACTATCCCCAATCTAGCCTCCACTAGTGTCTAACCCCTAACATTTCTGCCATCCTATTTGACTGTCCCATCCCCTCTGTCCTAGTTTAAATATGCCTCCACCATTTCCCTAAATCTTTCCCCTAGCACAGCAGACCCCCTTTCATTTAGGTGCAAACCATCTCTGGCATACAGGTTGTACCCCAATGAAAAGTCAGCCCAGTGCTCTATGAACCCAAACTCTTCCCTTTTGCACCAGGACATATTCCATGGGTTTAGCTGCCTAAGCTCCTCCTGCCTTTCCTGTGTTGAGCATAGCACAGGCAATATTCCAGAAAACATAGCCTTGGAGGTCCTTTTCTTCAGCTTGAAACCTAGTTCCCTAAACTGATTTTTAAGGATCCTCTATTTTTCATCTATATTGTCATTGGTTCCAACATGGACCAGGAAAGCTGTGTCCCATCCAGCCTTTCCCAGTAGTTTGTCCACTCGGTCCACCACATGCCGAACCCTGGCACCAGGGAGACAGCAAACCATTCGGTTGAAGGGATCCGGGCTACAAACTATTGTATCCGTCCTCCTGATCCCCTACCACTCCTTCTAGTTACATAAACCCAACTCCCTACATGTTCATCCTGACTAACCTCTCCACCCTCCGTATCTAAGCCATTAACTGCCTGCTCAGTGAGCAGGAGACCCTTCTCAAGGTGATCCAGTGATTTCAGTGTTGCAATGCTGTTCTCCAGTTCTTCAATGCGAGATACCAGAAAGGCGACTTGCTCACATTTGTCACAGCGGTATTCACCTAGGAGCTGTTGCTCTATTTGTGCATACATGTGGCAGACTGTGCACTGGACCAAACCTTCCACCTTGAAACCACTCATTTTCCCAGTTACAATTTTTGTTTACAAGGAGTTATAAAAGGTTACTTACAGTTTGTGGTTACTGTAAGGATTTAACTCCTTTTGTTTTCAAACTCCTTTTTTTCCAGTCCACCAATCAGTTAATGTATCTGGGCACCCAATCACATATAAAGTATATTATGTTAATGTAAAGCCACATTGAATATTTTAAAAATCTGCAGTTTTTTTTACACTTATACCAAGATCCATCTACCCAAAATGTGGCTCCTGGAGACTTCATAGAACCCAGACTATTGTAATCTCAGAGAACTTGTTGATAACAGCACAGTTGCAAAGACTTTGAAAAGACTTAAGCTGCGTACACACTGCCAATTTTTGTCGTTGGAAAGGATCTTTCACGATCCTTTCCAACGACAAGGGAGTGCACTATAAATATACACACAATATTTATGTAAATAACTAAAATGCACTCACCTAAACCACATTAGTCCATACATTTATAATATAAATATAAGTGTATGTTGTGTCATTATTATTACTAATATTAAAACTATAGGCACATCATGTTCTAACTATATCATCTTTTGTCAGTCAAAGAAAGGAAAGTTGCTGGGGATTTGTTGAGCTGTGAGCCTTCACAAATTGATCTCCTATATGGGGGACAACTTTTTACTGACCACCAGTAACAGGGGTCATTTGTAAAATGACCCATAATGTTAAAGACACATAGTTAATACTGTCTGCATTTAATATTTTTATCAATTTCAAGAATATTAAGAACAAAATTACTTTGTTGGATGCTGCAATATCTGATCTGAGTGTCAAATACTCCAGGTACATTCTTTATTCTATTTAAATATTCTATACACCACAGGCTGTGAATACAATCACTTTTAAGCCAAGGTTCCCTAGGACCCATAAACTATTCCAAGGGTTCCTTTAAATAAGAATTAAAATAATAAAAGCACTTGATTTAGATATATACCTATTTATTTTACCAATAGAACTACAGCAGGTTTACCATATTCTGAGATTTACTAGTATTACAAATATTATCCAGAAAAGGGCATAAAAGAAATTAAACAATTTGGGTCTTTTTGCAAGTTGTACAAAGAAAATCAGAAAACACTGCTCTTACAATTACTCTAATTAACAATAATAAGAACATTTAAATTGGTGCTTCATATTACAGATAGAACCTGTATAATATATATTTCTATATATATATATATATATATATATATATATTCATTTATTTTTCAATGATAAATTACAGTATGTAAAATTACAGTATGAAATTTGGTGGAAAAGGGAGAATAAACAGTAAAAATAAAAAAAGTAAAATAGTACAAAAAGTAATAGAAGTGAAAAAAGACACATCTCAATATCTTAGAGCTATATGAATAAAAAAAAAGTCTGTGTTATGTACAAATATATATATATATATATATATATATATATATAATGATTTAAAAACAAAAAATAAATATTAGATGCATTTTAGATAAATTACTAAACAGTAATTAATAATATACAGTACCTGATTGAAAGATAATTACAGGAACATGGACTCTACTTGCTAGTGGTACATACAAACTGATGTGACAAAACTGTCCTTGCACCCTTCTATCTGGCTTGTGCTTCTCACCCCGCCCTGAGTTTTCAATCTGATTACTTGTGTCAAAATCTGGTGGCGTCACAGCCAATGGGGAAGCTCTGAGCAATGACAATATTTGCTTATCAAAACTTCAGCAGACTCAAGGGTTGAACACAACCTCTCCTTAGCATGTATGATAAACAGTCCCAAAAAACTTTTTCTGAATTCTGTTTTTGCAGTTTGAGCTTATCAAAGGCAGGCAGATGTCTGCTGTTTTTCATGCAAAATGGTGATTTTTTTTGTCAAGAGACATAATCTAAAAAAACAAATATTAAATACTAGCAGAGGATCACTTTTCAGATTATTTTATTATTTGCATGCAATATATACTGTATTTTAGGACTAATATATACTATAATTTAATTGTAAAGGTTACTCTTTTTGCTTTTTATCTGTAATGTGTCTATATAAGGTATACATAGCACAGGTAAAGCCAGGACAACAATACCTACGAACTGCTATAACACAAGGAATATTAGAACAAATTACATTCACTCGCACATTGATAAACCATTCACTACTTTTTATTTATGACAGATTCATTGGGATTTTTGAAATACCCCACACCAGTTTTATTTTGTGTGAAACAATGTTAAGCATTAAAAATAAAAAAGTTACAGTAGGTGGATTTAAATGGTTTCTGTGCATTAGTATTTTGTGTGAATAAAACAATTTAGTTTGAAACTTTAATCCTTGACATGCATGGTGATCGAAATCATTTATTACACTCAATGCATTTTGAATACATCTAGGACCAGTAATAGCTTAGAAGCAAACAAGTCCAAAGCTAGAGGTCATTGTGTAGTATCGATTAGATTTCAATCTTGATTCAAAGCAGAGCTATTCTGCCCTTGGACCTTTGCTTATGATTATCTAATGACAGGCTAATTCATTGGCACACCTGTAACTGTCTTTTAAGCTGGGTTCAGACCTACCTCGAGATCAAGCAATCCCATGTGGCCCCAGGCAGCTGGCCCCCATTTATTCTTTAAAGCGTACCTAAACTCAGAATTTTTACTTTACGTAAAAACGTAGACAACCCTTTTATTTAAAGTAAAATAACTCTCAAAAAGTGTGCAGCACCGCCCCTTTAATGGGAGTGCAAAGCCTTCTGGGATAACTACGTCATGCATCCCGGCAAGCTCGGGATCTAGGGCATGAGCAGAAGAAGACCTTCTATCAATAGAAAAAAAAAAATTGCCGATTAGTGAGAATGGCAATGTTTTCCCAATCTACGTTACCCAATCTTGAGTATGCGCAGTGCGAGATCAGGTGACCCAGGAAAAAGAACCCATAACTAGAGAATAGAAGATGTTGGTGCCTGGCGCTGCACTGGGCCGAAGACGGATACCAGGACAAGGCAGGACCTGGTGGAAGAAACCTCCCAACAGAATGACTGGTTTGCAGGATTAAAGGTAAGTTTGTTTTTTTTTGTTTTGGGTTTACTTCCGCTTTAAGTTTTGACAACTCTCGCTGGGAGCATTCTGTTATGGGCAGGAGGGAGGGCAGAAGCAGAGTCACTGGGTGATCTTACTTAAAGAGTTCTGGAGTAGTCACTGGAGAGATTGCACAGGCTGGAGTCGATCTGCCATATCTGATGCCTGCGATGGTGAGGATAGCGTAACTTGTTTCTCCAGCTCAGTTGAATTATGAAGGCTATGTTTAGACTGGCCATGAAGCTGTGGTGCATATACTGTTTCCACAAAGGGGCTAACAATTTAATGCCCCTATATTAGTCATACTGTATGTCTTTTATACCAGCAGTCGCCAACTGGTGGTCCGCAGCTGTGGCCAGTGAGATGATGATCCTCGCCCTCCTAATGTCTATCATATGTCTATGATAGAAAGTATAATTGATGTCCTAAGAAGGGGTGTACAGATTACAAAATAAAAACCACACCATAGCAGTTGGCATGGGGCTCCAAGAAAAGGAAAAAGGGGGTGATAGACACCTAGGACACCAATAATAAAAAAATGTAATAATATACGTAGCTGTTGGGCAAAGGTGAAGCTATGTACATATATTAGATCATTGTCACTGGCATTGATTTGTAGATGTAGAAGGAACGATTGAAAACAGAGCTGTGAGTTCTATGGAGAGGGAAGGACAGGCAGGAGGTGTCTTGCTGCGTCCTCCCAAAAAGGAAACAGCAGCAGTCATTAGCTGGCAGTTGTTCAGCAATCCAGCAGGATAGTTTACAAAGTGACATTTGAAGACAGCTGTAAAGATGCTAGATTTATGTCCTAAATGATCACAAATATTGCAGGTGACGCAAATTTAGCACCTGTACCCAGCATAACATCAATAAAGAATGATCTGTCAATCAGAGGATCAAAATAGGTGGTTTCAGCACTGATTTACTCTTATCTTCATCTGAGCACCTTTGTACATACCTTAACAATTCACACATTCTTTGCATCATTTGCAGGAAATTGCAGGAATAGACACCATCATTTCACATGTGAATCCGTGCAGCTCTGAGCTGACAATCTGAATACTGATAAGTAGCTCATCAGAGATAAGACTTGTCATGGGGTAATTTTCAGATAGCATGCTGGAAATTTCGCAGTTAAAGTCACAATAATGAGAATCCTCCCAGCCACACACCCTGATTGCTAGATAATGTTATGTTATCAGAATATCAGGACAAGACTACATAAACAGCAATGGGGGAAAATCTTAGGACAGGAAGTCTGGTCATTTATGCACCATTATATCTGTAAGCAATAACGCAGCTCTCAACTTCTGCTCCTGAAAAGTTGCATGAACCCCAATTTCTGTCACCAACACCTTCACTGACAAAGAAGACAGATTAAGGAGTAGCAGACCCAAACTTGACTGCAGGAGTTGAATTCCCAATCTATATTAATTATAATACTCAGGGTTCATTGCTGTCCCACAGAGGTCTAGGTGCTGGCACTTCACCTATGTACAGATATACATTTATGGAAGGCACATTTTAAATGTAATTATTATGCCTACTACCAACATGCTGGAGAATATTTTGGAGCGTACCTAAACTCAGAAATTTCACTTTACATAAAAGGGTAGACAACCCTTTTATGTTAAGTAAAAATTCTGTTGTTTTTTTTTTTTAAGTGCAACACCCTTTTTTTTTTTCAAAAAAAAGGGTGCAACACGGCCCATTAATGAATGGGAGAGCAAAGCCTCCTGGGATACCTACATCACGCATCCCGGGAGGCTCTTTCTCAAAGCAAGTGCGAAGGATAAGGGCTTCTACTACTGCATGTTCAAATTTTGCTGGCTGTTATTTTGATCCACTTACATGCTTTCAGAGTAATTTAAAGATAAGAAGACTTTATAAAAAAATAATAAGAGCTGCAGTGTATTTATATTATGTTTATAAGGATAAAACCCCTTCCATGAGCTTCAGTATTTGACAGCTGCGCCCTCTGGTGCTATAAATGTCTGCCTGCCCTGCAATACTGGAAAAAAACTATATATACTGTGTGTGTATGTATATATATATATATATTAGTACAGATTAGGAAGAAAGAATATACACAGCATTACCTTCAGCCATGTTTTCATTGTATTAAAAAGACATTTAGTATTTTTTAAAATTCAAAGTTTGTAAATAAGGTGTCACACCTCATAGCTGGACATCCCACCTGTTTTGTGAATTCAATATTCAGGGAATCAATAATCAGTTAAACCATTATATGCATTTATATGCCTAGGGCAACTGGTGGCGCTGAAAATTGGTAGGCATATCTCACTTCTGGGATTTAGGATAGATATATAACAAGTTAACATATGATACCACTTTCCAGTAACTACACACATCTGGATTATCGGTTTTGTTTCAAGCTGAGCTTCCAGATGCAGATTGGATCATCAAGAAGCTTAAACTGTGATATTGTTTCAGGGCTCTATAATATAACATTGTAAACCTTCTGCACTCTTCCACAGAGAATTTGAGATCTTTGCACAGCGAGGCTGCTTTGCATGAAACGAATAGTGAATTATCAGCTTGCAGGATACTTTGCATAAAACAAGACGTTTCCAGTTCCAGCCTGGCTACAAAACTCCTATTGTTAGTAATAGGTGTGGGGAATGTAAAGTATATGTGTAAAAAAAAATTTGCGTTATGTCTCTTAATGGTATACCCTGCGAGTACAGAAAAATTAGAGAAAAAAAAAGATGTTGGCGCATAGTACTGGAACATGGACAGCTTAGTTGACTGGCTTTAGTTCCACTTTAAATATACACAGCTCTTTAAACCTGACTAAACCAAAAAATGAACAAGCAAAATCTTAAAAACAATTAGATGGATAGGTGAATGCAAACAGTGTATAGAAGCACAGTGCTAGAGGGGCTATATGCTGTGTGGGCAAAATATGTTTTCAATCAGCCTTACAGCTATTTTTCCTATATCTCTGAATTTAGCAAGTGGAAAGGTCAATCTGATGTGACCAGGTAACCCTCATAGTAAGAAGAACAAAAAGAAGACTACATTTTCTGCAATACAGTGGAAGCTACATGAGGAGGTGGGACGTATAGACAAAGGAAGTAGGTAGTGATCAATTGTAAGACAAGCACAGTCTCTGGCATTTGAAAGAACTGCCTGTGCTGACCCAATGATCAATCAATATCTTCCTTTTATTCTCAAAACCTTCCTTCCACAAACTTTCAACTGCATTGGAACCTGTGAAATATTTTTCAGGTTTCCTGGAACCCCTTCCAAAACCAATATGTTGAGAATCAATGGGAAAAAAACATTCCTTATGTTGGTGGTCACTGGGAAGAATACTCACCTTGCAGTAGTGATCAGAATGCTACTCTTGCAAATAGAAAAAATGATCATCAGTGTCATGGTAGTAGCTGTGCCTAGAGGCATTTGATCTGGAATACTGCAGGATAGGAGGTCAATCAGCCACAGCTAAAGGAACCCATAAACTCCTCTGGAGGAACCCAAGAGCTCCACAGAACCCTGGTTGAGAAAGGCTGCTCTAAACGGGATCATCCAGGTTCTCCCATGATAGTCTATCATCTCCATTCTTGAAGAGCTTTAATAAACCAGACCTGTCAGCCTATTGACAAGAAAACGGATAAACAGGATGGCATATGAGCAGATAAAGTGCCCCTTTATGTCAACCATAATAGGTCTTGGTCAGTACAAGTAAGCACTGAATTATGAGAGGCAGGGGCGGTGTCAGGTGTTTAATGGATTATACTTGAGGCACCTGCGGACCTATGGGGGTAGGGGTTTTTAAGATAAAAACAGAACCTTTTCACTAAACTTTATTATTGTTTAGGCAAGCTGACTGCCCCCTTTAGGAACTACAGTACATATCACAGCTTCCAAGACAAAGGCAGTTTGGAGGTGTGATGCTCTGACCTCACTATAACCCTTTTATTTACTATAGTCCCTCCACTAGAGCTTTGAAATGTCATAATCATATTCATTAGCATGGCTTCATACATAAAGCTTATCAGTATTCTCAGCAAGTGTTCTGTATACAAAGTCATGTGAATACACTTGTGGGTTCCTCAGTTCCTGATAATGTTTACGTTGGCTTTGGTGTCTATAAAGTTTACCATGTCACATTTGCTCCATATTTGCTTTGTTACAGCTTATTGTGGACAGTTTTTGCTTTCTCAGGCTATAAGCTGCATTGTTCTACAAATGTAGTGATTGAATTTCATTTTGATTGCTGCCAGCAAACAAACTCTGGTAAAAGTTACAGTGTTTGTGATTTCTGTCGAGTAATTATTATTATTACACAGTATTTATATAGCTCTGACATATGACGCAGCACTGTACAAAGTCCATAGTCATGTCACTAGCTGTCCCTCAATGGGGCTCACGATCTAATATCCCTACCACAGTCATATGTCATTAATACAGTCTAAGGTCAAATTTTGGGGGAAGCAAATCATCCTTAACCTAACTGCATGTTTTTTGGAAAGCCATGCAAACACAAGGAGAACCTGCAAACTCCATGCAGATTGCGTCCCGGCCGAGATTCAAACCTGGGACCTACCGCTGCAAAGGCCACCAGTAATGAAGATCCATGCTTCCCAAAAGTTTTTGAAATTGGCAAATTTCGGTACACCTATTCTTGATTTACTACTTAGGTTTGAAATATATTTTGGGGAGGTTCAGACAAGATTCGGCCAGGATAAAGTAGCTGGTTAACCCTATGGTCCGCCCCATTCTGTGGATATTTATCTCTAACATCCTCCTCTTTACCTACTCACCAGAACCAAGTATTTTACAGCTATACTGTGTGTGCAACCATTCCAACTTTAAGTGTCTGTGCCAGGGTCAGATCTAGAACTCCAAGGATGACTTTCAGCGATTGATATTAATAAACATTGATCTTGTCATCAAGAATTAGGCATCATATCTATGTTTTCTTGGTAGTTCCCCTATCATTGTCATTTGGCTCCAAATTTTTTGTTGGTGTGAGTTAAGTAGTGTCTACCCCTAGGTAGCTGGGTATGGCTGCTTTTTTGACACCATAATAATACTGACTCAGATTAACCCAGCCCTTGTTCTTCTGTAGTTATATTAAAGCTTTGTTTACTTAACTATGGACCCCTGGCACCATGCCCATACTGTCACCCATCACACCTGTTCCAATATGTTTAACTCTCTGCTTTATTTGCTGTCATGCTCAGCTGCCTCTATACATATATTTTAATTCCAGACTGATTAAAGGGGTGTGGATAGGTAAGTTATCCCTGGGAACAATATTCTATCCAGAATTTTGTCACACATGATGCCATTGATTTTATTATGGCAACACTGATAGGTTATTATTAGCTATATGGGCACTATACCTGCATTTTATAAATCATCTCCAGGTACCAACAGGAAGTACTGCAAATGATATTCAGCAAACACTGCAAATTTGATGTAATGAGAACATCTATTTAGTTCATCCTGATTCTAAGTCTCAGTAATCCTCTGCAGACAGATTCCACAAAACTCCTCACATGGGGCGCTTGTGCTGTGTAAGCCCCACTTTCTCATCAAGTACCTGCACTAATACTTTCCTACACCAGGCTTCCCATATGTGACTGTGTTAGTGAACACATCTCCTGCATTAGAAAATAGATAAAAGGAGTAGAAAAAAATGCATAAACCATGAACATATTATAATACATATTTAAATTACATTCAGTTAAACCATGTAAAGCTGTTCAAACCATGTAAATCTGCTGTCTGTGGCTACTCCTTCAGTAGCCAGAGACAGCAGATCCTGCTGTATGTATTTCAGCATTTATTTTTCTTTTCGGAATTCTAACTTCAGGTTTACCAACTTTTATTGGAGCCTACCAGAATAGATCTCCTTTGACACAGTTTTACAATACCACCCTACTGGGTCCCATACTTCCCTTCTCTCATATAATCTATTGCAATTCAAGTACAATTTTCAACCTCAATGGCTTCATCTACCCTCACCTGAACTACATAGCTGAATTAATCAGATTTCCTTATTACACTCAACTACCTAATTACATATTCTAGTCTCCCCTGACTAGGGTACGGAGTACTAACCTACACTTTACTCGAATAATTGAGATAATATTGAGATAAAACTTTGCAACCTCACCCTTTTTGACAACTTACCATTTCCCCTTTCTGATCACAACCTTATTACCTTCAACCTATCGACTTCTTGCCCCCCTTTGGCACATCCCAGACCTAGTCAGTGGCAGAGAGATATCCGTAACCTTGACCACAACCTTTTCTCAATTTGTCTTACGTCCCTAACCCCCACCCTCTCTAAATCACATCTCCGGATAAAGCTGGCACTTGTTTCAACTACTCTCTTTTTCTGGATCGGGATAAAGTTTCTCCGGCCACCTTCCGCTATCCCTGTCCTGCTAACCCCCAACCTCATCAGAGCTAAGTTTCAAGGCAACTTTTTCCTCCTCCTGCTCCTTGATCGTTCCTCTGCTTTTGACACTCTTGATCACCCCCTTCTAATACAAATCATGCGCTCCATTGGTATCAGTGACACTGCTCTCTCTTGGTTTGCTTCCTATCTGTCTGACTGCTCCTTTCAAGTTTCTTTCAAAGGTAATTCCTCCTCCCATACTCTCCTCCCTGTTGGTGTTCCCCAAGGGTCAGTCCTTGGACCGGTTCACTTTTCTATGTACATCTCCTCTCTCGGTAGTCTTATATCCTCCTTTGGCTTACAGTACCATCTGTATGCTGATGACACTCAAATCTATCTGTCCACCTCTGTCTTGTCTCTCTCAGTCCTGCCTGTCAACAATATCATTATGGATGTCTGACAAATTGCTGAAACTCAACCTGGATAAAACAGAACCCATCATCTTGTCCCCTTCAAATCCAAATCTCCCCCTCACATATTCATAACGGTTAACAACACTGTCATTCGTCCCTCCCCTCAGGCACATTGTCTTGGTGTCACCTTTGAATCTGCCCTCTCATTTACCCCCCATATTCAGAACATTTCCAGGTCCTGTCACTTTCACCTACGCAACATCTCCAAAATGCGCCCCTACCTGTCCCCAGACAACCACCAAATTACTTGTACATGCTCTTATCATCTCTCGTCTGGACCACTGTAACATCCCCCTCTCTGGTATTCCACTTACCTGACTCTCTCCTCTACAATCTATTATGAATGCTGCAGCCATACTCATCCATCCTTCCCACCCCTCCTCTTCTGCTGCATCTCTTTGTAGTTCTCTTCATTGCCTTCTATTTCACCTTAGAATCAAATTCAAGATCCTGTGTTTTGCCTTCAAATCCCTTCACAGTTCTAGTCCCACTTACCTTTCTGACCTGGTAAAAAAATACTCCCCCAGCTGCTCCCTCTGCTCCTCCAATGACCTACTACTGACTTCCTCACTCATAACCTAATCACACGCACAGCTTCAAGACTTTTCCAGAGCTGCCCCAACTCCTTGGAATGGTTTTCCTCATCCTTTTCGGCTTGCTCCTACTTTCTGCTCATTTAAAAGAGCACTCAAAACCCATTTTTTTCAAATTTGCCCACCCATCTTCTTCTGTCTTTTGTTTCAATCAGCTTTATTGAATTTTCAGAAAAAAAAAGGAACAGATATACATAACAAAAAAAAAAAAAAACAAACATGCGACACATACATCATATTTAAACATAACAGTGTAGGCTTGGTATTAACAAAAATATAAAACCAGAAAGCTGCATATACCCAGAAAAATATAACAAAAAGCATAGTAGCTCTAAAGGGTCAGTATAGCACATATTAAACCTGTACAAAACAAAAAGCTACATATCTGCTAGCGGAAACATATGGCACAGGGTACAAACCAATATTCTTAGACAACAAATAAAATAAAAACAAAAACAAACACATATACCAAAACAGCCCAGGGGGGAGAGGGGGGGATGGGAGGGGGATGGGGAATGTCACTCGATACAAGAATAAAAGAGGTGGATAATAACCCTCAATACCGGGGTAGTGTTCCATCTTGTAAGCCTGGACACTAATAAAATATGTATGGAATCGGGGAGATTCTTTAAACCAATCCCAGGTGGACCAGGTAATTTTAAATTGTTCCAGTCTATCGTCATCCTCCGCAACCAACATCTCCATATGACGGATTTTTTCAAGTTTAGAGACCCAATTGGCTATAGAAGGGGCAGCAGATTGCTTCCATAATCTCGGAATAGTGGCCCTTGCTGCCATAAGAAAATGACGTAGAACCCCGCCTTTGATTGTTTTGACTGAACCCGGAACCATTGATAAAAGAGCTATTTTAGGAGTATTGGTTATGGTGGACCCAGTGCTGTCATTAAATATCTGAATAATCGTGTCCCAAAAGCGAGATATATGTGGACACTCCCACCATATATGAAGCATTGTCCCCGTTTGTAAGTGGCATCGCCAGCAATGATCAGATTGTGTGGGGGAGATTCTATGTGGGTCCACAGGGCAATAATACCACCTGGATAGAATTTTGTAATTAACCTCTTGAGCTTTACAGGTTAAGGCCAACTTATGCGTTAGGATAAATGATTTTTCCCTGTCATCCGCAGTTATGAGTCCAGTCATTTCCCTCTCCCAATATCTAGTGTATATAGGTGCAGAGGGCTCAGAATTCTGAGCACTTAGCTCGTGCAACCTGGACACAACATGAGAGGGGAGGTCAGGCGAGCTAACCAACTGCTCAAATACCGTCAAACTTCTATATAGGGAGGATAAATCAGTAAATGAAGCTACAAATGATGTCAGTTGCCTGTATGAAAGCCAAGATAGCAACTTGCTTCTGTTTGGAAGATCCAGGGAGGCCAGTGGGGGAACCCGTCCATTATGCAATATACTCCTAAGATGACGACTGTCCGAGGCGGACCAAGATAGAAATGTGGAGGTTTGCATTGCCGGGGGGAACGCTGGATTATCAAATAGCGGTGCCATGGGTCCTGGATTCGAAGTTTACTGTACATTGAGGAAAAATTAAGTGAAAACAGTTTGGAGGGATCCGATGGAACCATTATACCCAAATACTTAATGGCATCAGTACAAATCCAGAAAGGCACATTAGCACACATAACTGACATTTGATTAGAGTCCAAGGTAACATTAAGAATTTCAGATTTGGAATAATTGACCTTGAAATTACTATGTATACCAAATTCATCAAGTTCCCTCAGGATGGAAGGTATCGTGATATGAGGGGATGTTATATACATCAGGAGGTCATCCGCGTATAAGGAGATTTTATATTGTGTATCACCCACCTGGATCCTTTTTACATCTGGATTGTGGCGCAAAGCCACAGCCAAATGTTCCATAATTAAGGCATAGAGTAAAGGGGAGAGAGGACACCCCTGCCTCGTGCCATTCTTGATTTGAAAAGAATCGGAGAGAGTGCTGTTAACCCGCACCCGAGCTCTGGGTGAAGAGTACAATGCTGCAAGTCTAGAAACCATGCAGGGGCCCAGGCCCACCCGACGTAAGGCCGAATAAATAAACTGCCAACTAACCTTGTCAAAGGCTTTTTCAGGGTCTATTGGCCCTGGCTTCCCTTCCATAAATAAACCCTGTTTGATCCTTATGGATCAACGAGGGCATATGTGGGGACAACCTATTGGCAATCAGGTTAGAAAAATTTTTTGCATTCACAATAATCAATGAGATAGGTCTATAATTAGAGCAAACCGTATGGTTTGGGAAGAACCGTAATATGTGCCAGGCTTGGGAAGAACCGTAATATTTGCTTCTAAACTTTGTGATGGAAACGGCGTATCAACAGATATGGAAGAGAACACTTTAGTCATGAAAGGGACAAGATTAAGGGTGTGGAGCTTAAAAAACTGTGGAGTGAATCCATCTGGACCAGGGCTTTTTCCGGTCGGGGTGGCCTGCAAGGCAGCAGACACCTCCTCCATAAACGGGGATTCCAATTGTGAGATCACCTCAGAATCTAATGTTGGAAGGGCTGTTTTAGTTAAATATTCCTGTAGGGAGGAAGGAGTAGCTTGAGCAGGGCAGATTTGATAAAGCTCCGCATAATATTTATGAAAAGTTTGCAGAATCTCTTTGGGGATAGATGTCAACCTGCCATCAGGGGTCTGTATGGATGAAATATATGTGGTGGATGTGTGCGGGTGAAGACCCCGCACCAGCAGTCTGCCACATTTATCCCCATATTGGTAGATCAATTTACGAAAACGATCCCTGTGGCATTGGTGTGCCAAATCATACAGTTTTAAAAGATGGGTTCTAGCAGGGGCCATGTTTTGTTTATGCAGGCGTTCCAAGGAGCGGATTTTATCGGATGTACATGCTATATCCTGTGATCTGATCTTATTAAGCCTAGTGCCTTGTTGTATTAGGACCCCTCGAACAACCGCTTTCATAGCCTCCCACTGCATAGGGAGGGGAGTGGGGTTTGAGGCATGATCCCCAATAAAATTGGTGATCGCATCGAGAACCGCTTTTGCACAGAGAGAGTCTTTAAACAGAGAGTCATTGCATCTCCATGTCCATTCTCTAGGGCCCATATGGTGAATCTGAAGTGAGAGGGACACTGAAGGGTGGTCGGACCAAGGGCAGGACTCTATAGAAGCAATAGGACACCAATCAAGTAAAGAATGGCTCGCCAGGATATAGTCTATGCGGGAATACATGTTGTGCGGGTGGGAGAAAAAGGTATCGTCTTTGGTAGTGGGGTGCAGAATGCGCCACAAATCCATTACTCTAAGATCATGCAATTTAGAACGAAGGGAGTTTATTTTGGAATACAAGATCGGAGTTTTGCCTGATGAAGTGTCAATGCGGGGGTCCAATACACAATTAAGGTCCCTATCCACAATAATAGATCCTTCGGCAAACCCTTTCAGAATCTCCAAATATTGAGATAGGGCAGTTGTGGGTTGTTGATTGGGGGCATAAAAGGAGGCCAATGTAAATTTCTTATCCAAGAGAGAAATTTTTAGGAACAAATAGCTGCCCTGAGAATCAGAGCGGGAATCTAGTATCTGTACTGGTAATGATTTATGAAAAGCTATAGAAACTCCCCTAGTTCTAGATTCAGGATTGGAGCTATGGTACCACAAGGGATAATAGCGATTGCGGAGAGAGGGAATTCTAGTGGATTGAAAACGGGTCTCCTGCAGCATATAACAATTGAGAGTGATTGTTCGGGCTATTTAGACCCTGCGCATTAAGGGTATGGATTTTCAAAACATGTGCTTGAGTATGTACCGAGGACATTAGGGGGAAGGGGCACCAGATGGGCGAGGCGGGCTTAAACCTTGACCGTGGGGTGAAAAAACTAGAGCGGGACCTCAAAGGTCCCAAATCACTGCCCAAGAGGACAGCAGGCCTATGTGGGGAAGTGTCTGCGCGCGGCAGGGGAGGCAAACAAACATGTGATTCCCGCCTGGGGGAACCCGCAAAACCATAAATAATATATATATAATATATAAAGAACAAACTCTTAGCATTCACCCAATATACTAAACAATTATTTAATCACTGTAGCTAAATCACATGGCATAACATAGAGGACATATACACATAATGAGCAATTCGCCAAACTCCTACCAGGGTAGGCTAAGGAATTCAGGAAAAAGAATCCCAGATATCAAGATAGGCCTGACCGAGCAGGAAGAACACCATAGCTCGGACGCCCACTAGTAGCCCTTATTCATATCAACCAAAAATCTAGAAGACATTCAGGATTACTAAAAGAGAAAAAAGGAAAAATGAACATAGCTACCGGTATATGAAAAGTCCCGAAGTGAATAAGATACTTCATACGCAGGAAAGTAAAGTCTCCTATTGAGGTTGGGCAGTCCGATCGACTAAACGGCTGAGAGCTGTGTGAGTCAGATTCGAGGATAGTCCAATGGCACTTGATGGCCTAGAGAGTACATAGGTAGAGAAGATGGTAGATAAAGTTCCAACAACATTGCTTGAGGAGGGTGGAAAAAAAAATTCCTGAATCGTAACCAGAACAGGCTAGGTGGTTGTAGAAGGAGGAGGGGAAAGATGACCCGGAGGAGCGCTGGGGGGTCTATCAGGCGGACATCGGAGAGGAGCTTGCATTTCTGCTGGTTTGCTGATGAGGAGTGACGTCGCTGAGGGCCATTCAGGTAGTATGATGTCAGGAAGGTGCAGATCCCGTACAATGCGAAGTAAGTCGGATGGCTCACGGAGAATAAGGGTTCTGATAATGAGATGAAAAGGATATCCCCATCTGTATGGATGTTCCGTTCGCAAAGAACTGTAAAGAAGTGGTTTAAGGGCCCTGCAAAGATCCAGTGTATGTTTAGAGAGGTCGGGCAGCAGTTGTATCTGTGCTCCAGCATATACCATAGAAGTAAATTCCCTGGCTTTCTTCATGATATCTTCCCTGGTTCTGAAGAAGTGGATACGACATATAACATCTCTAGGGCGTTGATTCGTGCTGCGTGGGCCCAGGGTTCTATGAATCCTATCTATCTCTATATCAACATCAGATGGAACAGCAAGAAGTTTAGCAAAAATGGAATAGGCCGCTGCCAGCAATTCTGAATTCGGTATCGTTTCATGGAGGCCCCTTATACGGATGTTATTCCACCTGTTACGATTTTCAGCGTCATCATGTAGTAAATACAACATATTAATTTGCGCTTCGTGGCGTTCCAGAATGTCTGTGTGGGACGTGACTTGTGAAGAAAGATCAGCACATTGGTTTTGAAGAGCTGTGGTGGCACTGGTCACTTGTTGGATGGATTGCCGCATGGCCTCCGAGCCCTGCACCTCCAGTTCCTGCTGAGGGCCGGATCGCGTCTGTGCAGGCCGCAGCTCCGGTGCCAGCGCTCCGGATGCGGCTGAAACTCCAGCCCTCGGCTTTGAGGCCCTGTCGCGGTCGCTGCAGCCTCCAGCGGAGAAGAACCCGGAGATGCCTCCGGATGAAGACTCCCCTCCACCGGGGCGTCCCTTCTGCGTCCCCTTCACCTTGGGACCCATGTGCCAGTGAAAAAAAGGCGCTGTAGCGCCTACACGAGGCAAGTTCCCCAGGCGGGATATAGAGCTCGGGAGATGCACGTCCTACTCCGCCACCATCGGGCCACGCTCCCCCTTCTTCTGTCTTTTGAAACCGTCACTACTTCCCACCACTACATATCTCCCCTCCTAGTTTGTGTTACTTCCCCCACCCTATAGATTGTAAGCTCTTCGGGCCAAGTCTCCTGTGTCACTGTCTGTATTCGTCTGTCCTTTGCAACCCCTAGTTAATGTACAGCGCTGCGTAATATGTTGTCGCTATATAAAAACAGTTTATTAAAAAAATTATTAATAATTTTTACACAGATCAACATTTTTTTTTCACTTACCAAGCATTTTTCAATATATTTAGTGTATTTCAGGTCTTCTGAATTCAGAAATTACATCAGTTTCATTGAACTAGCTCTAGTTGACTCTTGTGATACAGGAATTGGAGAAGACCATTTTACCAACAACAATGTAAACACAGAACATTATTATTATTCTTTATTTACACTGATGTTTTGCATTTTATTTATTTATTAAATGTATGTTTGCCTTCTTTTTATTCATACATTTTCTTTTTTTTTTTACAGAAATATGAGTTCTTCAAGAAGTTGTTTAAATTACCCTAATGTATTTTGCAACATTTGTGGTGAATATTGGATAAACAAAGTACCCATGTATACACAAAGTGGATAGACAAAGTACCCATGTTTCATCTGCTTGTGGGATAGTAGAGCAAGGAACAGGATCACTGGAAAAAAGTGACTTGGCCTCCAAGGGAAAACATGAAAAAAGGTGCAGCGAACATCATTAACGAGCCATTGGTTGGCAAAGAAAAAGTATTCTCCCTCCACTACACATAAAGTTGGAATTAATGAAGCAATTTGTTAAAGCTCTGAACAAGGACAGTGATTGCTTCAATTACATTTGTAGATTCTTACCTGGAATCTTTGATGAACCCCAGATTCAGAAACTGATAAAAGATTCAAATTTCACAAGTTACATGACTGATACTGAAGCTTCTGCCTGGCACAGCTATGTCATGGTTGTCAAAAACTTCTTGGGTAACCATAAAGCACAAAATTATGAAGAACTGGTACATAACTTGCTCTTAAACTTTGAAAATGTGGGTGCTACTATGAGGATAAAGGTACACTATCTCCATAGCCATTTGCAAAAATTTCCAGAAAGGGGAAAGGTTCCATCAAGATATAAAGGTGATGAAAGAAAGGTATCAGGGCAGATGGGATAGACACATGGACCCTGATTTATGAAAGCTCTCCAAGGCTGGAGAGAATACACTTTTTGCTAGCAAATGTTTTGAATCCTTGACCAGATCCATTCCAGGTTTGCTGGATCACCCAGCTTCACTGATGAAAGTGTATTCTCTCCAGCCTTGGGGAGCTTTCATAAATCAGGGTCATGATGGCAGACTACCGTTGGAGCCTTCAACACGATTATCCTGATCATCAGCATAAAAAGAAATCATACAAATGGAGTTTCTTTGTGATTAGTTTTGTAAATATACTGAATATAGAATATATTGACATTAAGTCTTTCCAAAATTTAATTTTGTATACGTAGGCATATCTAGTTTGTTTTTGCCTAATTTTCATGTTTCATTAGTTTTCTATGAGGTTATTATTGAGGTCAATATTTTAAAAACTAGGGCCAATCTAGCAAAACCAATACCACATTTGGAATCTGTGCATCAAACATAACCTAAAATGACTTTAATCTGTTTGGCAAAAAAATGTTGGTTGACCAGTGTAATCTATGTGGTGAAGTATTTTGTGGTCCTAGAAGTAAGCTTTGCTAACCTCGAACAGTATGTTACTGACAGGGACGTTCGATCAATATAAAGAAAAAAATAAAACTAATGCAGCCTAATGCAAGGATTGGCATATTGCCTAGAAGGCTACAATGGCGATGGGAAGGAACATGGAAGCTTACTTGGTAATATGTAAGTTAATGGCAAGGCATAGTTAAAAAAAATACTTGTAAAATTTTTTTTTTTTAGGCTGCGGAGGTAGACTGTTCAGAGGCCACATGCTAAATAGTAGTCTGTAATTCCAGATGTGACAGAGTACATCATGTGGCAAAACTACTGAGAAAACTGGAAGTAATTTACTTCCCCATGAGGATGTGAATGAGATTTAAGAGAGGGGCTAGGGTCATTCATTCTGGGTTATCATCCTATTAGTTAGTGAGTCCTTGGGGGAGTGTGTAACTGAGCAAGATAAAGCGGTAGAGCCAGCCCAAGAGGGCAACTGAGAAAATGCGGTACATTGTTTTTCATGAAAATGTATTTTACAGTATAATATAATAGTATGAATATAATAAAGTTTGAAACACAAAATCATGTAAAAAGAATACATTGAATAACATAAAAAATCTATATATTTAAAAAAAAAATTATTTTTTTTAAATTAAAAAAAAATACACATTATACTTATACTATTATATATACTGTAAAATAAATGTTTTTGAAAACAATGTACTGCTTTTACTTTTGTATTGCATTCAGTACAGGTATTTTGTAATAAATGCAATACAAATGGATTTTGAATTTCCTGCCCCGCCCCGCAGGCAACGTACACGCACCAATGTCACCGGGAACTCCCCAGTGACTCATCGGATGCAGAAGAAGGAAGAAGAAAGAAGACCTAGATCGCCGCGCTGGACGGCGCGGGACGCCACCGGATCAGGTAAGGCTCTATTTACTATTAGCTTCCCATAGGTTTACATACCCTGAGTGTCACTCGGGGTTACCACTTGTAGCAACTTTTATCTACCCTGAGTCACACTCGGGGTTACCTCTAGGGAGATTAAGAAAGAAATAGACTACACAGTGAAGTTTTGCTTCCAAATCGAGTACTCTTGAACTGTGTTTTTATTTGTTGGTCATGTATCATGTGTGGGGCTCCTTAAAATTTGATTTCTTGTGTTAACACCAAACTTCTCAGTTGTATAGTTTGTGTATCTAGTATGTATCTTTTTTAGGACCACTGACCGAACGGATCCCTTCCCCCAAACTACTAAAAGGCTCAATTCCAGAATATTTCTCAAAACGTCTGCCACAGAATTATACCTAGAAATTAATAACCTATCTTCCTATCATTTAAACCCTATGGAAAAAGAGGTTTTACGATTAGGCTCGTCGTTTTGCCCCTCTAGCAAATTGAATAAATTTGAACCTATTAAAGATCTTCATCTATTCGCCAGGAATCTCACTCTAAAACTTATGTATAGTAAACCCCTACAACCGAATGTTCCTCTTGATGTAACACATATTAAAGACCTTAAAATAGATGACTTTAGAACCTTGAAAATTTTACATGAACTGTACCAGGAAAGTAATCCAGAAACTGATCCCTTCACTTAAACCCCCGCACCCACTCAAACAGAAGGGAAGCTCCGATTATACCTATTAAAGGCAACAAATCAACCTTTTTTCCTTCCCTCACCTACAATACACTTGTACAAACATCTGTTAATATCATAACGAAGAAAATTCTGGAATTTGATCCCAGATCCCCACATTCATTGTCAAACATTACTAAACAACAACAACAAGCACTCTAGCACAACAAGTCGATAAAGGCGGCAATACTGTTATCATGGATAACCACCAACATGTCCGTATGTGTTTGGACATTCTGGACAATAAAGATTGGTATCTTACCATCAATAAAACAGATATAGAGTTATACTATAAGGAATATTTTTCTATTATTACAGAGGCAAATGTATCGGGTACAACTACCATCAATGTATCGGCTCAACTACCATCATATCTTAGGGACACTATCCAACTACTTCAAACCTTAAAAGATATCACAGTCCTTCCCAACACACTTCTAACCACGGTGGAAGTGGAAGCTTTATACAGCAGTATACCTCATATATCGGGTTTACAATCAATAGCCCTCCAGCCCTACGTCACCCAACAGGCCTCTGGGATATCCCCAGACAGTGCCTGCATGCACGTGGAGCAGGGGGAGGTCCTGGGGATGCCGTCCTATAAAGGAGTGGCATCCCCTGGATCTCCCTGCCGCTCTGCACACCAATATTTCATCTGGAACTGAGCTACATCATCCACATGTATCTATGACACAAGGTAATAATACTTAAACACTTTTTGCAATTACTTCCATATTATTTTATTGAACACAAACTTAAATCCGAATTTCAAATGATTCATTGTATCAGCCATCATACTGCTCACATTTCAAATGCAGAAAATGTGATTATTGTAGAGAGGCCCAAATGATTTTCAGAACAAAATATTTTGAAACGCCATAGATTACAGCTAGGATAGTGCAGCAATGCTGATGTGCTATGTGTTCGCACACTATTGTTCTTGAAGAAAAACAAAGTGCAGTATGTTTATTGTCTTGTAGAGGGCGTAGGAATCTGTTCTCTGAAGAATTATTTTAGTGCTGTTTACAAGAACAGTAAAACTATTGAATTGTGAATTTCTTGCAATATATTGGCAGAATCCTCAATGGGCAAACAACCACTGGTATAAAATACAGAATTATTTTTTTTTAATGTTGGTTAAGTGCAAAATAGATACCTACTAAAGGTGCCACGCGTATTAAAACAGTAATTTATTAAAATGACTCTTTAACATGCCTGCCCACACATTTTAATAAACAGTGTACAGCATTTAATTTTGCATTTAGGCCAGCAAAGCATTCTTGCTGAATTTCCAATGTAAATGCTTCTTATGTGCCATGTGCCTTTTTGACATACTAATACTGACTCTGAGTTATGATCAGATATAAATGAAATATTAATAATAATAATAATAATAATAATAAAAAAAAAAAAAATTGGGATGTATGTACGTATGTGTGTATGTTCCACCGACACTCAAAAACACATGGAGACAATTCAACCAAACTTGCCATACATATGACTCAGACTCATGTGAGTGCACAGTTGATCTCTGTACAGTGCTGTGCTGCATGCCAGAGCTATATTTGTATGTATGTATGCATGTGTTATATATTTAGATGTGTGTATGTGATCACTAGGAAACGCATGGAGACTTTTCAACCAAACTTGCTATTCATTTGACTGAGATTAATGTGAGTGCACCATTCATTTTTGTACAGCACTGTGCTATATGTCAAAACTATATTTGTATGTATGTGTCTAGGTATGTATGTGTGTTTGTCATCACTAGGAAATGCATGGAGACATTTCAATCAAACTTGCTAAACATATGACTGAGACTCATGTGGGTGCACCAATGATCTTTGTACAGCACTGTGCTATATGTCAGAACTATATATGTGTGTATGTCATCACTAGGAAACGCATGGAGACATTTCAACCAAACCAGAAAGCCAGAAACATTTCTGCATTTCCCTATAAAAAATACAGATATTTAACTGTGATATCACTTGCTATATATCCACAAAGCCAGAAAATATTCTGTATTTCTCTAAAAAACATACAGATATTTAACTGTGATAGCACTTGCTAAAAATACACAAAGCCAGAAAAATTTCTGTATTTCTCTCAAAAAAATACAGATATTTAACTGTGATAGTACTTGCTATATATCCACAAACCCAGAAAATGTTCTGGATTTATCTAAAAAAAATACAGATATTTCATTGTTTGATACCTCTTGCTATTTACCAAAGAAGACTGTCTGGTACAGGTGCATTTTTGCCCAAATAAATTAAAGATGAGTGGTAGACGCAGGGGAAGGTGTGGCGTTGGGCGGCCTGCCACATCTGGTAGGGGGCATACTCCCCAGGAGTCCGCCACTGTAGGACAGCAGCAGCAGCACAAGTTGTCAAACAGGTCTGACATGTGTGAGGAGCACCAGTGCGCTAGTAGATTTATTGAGAGGGTGGACTACAATCATACAGCCACATCATGTGGAGAGTATTGTGGACTGGGTCACAGGGGCCTCAAGTGCAGCAGGCTGTTCTTCTACAGCAGGCTCTTCTTCTGCAGCAGAAGCAACCAGCCCAGCCGTGACAGGAGCAAAGACAGGAGTTAGCGTGACTAATCTGTCATTGCGAATTTCAGAGCAGGAGGCAGACTTTAGGACCCTTGGAGAGTGTTGTCAGCAGTTGCTGGGCATAGGTTTCACAGTAGTGGCTGCATTAGCAGATCTTGCCTTAGATGAAAATGAGGATGATGATGACCGTGATGTCACCTGGGAACCACCAGTGCATGTAAGGGCTAGCAGCAGTTCCGAAACAGTTGTAGAAGAAAGGCAGCAGCAACAGACTGGGATGGAGATGCCGCAAATCTGCCTCATGTGAGTGCCAAAGAACACACAGACAAATGGGTACAAGCAGGGGAACAGTCAGAGACAATGTGACTGTGGGGGAGATGAATCAGAAGCAGAAGCAGGGCACCCAGCAGACGCAGAGACAAGCAAATTAAAAGAGCAGCAGAGCGGTTCCTCTCCGGTGTGGTCCTTTTTCATGCTCAAAGACGATGACGGGTGCGTAGCAATCTGCATCCTGTGCCACAGGCAGATTTGCAGAGGACAGGCTGGATCACAATTGGGTACAACATCCCTGCTTTCCCACATGCGCAAGAACCACAAACCAAAGTGGGAGTAGTACATGCGTTCTCTTGAAGGAGGTGCAACCACGTCATTGTGTTACACCTCCATTGACTCCTTCTACACCTCCAACTGTCATTGCTACTATGTCTCAAGAGGTTAGTGTTAGCCAGACTTCAAGCTGCGAGGAAGTATCAGCTTCTGGCCGCAGGTTTTGTGGCGTCAGACGACGTTTTTCGCCGAAAGATGGGTATTCCAGTGACTCCTTTAGCTTCCCTCAGCTCCCAGTCCCTTCAGCTCACTCTACCGGAGTTCTGCACAAGGCATCAGGCTATGGGCCCAACCAACAAAAGAGTCATCTTACTCAATTCACGTCTAGCCAAACTATTGGCCTTGCAGCTACTGTCGTACAGCATTGTAGACTCTGGTCCTTTCCATGACCTGATGGCCTGTGCTGACCATCGGTGGAATATTCCAAGCATGCATTACTTCTCCCGCACAGCTGTACCCAGTTTACATGCACATGTAATGGGTAACCTCTCCTGGGCATTGGCATTCTCGGTGTTTAGTCAAATCCACGTCACCATGGACTTCTGGACAACCAGGCACAGAATGGCCTTGCATAGCTCAGTGGGTGGTAGTCTGCAAGAGGCATTGCAGTACCTGGTACCCCCACCGAGGGGTGTGGCGGGAAAGCATGGGCCACCCCAGTCCTCTCCCTCCTCCTTTATTTCTTCTACCGGCAAATCCTCTCTTTTCGACACTCCTCCTGAAAGGCCAGCAGCGGAGGACACTGTGGTTAAGCGAGCACACCACTAAAGCTCCCTCAAGCACACACGTTGCCAGGCAGTGCTGAAATTGGTGTCCTTAGGGAAGAAAAGTCACACTGCCAGAGAACTCTTGTTTGCTTTGCACAGAGAGGTTGAGGCTTGTCTGACGTCCTCCCGGCTCACAACAGGCAACATAGTGTGCGACAACGGGGCCAACCTTGTGGCCGCGCTGCGCATGGGTTTGCATAACACATGTGCCCTGCTTTGCACACGTACTGAACCTGGTGGTGCAAATGTTTCTCCGCACGTACCCAGGACTGCAGGACTTACTGAGAAAGGCTTGCTCTATCTCCAGCCATGTACGCCGATCCCCTACTGCCGCCGCATGTGGGATGATTACTGGCTGGCCACCCTTCTGGATCACCACTACACAGACAAAATCTCACAGTTTCTACCCAACCCGGTGCAAGAGAAAGAAAAGGTGACCCGCCTGAGACGAATACTATGCGACTGGCTATGTGAGGAGTTCCGCGCACCACATTCCACACAGGGAGCTCAGGCAGATACGACCTCCACTGTATTCACCTGTAGGGGCAGCAGCAGTAGCATCAGCAGTAGTGGTGACAGGCCGCACACATCCAATAGTGTAGGTCAAGGCAGGAGTGATTTTCTGGATGCCTGGTGAAATCTGATGCAGCCATCTCAAACAAGCGAAGTACAGGGGCATAACCATCGAGAACGGATGAAGCGCATGGTGCACGATTACTTTGGCTCTTTTCTGCCTGTTGGTGGTGGTGTTGACCACAGCAGTTATGAGGAGGATGCCTGTCCTGACAGTAGTGACACCATTATTATTAGGGTCAACAGGCTTGAAATCTGCCCGCAGTTGGCACAGTATGCCATCAAGCTTCTTTTGTGCCCGGCATCCAGTGTTCTGTCTGAAAGAACCTTCAGTGCTGCTGGCGGAGTGGTCACGGACAACCGATCATGACTGTCACCGGAAAAAATTTAAATCGCCTCACCTTTTTAAAAATGAACAAAAGGTGAGTTACTGACAACTATCATATTCCCACTGCAGGTCTACCTTGTCTACCTTCCTAACGCTTCAGGCACCACAGACCACAGTAAAAGTGATGGCGCACAAAACATCTTGGTCTGGCCCTTAATGACAAATTTCCAATATTTGCATTACACACTTCGGATTGGCATTGACGATGCACTACACCCAGCTCCAGATGCCAGTTACCAATGCTGTCCACGCTCCATCCCAGGGCCCACCGCCTTCTGCTGCTGTTGCTGCTGCCGCCTGTCAGTACTCCATTCACAAAAATTGTATTACACATTCCTGGGTGTCATTGACCATGCACTACACCCAGCTCTAGATGCCAGTTACCAATGCCGTCCACACTCCATCTCAGGGCCCACCGCCTACTCCTCCTGCTGTTGCTGCTGCCGCCTGCATAGTAACCAGCTCTGGATGACAATTACCAATGCTGTCCATGCTCTGTCTCAGGGCCCACTGCCTCTTCCTCCTGCTGTTGCTACTGCCACCTGCCCAGTACCCATCTCTAGATGCCAGTTACCAATGCTGTCCATGCTCCGTCTCAGGGCCCACCGCCTCCTCCTCCTGCTGTTGCTACTGCCGCCTGCCCAGTACCAAGCTCTAGATGCCAGTTACCAATGCCGTTCACACTTTGTCTCAGGGCCCACCGCCTACTCCTCCTGCTGTTGCTGCTGCCGCCTGCCCAGTACCCGGATCTAGATGCCAGTTAACAATGCTGTCCACACTCCGACTCAGGGCCAACCGCCTCCCCCTCCTGCTTTTGCTGCTGCCTCCTGCCCAGTAACCAGCTCTAGATGCCAGTTACCAATGCCGTCCACACTCCATCTCAGGGCCCACTGCCTACTCCTCCTGCTGTTGCTGCTGCCACCTGCCAGTACTCCATTTACTAAAATTGTACACTTCTGGGTGGCATTGACGATGCACAACACCCAGCTCTCCATGACTTTTGCCAATGCAGTCTCCCTGCCAACAGCTGACCAGAGGTCACACATTGCTACTGCTCTCGCTGACCCGTGCTCCATCCCTGGTCCTCCATCCTTTTGCCTAATGTCACCCCGCTACTTCTCCACAACTTTATGGGTGGCATTCCTAACACATGTCATCCAGGTCATGATGCCAGCTAGCAATTATTAATATTATTATTATTATTATTAAGCAAGATTTTTATAGCGTAAACAAATTATGCAGCTATGTAAATTCAATAGGAGTGCATAAATTAAATAGCAATGGGTTTTCCTGCTGTTTTGAGGGCAGAGACTGTTGCTAGTGAGTTGAGTTCACCCTTTCTGAATGTCCTAATGTTTATGCTACCTTCTGGATGCTGTCAATCATGCAAAAAACCTATCTGCCTGCTGTCACTTTGCCTGTCATTTTCTGGAAAACCACTGTTGCCACTGTTCTCCTACACTTACCTAGCAAAATTGGTGGTTCTAACATATATAGTTGCTTTGCTAATAAAGTTTAAAGCTGGCCCATTGACTTTAATGGACTGCCCTGTTTGAGCAGTTGTTGAAACGTTGTGAGTCGAGAGCGGTCAGGCTGGAAAGATGTCATTCCCATCATCTTTCTGCTTGATAATACCCTGTGTGACCTGATGGAAAGGGGTGATGTGAGAGGAGGGGAAGAAAGGGGGGAGGAGGATGAAGGTGACATTACACTCCATACCGCACAGCCAGCATCAGGAGGAGCAAAAAGGGACACTGGCAAACATCAGGAGTTACAAGAGGAGGAGGAGGAGGAAGATGAATATGATGGTGAAGATGAGGGAGACCATGTTGGGGCTGCTGGACAGGACCTGTCCAACCGATGTTTGTGCTGTCACGCCCCAGGCATTGTGCAGGCGATGGAACAACAGGAACTGCTGCAGCTTGAAGAGGAGGAGGTGGGTGATGAGGAGGAAGATGTTTTGGCGCCTACTGAGAGACAGGAGGAGGATGAGCTTAAGGGAACCCCTCTTTCATACGTGTGTCCACATGTTTCAATGCCTACGGAGGGATCCCCGCATTTGCAGCATCAAAAACCGGGATGATTCCTGGCTGGCCACCCCTCTGGATCACCGCCACAAAGAAAAAGTGTCACAGTTTCTACCCAACCTGGCGCAAGAGAAAGAAAAGGTGACCAGCCTGAGCAGACTACTATGCGACCGGCTGTGTGAGGAGTTCCGCGCACCACATTCCACACAAGGAGCTCAGGCAGACACTCCCTTGACCGTATCCTCCTGTAGCGGCAGCAGGCCACACACATCCAAAAGTCTAGGCCAAAGCAGGAGGGATTTTCTGGATGCCTGGCAAAACCTGATGCGGCCACCTCAAACAAGTGCAGTGCGGGGGCATAACCATCGAGAACGGATGAAGCGCATGGTGTACGATTATGTTGGCTCTATTCTGGCTGCTGGTGGTGGTGTTGACGACAGCAGTTATGAGGAGGATGCCTGTCCTGACAGTAGTGACGCCATTAATATTTGGGTCAACAGGCTTGAAATCTGGCCACAGTTGGCACAGTATGCCATCAAGCTTCTTTCCTGCCTGGCATCCAGTGTTCTGTCCAAAAGATCCTTCAGTGCCGCTGGCGGAGTGGTCACGGACAACCGATCACGATTGTCACCAGAAAATCGCCTCACCTTTTTGAAAATGAACGAAAAGTGGGTTACTAACAACTATCATACCCCCACTGCAGATGTCACTGACTGACTGACACAAGGACTCACTAGCCAACCAAGATGCCTCTGTGAACCCATACTGCTTCTGTTCTGAGTCTGTGGCTGGGTATCACCAACACCCTTTCAGCTGAGCCTGCCTCGGTTGAATTTTTCTGCTAGTCATGCCATGTCATGCTTGCCATTGTGCCAGCTAGCTATATACCTTACATTTTTGCTGCTTACGGGAGGCCAACAAACTGCAAATGAAACCCCTCAGTACTGCCACACTCATAGGTACCTTTGCCTTTGCCTAATTTTCAGCTAACAATTGTAAGATTGAGGGTTGGCATTCATGTCATCCACTTCATGATGCAAACTAGCGATATTGAATACCTTCCTACCACTTCTGGCACCACAGACCACAGCAACAGCGCTGGCGCACAAAACATCTTGGTCCGGTACTTCTACGTTTAATCACAAATTTCAGATATTTGTATTACACACTATTACACAGACTACACCCAGCTCTAGATGTCAGTTACCAATGCAGTCCCACTCCTTCTCAGGGCCTTCCGCCTCTTCCTTCTGCTGTTGCTGCCGGTTGACAGTACTCCATTCACTAAAATTGTATTACACACATCTGGGTGGCATTGACGATGCACTACACCCAGCTCTGGATGCTAGATACCAGTGCGGTCCACGCTCCGTCTCAGGGCCCACCGCCTCCTCCTGCTGTTGCTGCTGCTGCTGCTGCCGCCTGTCAGTACTCTATTCACTAAACTTCTATTACACACTTCTGGGTGGCACTACACCCAGCTCTCCATGACACTTACCAATGCTTTCTCCCTGGTACTGCTTTTGCTGATCCATGCTCCGTCTCTGGTCTTCCATCCTTTTGCCTAATGTCACTGCGCTACTTCTCCACAACTTTATGGGTGGCATTCCTAACACATGTCATCCAGGTCATGATGCCAGCTAGCATAATGGTCTCCTGCTGTTTTGACGACAGGGACTGCTGCTAGTGGGTTGAGTTCACACGTTGCGCCACCCTTTCTCAATGTCCTAATGTTTATGCTGCCTTCTGTACGCTGTCCATCACGCAAAAATCCTGTTTGCCTGCTGTCAATTTACCTGCCATTTTCTGGAAAACCTCAAAGTCTTTTTGGAATTTTTGTATTTTCCCTTGTTGCCACTCTTCTACTACACATACCTAGCAAATTTGGTCGTTCTAACATGTATAGGGGCTTTGCTATGAATGTTTAACCCCCCTAGTGGTATTCCCGAGTGTGACTCAGGGTGGGCAAAATTGCAAAAAGCGGTAACCCCGAGTCACACTCGGGGTAACTTTGGGGGTCCCTCTTACCTTAGCCCCGCGCTCCAGCAGCGATCGCACGATCCCGCTGTGATGGCGGGGCACTGCTCCGTTGGGGGGCAGGGCCGGGCGGAAAATTTAAAAGCAGATTACGGAGTAATCTGCTTTTAAATACTACCCGGGTCCCCAGCACCCCAGGATGTGTGACATCTTCCGGGTGATGCGGTGGAGTGATGGATTGTGGGGGCGGGAAATTTATTAGCAGATTACTATGTAATCTGCTTTTAAATTTTTTTACAGTGAAATACACACAATAACATACAATAAAAGTACAAATACACATTGTAGTACACCAAGCATCATTGCCCACTGCCCTGATTTACATTTTGCCCACTATTAGCCCTGACCTTGATCTGACCTTTTGATCACTTATAAATCACTTCCTGAATGTATAATTTCATCACTTTGTCTTTGACCTTCATTGTTCCTGACTGTTTGCTGGAGACTGCATGGCATCCAAACAACATCTCGTCGGCGCAAGCGCTGTTTTGGAGGAATTTGAAAGCAGCAATAGCGATTTGGAGTCCCTTGTGGAATCGAGCGATAGCAATTCACCAGGAAATTTGTCATCGGACAGCGAAAGTGAACTGAGCGACGATTCTGAACCTGTGCACACATGGTGTCCTATTGACCTTGATGAGGCAGCACCGCCAAGATTTCCATTTACTGGCGCACCTGGGATGAAAATTGAGGCTGAATGCGACGACCCACTGGCATACCTGAAGTTGTTTTTGACCGATGAAGTTATCGAAAAAATTGTTGCGTAGACAAACAGGTAAGCCGCTCTTCTGTTTGCTAACTTTTTGAAATTTTTTGCTATTTTTTTTTTTATGCCAACATGTATGCTGCTCTGTGTTTGCTAACGTTTAGAAAATTTTTGCTAATTTTTTTTGCCAACATGTGTGCTGCTCTGTTTGCTAACTTTTCAAATTTTTTTGCTATTTTTTTTTCTGTGCTTGCTAACATATTACTTGCCACCTTCACATATCCTAAAATACAATTTTTATTTTGTTTTATGCAGGTACGCTGGACAACAACAAGGTGCTCCACATCTAAGGTTTGCAAGAAGCAGAAAGTGGGAACCTGTGACCAAGGATGACATTTGGCTGTTTTTGGGCTTGGTGATTTTTTTTTTCTAAAATCTGCATTTAATTTATCTTATTATTTATCAATAATATTGCACCTTTGTTTGGAAAATTTCAGTTAGAAATTTTTGATAAAAAAAAAAATTTTTGATAAATTACACTGTTATGGTCTATTATTTCATTATTTTTTTATGATTATGTATTATAATTATGTATTATATTATAATTTATGATTAGTATATAATAAATAAATATAATTATTATACCCGGGAGTTAATCCTAAGAATTACAGGCCCACAATATATACAAAACTTTCTACGCAAAAAAAATAGGATCACTTTTTGCATCAAAAAATGACAGAATTAGAACGCTAGGGGGGTTAAAGCCAGCCTTATGGAATTTGCGAAATCGGTTCGAAATTTCACGGACCCATCGGAAGTTTGAGGAAATTTTTGCGAGACTGTCAGAGGCCTTCTCGCTCATCCCTACTCATTACATTAGTGGTTAGTGGAAAAGGGCCAGATTACATTGATTGTTAGTAAAGAGAGGCCCTTTACATTGGTATTTTTAAAATAGGCCCACCTTTTTTTGGTGGTCAGTAGAGAAGGGCCCCATGATATTGGTTGTTAGCGGAGAAGGACCCCATAACATGGGCATGACATGAGAGGCCCCTTAAATGGGTATTTGTAAAATAGGCCCACATATACATATAGCATAATATCTACAAAGTATTTTGCAGGGTGTCAAGCCACAAAAAAAAAAATTCTACAATTTCTGGCCAAAGAGGAAAGGGCAGCTTTGGCAGGGGTGGCAAGCAAAGCAGTATGAGTTAGTTTTTAGCTGCAGACCCAAGAACAAGAAGCGCTGCTGTTGGTGGTGGGCGTCCATTATTGCCACAGCATGAACAAGACCTAGTGGAGTACATGACCCAGCCTGGGTCAAGTGATTGTACCCCCTCTTCATCCCAGTCCCAGACACAGGCCTTACAGGTGTCCCAAACAGTCCATGATACACCTGTTCCTCCTAGTTCTTCATCAGCGGCTGGAAAGTCACGTGTACAGCAGTATGTAGAGGGGTCCCACCGAGGGGTTGGAGAGGCGGAGCTACAAGCATTCCTTCAAGATGCTCAGTTGTTTCAGTCATCTGACGAAGAGAGTCAGTTCACAGGTTTTCCCCCTCTTACTTTTCACCAGAACACTCTGAGCCAAACGAGCCAATTCAAACTGGCTCCAAAAGGCCGCTGCTTCCCTTCGGCACATATAAGGAGCTGCCTCTTCTGATGATGATGGTGATGTCCTTGATCCGACATGGGGCGAACAAGGAGATCATCATAGGCAGGAAGAAGAGGAGGAGGAGGAAGAAGAGAAGGAGGAGGTTGCAGAGCACCCTCAAAGGGGGAGAGGGAGGAAGAGGGTAAAAACTGCCCACACTCTGCATTCTTCAATTACCAGTGAGGCAAGTCATAGACGTAAATCGTCGGAAGCTGTTACCACAGCTATGCCTCAACAACCGCTGACCACCACCATGAGCACCAGCTCCAGAGCACCTTTCAGCCCGGTTAAATGTTCGCCAGTGTGGGCATTTTTTAATGTCCATAGTGATGACAACACTATGGTCATCTGTAAACTGTGTGCTCAACACTTGAAACGAGGCAAAAACCCAAACAAACTTGGAACAAGTTGCATGAGCACTCATTTAAAAAGCCACCACCCAGTAACCTGGCGGGAACACCTGATGAAAGCACAGAGCTCTGTGCGCCCACCTCCGCCCAAGAAGCAAGCTCCAACTGCTCGATCCTCCTCCGCTGCCTTTCCTCCTTCTGCCACTAAAGTTTCCCGTGCTGCTGCCAGCAATTTGAGTGTGGCATGTAGCCGATCATTACCTTTTTCAGGCTCCACCAGCGGTGAGCAGGAGCTCCAACGCAGATCGGCTGCTGTTTGTGGTCTTGCTAGCAGTCAGGACCAGGGGTCATTGCCATCCCCTACAACTTCTACCCCATCCTCAAATGTTTCTGTGGTTAGCATTAGCAGCATCTAACCTTCCATCCCCCAGATGCTGGAGCGCAAGAGGAAATATGGCCCAAATGACCCCAAAACAAAGCCAATCAATGCGGCAATTGCACAGCTGATTGCGTTAGAGCTTCTCCCTTACCAGCTGGTGGACTCCAATGCGTTCTGTTACGCATTCCTCTGCGCGAACCCACAGCACGTTATGCCTGAGCGACAGTATTTTGAAGAAAAATGTGTTCCTGTTTGGCGTGAACACGTGCAGAGCAATATGTCCATGGCCCTGCAGCACTCAGTTTCTGGCAAGGTGCACCTGACAACCGACAGTTGGTCGAGCAAGCATGGAGCGGGAAGAGAACCTAACTCCGCCCAGAGAACATCACCATGTAATTTCCTCCTTAACCACCACTTCCACCTCCTCCTTTGAATCTTGTGCCTCAATCTCTTCCTCCAGGGACACTTTGCCATGGAGACCCAGCACCAGCACCTCCAATTCGGCAGCATCTGTTCAGTGCCAGCAACAACCACACGGGCGCAGCCATTCTAAGTGCCTTGCGGGAGCAGGAGGACAAATGGGTAACTCCCAATAGACTTCAGCCAGGCAAGGTCATGTGTGACAATGGGGCCAATCTGCTGGCAGCCCTGCTTTGTGGGAAACTCACACACAGACCTTGCGTGGCCCACATCATGAACCTTATAGTACAGCGCTTTCTTCGGATATATCCAGGCCACGAGCCGCTGTTACTGAAGGCCAGAAAGTTGTCAGGGCAATTCCGCCGGTCGTACACAGCCAGTGCCAGATTGGTGGAGTTACAGCGAAATCTAAACCTGCCAGTGCACCGGTTAGTTTGTGATGTGGCCACACGTTGGAACTCCACATTTTACATGTTGCAGCGGCTGGCTAAAGAACAGAAAGCGGTGGTGGAATACGTGGCAGAGTCTGTTTGTTTCAGACGCACCGACCCGAATTCGAACAACAACACTAGCTGGGATATCTTAGAAGGGAATTTCTACAGCGCAACACTGGCAGATTTGCACCAATTGGATGTGATTGACATGCACTTCCACTTACACTTCGAGCTGCGCTCCAGGGTTAAAGATGCCACCCACTCGAATCAGCTGGCTCATCGGAAGTATACCTGCATCCTGATGGCTCATATTGATTAAGCCTGGGGCGTGCAGCAGGAACAGCAGGAAGAGGAGGCGGTGTGCCCTGAGACAGAGCATGGAGGGCATTAGAGGTTGAGGCCATCACCCATATGGACAGTGTCTAAGCTGTAGCTATTGGAGACATGAATGGATGAACGAGATTCCAATCTGAAGCCTTGGTCTTACTGCTGCCACCTGCCCACTGCCCAGGACCTAGCTCTAGATGCCAGACTAGACTCCAGCTCAACAGGGTCTTCTTTCCCTGATTCCGCCAAGCCCATTCCCTTTCATGTGGTTTCGCTACATAATAGGTAGGGACAGATTGGAATCTCGTTCATCCATTCATGTCTTCAATAGCTACAGCTTCTACACTGTCCATATAGGTGATGGCCTCAACCTCTAATGCCATCCTTGCTCCTTCCCAGGGCCCAGCGCCTCCTCCTCATGCTGTAACTGATGCCGCCTGCCCAGTACCCAGCTCTGGATGCCAGTTACCGATGCTGTCCACGATCCGTCTCAGGGCCCACCGCCTCCTCCTCCTGCTGTTGCCACCTGTCAGTACTCCATTCATAAATATGGCATTACAGCCATCCAGGTGGCATTGATGATGCACTACACCCAGCTCTAGATGCCAGTTACCAATGCGGTCCCCACTCCGTCTCAGTGCCCACCGCCTCCTCCTCCTGCTGCTGCCACCTGTCACTTGTAACTTATAACAGAGCTGTCTAGCTGGCTAATTTTTTGACTGAAAGCCCCCCTTCAGAGACCTCTGCCTGTACTCTGAAGCCTGTGTATGGCTTGTAACAAACCTGGTGGCTAAATTTTGGACCATAGGAACCCACTCGTGTCTCTCTCTGCCTCTACTCGGAGACCGTATAAAATCCGGCATGTTCCCTTGACCGCCCCAATAATTGGCCTTGCCAGCAACAGAAAAAAGACTTCCTTATTTTTTTTTTACTTGTGAAGTGTTGTGCAGAGCTGGGGGAGGCAAGACATGTTTTTTTAAATGTATTTATAGGCTGTAGAAGCTCTACACAGTCCCGAAAAACAACCCAAATTTTTCCCCTATTGACTTTAATAGAGTTCGAATTCGACGGTCGATCACACAAATAATTATGCATTATTCGACCGAATAGCGGTGGAATCGAATAGTGAGCTATTCGACCAACACTACATATGGTCTGTGACTCCACTACATATGGTCTGTGACTCATGTGAGTGCACCAGTCATCTTTGTACAGCGCTGTGCTATATGTCAGAGCCAAATTTGTATGTATGTATGTATGTATGTATGTATGCATGTATGTCATCAGTCGGAAACGCATGGAGACATTTAAACCATCTTGTTAGACATATGACTCAGACTCATGTGAGTGCACCGCTGATCTTTGTACAGCGCTGTGCTTTATGTCAGAGCTAAATTTGGTGATCACTAGGAAATGCATAGAGACATTTAAACCAAACTTGCTAGACATATGACACTGCTGATCTTTGTACAGCACTATGGTATATGTCAGAGCTACGGTATATAAATCTATATATAATTGGATGTATGTGTGTATGTGTGTATGTATGTGTGTATGTAAGTATGTATGTATGTTCCACCATCACTCGAAAACTCATGGAGACATTCCAACCAAACTTGCTATACATATGACTGAGACTCATGTGAGTGCACTAGTCATCTTTATACAGCGCTGTGCTATATGTCAGAGCTAAATTTGTATGTATGTATGTATGTATGTGTGTATGTCATCACTAGGAAACACATGGAGACCTTTAAACTAAAATTGCTAGACATATGTTTCAGACACCTGTAAGTGCACCGCAGATCTTTGTACAGCACTGTGCTATATGTCAAAGGTATATTTACATGTATGTATGTATGTGTATGTATTGCTCAGTGGCAGTGTGCCTTTTGCTTTTATTTTTACATACTCTTTTTTGGACTCTATTAAAAATTTCTGGTCTGTGATAATGCCTTCGAGAAAACATGAGGCAATTTGCCGAGTGCAATCAAAGGCAAAAAAAATGAAACAACACCGTAAAAAAGAAAATCCCGGGGACAGGAGAGAAGACTTGCCATGCTGCGTGAGAGGGCTTCAGAGACAGTACAACAGCACGAGGCCCGACTACAGGATAACAGGGAGCTACTACATCTAGAGCTTCAGAGACAGTACAACAGCATGAGGCCTGCCTACAGGATAAAAGAGATAGAGCTACTACATCCCAAGCTTCAGAGACAGTACAACAGCGTGAGACCCGAATACAGGAAATTAGAGAAAGAGCTACAACATGTAGTGCTTTAGAGACAGTACAACAGTGTTAGACCAGAGTACACGAAAAGAGAGAAAGAGACAGACAATCACAGACTGCACAACATTTTAGCTTAGCATTGGAAGGATTCCACTATGATCCACATAAAGACTACTCGCAGCATGCAAGTGTTACCATCGGATAAATAAAAATGGTTTGTAGTTACTGTCAAGCCAAGAAGTTTAAATCTGAGTCTCCTAGTATTTGCTTCTAAAAAGGGAAAGTCAAACTATGCCAACTGGAAACACCACCACAAGAACTTTAGAATAACACATCAGCAAATACCTCAGAGTCAAAGCGTTTTCTTAATAACATCAGAAAATACAACTCATGTTTCCAAATTACATCATTCAGTGCCACATCAGTTGTTCAACTGCTTGGATTTCCATCCACATTAATGGTGCAAGGGCAAATTTACCATAAAGCGGGATCATTACTTCCGCTGCCAGATCAACCACCCAAATTTCCACAACTATATTTTATTTAAAACAATTTAATAGAAACTGACCAGAGGTGCACCTACATCTCAGGAACCAAATTTCAGATTGTCTTAAAATTACAAAGGATGTTTCATGAGCAAAATGTTCTTAATAAACCGCTTAAAACAGCATTGGAACATATGCCATTATTTAGGTTATTTTAATTTAATTGTATTTTAATTGTATATTATACTTATACTTTTAAAACCTGTAAAAAATCATTTCTTAGATTTAACACTATAGCTTTATTTGATTCCTTTTCCTGTATAATATAAGATTGCAATAAATAAATACCCAGGCAACGCCGGGTAATCAGCTAGTATATATATAACACTGAGTAACAATTTTGAACAAATTTTTTGTTGACTTCAATTTACACTTTTTTACACTAAAATAGGTATGCTGATTCTGAAAGTGTAGTTAGTTTTCTTCCATCGCGTCAGGTTTTTTCGCTACCACTTATATTATTGCGATTACTGTAGAGTGGATTTGTATAGGCTATTCATTTACACACAAGACAGTGTGGTCAGAGGTTGTGCACTGCTCTACGTAGTGAATAAGCAAAATTTATTTTTCTAATAACAAATATATTTCCTTTCTTTCAGATCATGTCTGGCTCTGCTGTTTCTCGTCATAAAGGCCTAAACAACCTTGATTCATTTAGTTATATCTGTGGCAGTTTCACCATTCCCAGTCCAAGGGCGAACATCAGCACATTTGTAGAGCAAGCCTATTTGGCATATTTCAAAAATATACTTGGTGATCAAGATAAGTCCTGGGTCCCACATAAGGTTTGCAAACAGTGTGACTAAGGGTTATTCGGATGTGGACAAAGGAAACACGTGATAAGATGCCATTTGGTATACCTATGGTATTGCGAGAGACAGGAGATCATTTCAGTGACTGTTATTTTTGTATAGTGAAAACTTCAGGATATAACAAGAAAAATAAATGTAACATAAAGTATCCTAGTCTACCATCGGCTTTACACCCAGTGGCTCATTCAGATGAAATCCCAGTGCCGGTTTTCGTTACACTACTCTCTCTTGAAGAACATGATTATGGTGATGAACTAGGTGACAACAATGATAAAGAGATTGAAACTGAAGAGAACTCTGGTCGTAAGGGATTTTAACAGCATGAGTTGAGTGATTTGGCATGTAATTTGAGACTATCGAAGAAGACTTTAGAACTCCTAGCATCAAGACTGCGTGATAAAAACTTACTTGAAAAAGGAACAAAGGTATCATACTTTTACACCAGAGAAATTGCATTTCTGCAGTACTTTCTGCAGTACAGCATACCTGGTTGAATGGTTTAACTATAACTCAACTGAATGCCGACTATTCATCGATAGCTCAAAGCAGAGCTTAAAAGTGTGTCTTCCTTCACAATTGCAATATAAGTAGTAAAGCGTATGTACTTTTCAACAAACTAAAAGTGACAGGTCGACGTGCCCCTTTCCCCGCCCACTCCACCCATAATCCCTCCCATGCTTCTCCCAAGGCCGTCTCACATCCATCCCATCTCCAGCCTACTGCCCTCCCCCTAGCTCGCCTATATTCCACTCACTCTCCACCCATTTATCGTCTATTGCCCAGACATGTCCTGGCATGTCTAGTCATGTCCAGGCATGTCCAGGGGATTTTAAAACAATTTACGATTATGTTTAATACTGAAAAAAAAAAAAGACGCCTTATGTGCTTAAAACAAATTATCTTTATTTACGTCGCTCAATGTTACATCTATTTATTATCACAGTAGGGTATGCATGTTTGATTGTAATTACAACAATGCAGACATAATTGTTTCAATCGCTTTGCTACATAGTCACGTACAATGCGGTCATTTTTTCTAAAATCGTTCGTGAATGTTTTTAATACATTTTCAAAAGGCATCCCTTTAGCAATACAATGTAAGATAAAGATGCAGTAATTGCCGCAGACTGAACCAGCGGCGTCCTGTATTTGCTTGTTTTAAAATCTTAAAATCTTTTTTGCGATAAAAATTGCATGAATTCATTAGGAAAAATTTCATTTCTCTAAAAAAATAGAGGACTCATTCGTACATAATATAATTAAAATCCAGTGCTGTCCCCTCTGATGCGATTTATCCTTGTTTACAATATAGGCTGCCGGTCTGTCGATGACTTTGTTTCCCCGTAATAAATCACATTGAAATACGCTTTTAAAGATGCGCCAGACATGAAAGTCTGATTTAATAACGCTGGTAATTTCATAGTTATTCATTTTATTGAAAATCCTACAATACTTCTCTTCTGGTATTTATTTCAAAAATATTCTCATGAATGGAATACACAATTATGTTAATAGTGTTTTGCGTAGGATCCGCAAATCTAATTTCAGCCCTAGGATTCCCGGTTTTTACTAGAGAGAAATGTCCACCAGGTTCCTGAACAGGCGATAAATCAAAAGCAAATAAAGTGTAACTGTTCAAAAATTCTGAACGATCCACCGATAAAGCATTGTCAGCCTTTTATTTGCCCAAAATATGTATGAGAGCCATATATTCGCGAACAGCTGAAGCACCTTGAAAATTAGGTTGAAACGGTCTTGCAGGTATCTGCTGTCCATCCAAATATAAGGTGACATAATTTACATTGTAGTGGTTGAAGAACAATGTATTTCTCTGGTAATTACCCAAAAACGAGTTGTTGTGCACAAACGTTAGTATTACAGTTTTTGGAATGTTTCTGAGAAAGAGGTTTTCGCGGTTCGATATGCGCGTGCCAGCAGGACTACTATACACTTTAAGAGTTGCTCGATGGACCGAGTACTTTGCGTTAGCTGTTAACAGAGCACGACTGTGGCCTATTCTTACAGCGGGCGATACTTGAACTCTTTTGACATACAGGGAGGCGTGTTGTATTTGTACTTTAAGCTGGGTACCTTCAGCAGACATAAGGCAGAAAGAATCTTTGTTTCTAGTCAGCTTTATCTTTAGATCTAATCCATTCAGTATCAGCTTTAGTTGAATAAATTTATTGGAGTAAATGGGGCCCATTAATTCAATGCTTCTGGAATGTACCGTATATTGAGACCTCTTGATGAAGCTGTCATTATGCCCGTCAAGAGCCCCGACAGGAAAAACTAATGTTTCCGCTTTGTTATACATGCGCTTTGAATTCCCAGAAAGACACCTGCAACCACACTGATGAAGAACGCTCTCTGACAAGTACATGGTGTACAGTAGAACTTGTTTTAGCGGTGGAAAAAGGCTATAGGATCAGTCAGGTGTACGAGATGTGGCATTTCAGGAATACAACAGACGACCTGTTTGCCCTGTACATCAAGTTACACCTCAGGATTAAACAGGAGGCTTCCGGTTATCCAGCCTGGTGTAAAAATTATTCTGAGAAAAGGGATTACATAGACTCATTTTCTAAAAAAGACTGTGTGCCTTTACGCCCTGACAAAATAGCTGTGAACCCCGCTGTTGGAAGTGACCAAAATTGATATGAATATGACTTGTATGTAAAGACAACTCTGCCTTCTTGGAAACAAGCTATAAACCTCATTATCTGTGGAGACAGATGCAGTCCCTCAAACATCAAAGGATTGCTTAACAGAGACAATGATTGATCTTCCATGTGTGCAGGCCTGAGGATCATTAACACCTTGGCCAGTTTGACTATTTGGTGTCAATTTCTGCCCAAACCTGTTCACTATAACTTCAGTCTTTCTGGAGGGGGCAGGGGTATATGACAACAATCCCAAGCCTGGGACAAGGACAGTCTGTGTGACCTTTTGATCAAGACTTCACCAAGGATGAATCAACAATGTGATTCGCTTTGGACCTGCAGTGGGGTGTGGTTCAAGGAGAGAAAACCCTGGTGTGTATGGTGGTGTGAGAGATTGACCATGTGCTAGAGATAGAGCTAGACCCCTTTCCTTCCCCTTTTCCTATATACCCTTTACCTTCTTCCCTTCTGTATTGAAAATCATATGTAACTATTATCCTAAGCTGTAAATAAACCTTTCCCTTTTGTAAGATCTATTGGTCCGTTGTTAAATCCAAGGCACCCAAACAGAGCACATTTCTACACCCGCAAAAAGACAAATTTCAAAACTTTTCCTAAACTCTTTGTGGGGTAAGATTGGGCAGCGGTCTAACTTGCAGCACACCAGTATAGTCACGGATCCTGATGAGCTTTTCAAATTAGTGTTTGTATCATCCTATGACCTCTCCGAGGTTAATTTCCTTGATGAAGAGACAGCCATAGTCAATTGGAAATATGCAAAAGGGCGCTACACAGTCAACAAAAACATTTATAGCCTGTTTTACAACTGCCTATGCCAGACTGGAGCTATACACTCTCCTAGACAGGTTGCAGGAGTGTTGTCTCTATCACGACACAGATTCCGTCATATTCCTAAGTAGAGAGGGTGACTGGAACCCACCTTTGGGCGATTTTCTCGGTGAGCTGACCAGTGAAATACCTGACGACACTTACATTACAGAATTTGTGTCTGCGGGTCCAAAGACATATGGTTACAAACTCAACACCAGGAAAACCGTATTGAAGGTTAAGGGTATAACTCTTACTGTGGCTAACACAGAACGTAATAATTTAGACAGTTTAAAAGCTACCACGATTCTGACCCCAAGACGCAGAAATCTATAGGCATAGAACAACCGGGTATTTACAGAAATAGGAAGCGCTGGCACATAGAGACAAGACCGCTACGTAAAACGCAAAAGTGCGTTTACACAAAGAGACAGCTGACAACAGACTTTACCACTTTGCCTTTTTGTTATTAAGCGTGAGCGCCATGGATGTGTGATTTCAACACCCTTTCTCTTGTATTTTAGCAGGCCCCTCAAATTCTGGAAAGAGATTTTTTGTAAAGCGCTTACTAATGCATGCAGATACACACTAATGTCACACAAATCAGACAATGTAGTTTGGTTTTACGCATGTTGGCAAAAATTGTATGACAATCTTTCTCGTTTATTTACAAATATCAGGTTTATCGAGGGATTACCTCAAAATTTTACAGACGATACCTTATTCCCACCTGACAAGGTAAATTTAGCAGTTGTTGATGATCTTATGGAGGCAGCTTGTGATAATCTTAAAATGCAAAATGCATTTACAAAATATGTTCACCACAGAAATTTGAGCATCATGTACCTGGTTCAAAACGTGTTTTGTCCGGGTAAGAAAAGCAGGACCATAAATTTGAACACTAAATACATGGTCCTTTTTAACAGCCCTCGTGACAAATTACAAGTTATTACGTTGGCGCGACAAATGTACCCTGGAAAAACACGTTTCTTTTTAGAGGCTTTTAAAGACGCAACACACGCTCCTTATGGGTATTTACTTGTAGATTTAAGGTCTGACTGTCCTGAGGAACTACGTTTAAGAATGGGCTTGTTCCCACCAGACCCTCCGGCCGCTTACGTGTATAAAAAGAAAACTCTAAAAATGTGACTTTTCTCAACAGTCCGGTCATTCTTGGTGGCGAAGGTGTCAATCTTCAATCTTCTGTTAAGATGTCTAACAGGATACGGCGTAATTGGGATATTTTAAAGGCGCTGGTCAAAACAAAACTGGCTGTCAGAAAATCAATTTTACGCAACGCCAATAATGATTTGCTATCCGCTATTGGCGAAATTGCTCTCAATATGCTTAAAGTAAAGATCCCCCTTAGAGAGCACCAAAAAAATATACTGAAAAGGTGGAGGCAGGCTATCAAGAAGTTAAGAGATAAAAGACTTCCCATTAAAGGCAAGAGGCGCATTGTGAATCAGCATGGCGGGTTTATAGGATCGCTGCTGGGGTTTGCAATACCTTTAATCACTAGCCTAATAGCTAATAGAACCAGTGGCTCATAATGGAATCCACCAAGAAATGGTTCTTGGTTTCCAAGCAAGAACTGGACAAGCTAAAAAAAACAGCTTTAGAAACACCGGACATATGCGAAACCGCTACACAGCGTTTGGAGGGCGAAATTAGAGACATACTTCACAGGAATGACCTATCGGAAGGTGAAAAAATTAAAATGAACACGAACGTACTACGGCGATATTTGATGTTTACCAAACAGGCTGGTAAAGAAATGTCTGCCTTAACTTTAATTACACAAACGCCGTCTGATCAACAACTGCCAAATTAATCCTCTAACAGAGATGATGTTAGGGAAATACTTAATAATGTTAATGTAAGATATAAGAAAAATGCTGAACTTTTGCTGATTAATTGCATCAGTCTGGTGACAAGGCCTCCTGGAACGCAAGAGGCGAATTGGTTTACAAAAGCCGGCCTATACCCGGTTCCAATATCATTGACCTGATCTGCACTGCTACGCAGAGTCATAATGTATCTAAAGCTAAAGCCCCTCAAAGTTGGGATTTGTTCATGGACACCATAGCGGAGCTGAACGTTCCCTCTATGGTGATTGCTAATACAAGAACAAGAGAACTTCTTGACAATTTAAATAGGGGCTTACGCAACAAATCTTTTGGCCCGCTTAGCAGTCCTTTTAGACAGCCGTTGTTCGCAACACCTTCACCGGGGTATTGCAGGGTACTTTATTACCTAAAAAGAGAGCGACTCCTTTGTTACAGACTGCATGGCTAACATTAAAATATTATAATTTTTACTTCGAATGAGTATAAAAATTTCCCAGGCATGGTGTGTTGTTTTAAAAATTATGTATGCTAATCTGTTTTACGTGTTTCTGTATATACTTAATAAACTATTGTTTTGAATAAAAGCATTTAATAAAGTATGTTACTAATCAATAAAAATTAAAATTAAATAAAATATGGTCATCTTTTTAAATCATCTATATAAGGTGTCACAAAATTAAAAAAAATGTTTTGTAAAGTGTAAAAAAAAATTTTAATAAACTAAAGTCTTTTTATTATTTTCAATATAATAAATCCACTATCTTGAAATGACACAATTGCATTTAGCATATAAACTACCCCTGAGGATGCATCAGGGTAGTCGGTCTTGAAATCGGTCTCTAAAATGCCTGCAAAAAATGAAATATTGAGAAAACAGTACTACACACCAAAAGCCACCGGTTCTTAGGGTGGTGTTGATGCTCTAGGGAAGTACAGAAATAGTAAAGGGTCTGTGAAAAAATGGTTGAACAATGAAGACACCTATATGCTACACAAGCCGGTGAAAAAAGCTTTTAAAAGAAACAAAGTCGTTGTGTCAGTGGCAGGCCTATCTTGTGTCAATGATAGATTTTTCAAAAGAAAATGATGGTGTAAAATATATATTAACGGTCGTGGATTTACTTTCAAAATTTGCGTGGGTGTCAGGACTAGCCAATAAAACAGGTGCAACAGTGACTGCCGCTTTTCAGCAGGTATTTATGATAAGTGGCCGGACACCCAGGAAACTTCAGACGGATCACGGTAGAGAGTTTATAAACAAGCCTATGAGAAAACTTTGTGCCGAATATAAAATACATCATTTTTTATACATCAAATACTGTCAAAGCGGCACCAGTGGAGAGTTTTAACAGAACATTGAAAACAAGAATGTGGCATTATCTGGGAGAGCAAAACACATTCAGGTACAAGTTGCAAGATCTGGTGTATAGTTATAATTAGAGATGAGCGAATTTCCCGAAAATTCGATTCGGTCGGTTCGCCGAATTTCCTGAAAAGATTTGCTTCGATACGAATTTATTTGCGGCAAATCGCGTTAAAAAATGTTATTTCCGGTTATTTCTGCTATTTCGCGGTTGCCTTGCAGTACTTCTACTATGTATTCTTAGACAGAGTTTCTCTATCTAAGAATACAGGGCACTAAAGTGGGTTGAATGGGGACAAGTCCCCATTCATTCCTTGTAGTGCCCAGCGATCGTAGTAGAACTGCAGAGGTCACCTGCAGTTCAGTTTTGCCACTGTTACGTCACGTGGGAAACTGAACTGCAGTCCTCTGCAGTTCCACTACAATGTTCAGGAATTACAGATGATGAAAGGGGACTTTCCTGAAATTCGGATCGAATTCCACTTCGTCAGCTTCGATTCGCTCATTTCTAGTTATAATCATTCTTACCATAGAACCATAAGGTGCAGCCCTGTTGATGTGACAAAAAAGAACTCTTTAACCATTTGGAAAAATATCTACGGCAATTACGCAGCTAATAAAAAAGTTGAACCTTTATTAAAAATAGGCGATCACATTAGAATTGTTTGTTATAAGGGTCCATTCACAAAGGGTTTTGAAAAAACCTATACGGATGAGATATTTACTGTTTATGCTATAAACACTAAAGAGCACAGGCCTCTTTATAGGTTGAAAGACCTTGCTGATGAGTTCATTCAAGGATCATTCTAGGCAGAAGAAGTCCAAAAAGTCCCCCTTGATAAACGGCGCATTTACCAGATAGAGTAAATCATCAAAAAGAAGAAGGTTAAGGGGAAAACGCTGTATTTTGTAAAGTGGATTGGCTACCCTGAAAAGTTTAACTCTTGGGTGCATGAAAACCAACTGTCAGGTGTGTAAAATATGGAAGATGGCTCGTTTTACATTACCATGCAACTCTTCGTCTAAACTTTACCCTGAGAATACTATCGCTGAATATACTACTAAATTAGCAAAAGCTGTCCATCTCCGTGGGCCTTACGAGGTCACCTTAGTAGAGATTCAATGCCCTCATACATGGAATACCTTTGAGTCTGGGGATGATGTTTTTTACATCGGCCGACGAGATCATCCGGTCAAAGAATATTTTGTTAAATCAGGATATTTTGCTAATATGAACGAACTGATCAAAGCCGTTATTAACAAACTTGACTCTCTAAAAATTCCACATGAACAAGTGAGACTAAGATAGAACGATGTTGAAAGAACCATTCTTGTAACTAAGTCGGCTGTGTACAGGTTTATACCCAGGGAAAAGTTAGGCCGTATACTGGGCCTGGTGGGGCATACGTGCAAACGCTCGAAAAAGAATTTAGACGATACGACACATAATGTTTTGCGTTACAACGAATTTGGAGTGCCGGTTGTAACAACCGACCATATAACAGAGGTTTCGACGGATGATGATTCAGTTTTAACAGAAAAGAACGACGCTTTATCTATACAGAAACATTTTTACCCAGATATTAATTATACATCAGCGTGTTGGCTATAGGTATGTATAACTTTTAAGAACTGTGGAGATTAATGGAAAAAATGGTGATGCCGTTACGCAAAAGTATACTAGGCCTGACTATATACCTCTCTGCAAACAACACTTAGACACCATTACAATTTCAATACTATCGGATCAAGCTAAACCAAACTCAACTAAATTCAAATATGGAAAAATGATTGTTTGATTACACTTTAGACCTTGTGCGGTGACGACGTATTAAAAATGCTGTCCCAGGGAGTGTACGGCGACCCGGTTGCATATACCCATTATTACATAACGCAAGCTGGGCATGGTTTGGACGGTTTCCATTACAATTAATTCATGCACGGCGCCGGCATCGTTGGACTATTTCGGGGTCTGTTCCGTAAGGGTAGTTCCTCTGTTCAAGAAAGGTGTGGCCCTTGTAAAACCGCATGTAAAAACAGCGGCTAGGAACATTGCCAGAGGCGTTGTCACCACAGCATCGTCAGCTGCTATGGATAGAATAAATAGACCTAAGCATGAGCAGAAAGGCTTGGGTGTTGTACAAAGTAGAAAAAACAGAGGAAAAGAAAACGTGGTCTTGACTGCGTCATCCTCTCCCCTATTATGAATAAAATAGCAACGTCTAAGAGGCGTCGGCGGCAGAAAGCAGGAAACCGTTCGCCGGGTGACATCTTCTAATTGCCAGCTAAGGCTTTCGAACATGATGCCTCTGCCAAGTAGACCAAATCAGAGTTGTATATCTTTCAAATACCAGCCATGCAGACAAGTATTGAAAAATCGCTTTATGTAGAGGTACAGCCAATTTAAGCACTACTGCACAATGCGCTCTTGGAGCGGGGAATATTATTACGACCTGAATATTACGCTGTTATATGGCGTTTGGCGAGTCATTAACCCTGATAACACCCCCATACCTGGCGGGTCCTGTGTTGGTCTTAATAATTTCCCTATAGCTAGCCTTTTTAATCAGCTGGACATAACGCTGGGTTCCACATTGGTTTCACGAAGTGACAACCTTTATACGTATAGAGCGTATATCGAATCCCTAATAAATTATAATTCACAAACTTTAGCCGCTCAATTCACAGCCGGATTACTCTATAAAGATACCGCTGGTCATCATGATGACCCGGCTCTTGACGGGCTTCATCAAGAGGTCTCAATATACGGTACGTTCCATAAGCGTTGAATTAATGGGCCCCATTTACGCCGATATATTTAATCAACCGAAGCTGATACTGAATGGATTAGATCTAAAGATAAAGCTGACTAGAAACAAAGATTCTTTCTGCCTTATGTCTGCTGAAGGTACCCAATTTAAAGTACAAATACAACACGCCTCCCTGTATGTCAAAAGAGTTCAAGGATCGCCCGCTGTAAGAATAGCCCACAGTGGCGCTCTGTTAACAGCTAACGCAAAGTACTCGGTCGATCGAGCATCTCTTAAAGTGTATAGTATTTCTGCTGGCACGCGCATATCAAACCACGAAAACCTCTTTCTCGGAAACATTCCAAAAACTATAATACTAGCGTTTATGGACAATGACTCGTTTTCGGGTAATTACCAGAGAAATACATTGTGCTTCAACCACTACAATGTAAATTATGCCGCCTTATATTTGGATGGACAGCAGATACCTGCAAGGCCATTTCAACCTAATTTTTGAGGTGCTTCAGCTGTTCGCGAATATATGGCCCTCATACATATTTTGGGCAAACAAAAGGCTGACAATGCTTTATCGGTGGATCGTTCAGAATTTTTGAACAGTTACACTTTATTCGCTTTTGATTTATCGCCTGATAAGAACCTGGTGGACATTTCTCTCTAGTAAAAACTGGGAATCTCAGGGCTGAAATTAGATTTGCGAAACCTAACGCAAAACACTATTAACATGATTGTGTATTCAATTCATGAGAATAATATTGAAATAAATACCAGAAGAGAAGTATTGTACGATTTTCAATAAAATAAATAACTATGAAATTACCAGCGTTAATAAATCAGACTTTCATGCCCGGCGCATCTTTAAAAGCGTATTTCAATGTGATTTATTACCGGGAAACAAAGTCATCGGCAGACCGGCGGCCTATATTGTAAACATGGATAAATCGCATCAGAGGGGAAAGCACTGGATTTTAATTGTATTATGTACAAATGATTCGTCTATTTTTTTGATAGGTATGAAATATCACCTGAAAATGAAATATTTCCTGATGAATTCATGCAATTTTTATTGTGAAATTCTAAGATTATAAGATATCAAAACAAGCAAATACAGGACGCAACTAGTTCAGTCTGCGGCAATTACTTCATCTATATCTTACTTTGTATTGCTAAAGGGATGCCTTTTGAAAACATTCATGAATGATTTTAGAAAAAATGACCGCATTGTACATGACTATATAGCAAAGCGATTGAAACAATTTTGTCTGCGTTGTTGTAATTACAATCAAACATGCATACCCTACTGTGATAATAAATAGATGTAACATTGAGCGACGTAGATAAAGATAATTTGTTTTTAGCATATAAGGCGTCTTTTATTTTATTTTCAGTATTAAACACAATCGTAAATTGTTTTAAAATCCCCTGCACATGTCTGGACATGACTGGACATGCCAGGACATGTCTGGGCAATAGACAATAAATGGGTGGAGAGTGAGTGGAATATAGGCGAGCTAGGGGGAGGGCGGTAGGCTGGAGATGGGATGGATGTGGGACGGCCTTGGGAGGGGCATGGGGGGGATTATGGTCAGAGTGGGCAGGGAAAGGGGCGTGTTGACCTGTCACTTTTAGTTTGACAAAAGGTACATATGCTTTACTACTAATATATTTGGGTTGGTTATTGTAGAATGTGCTCTATTTGGGGTGCCTTGGTTTTAAAGAAAAGCCAATAGATCTTACAAAAGGGAAAGGTTTATTTACAGCTTAAGATATTATTTACATATGATTTTCAAGACAAAAGGTAGACAGAAGGTAAAGGGTATATAGGAAAGGGGAAGGAAAGGGGTCTAGCTCTATCTCTAGCACATGGTCAATCTCTCACACAACCATACATACCAGGGTTTTCTCTCCTTGAACCACACCCCGCTGCAGGTCCAGAGCGAATCACATTGTTGCTTCATCCTTGGTGAAGTCTTGATCAAGAGGTCACACAGATTGTCCTTGTCCCAGGCTTGGGATTGTTGTCATATACCCCTGCCCCCTCCAGGAAGACTGAAGTTATAGTGAACAGGTTTGGGCAGAAATTGACACCAAATGGTCAAACTGACCAAAGTGTTAATGATCCTCAGACATTCACACATGGAAGATCAATCTTTGTCTCTGTTAAGCAATCCTTTGATGTTTGAGGGACTGCATCTGTCCCCACAGATAATGAGGTTTATAGTTTGTTACCAAGAAGGCAGAATTGTCTTTACATACAAGTCATATTCATATCAATTTTGGTCACTTCCAACAATTATAATTAAAAAAATATTAGATGTAGAATATTATATTTGGTGTTTGCCCATTGGGGGCTGGGTTTGGATTGTAGGAAAATTTACTAAAGACAATATTCCAATAATAATTATTGAACTGCATTGCTGGCAGTTGTGCATTAAGGTTTGTAAAACCTAGCTAGGTATGTCTCACAACAGAACATGAAGTTCATTAACCACCTGAGCGTTTAGCCCGACCTTGGTTCGGGGTAAGCGAACTTGCTCGTTTACCCTGAACTAAAGTCAAGGTGGCTAAAAATAGAAACAAGCATGACATTGCAATCCGATTGTCATACAACATTGTATTACAACAGAATCGCATTACAACTGAAAAAAAATACCGTCCCCGCAGCTCCTCCGGAGACGTCTTCTGTCTTCAGTCTTCTCCCGGCGTGTGCAGTGGCGATCTCCGAGTTTCCCGGTGATGTTGCTGCATGCGTCGGTGCGGGCGGAGGCGGGGCGGGAAATTCAAATAACTTTGAACTGAACTCAATACAAAAAAGTTGTATTGAGTCCAATACAAAGAAATCTTTATATAATATATATATAATTGTATTATATATATATTATATAAGCTACTGTACAGGTACATTACATTATACACTATTTTTTTAAAGATTTTTAAAAATTTTAAATATTAAATTTTCAACATTTTGGACATATTTCGGTGAGTTATGCGGTAATTCGGTGAATTATAAGTAATTATTGAGTAATTCGGTGAATCATAGCCTACAATATAAAATAAATTTCCATGCAAAAAATGTAACACTTTTTGCATGGAAGTACAGAAGTTCGGAAAGAATTAGAACACCCGGTGTTGGCATACGCGTGCCTCGGTGATTCCTGATGATGTCAGTGCATGCGCCCGTCGATGGGGGTCGTAGTGGAAATTCAAATATTTTGTATTGGATTCCATACAAAGTCCTGTATCCAATCCAATACAAAATAATACAAAATCTTTTTATGTGGTTTTGTCTATAGGTATGTGACGTTGGACTCTGTTTTAAAATTTACCACAATAGGGAGGTGTTTTAGAAAAATATATTACTATACAGTATACTGAATTATTGCATTTTCAGTATTTTTTATTTATTTATGTATTCTTGTTTAAGCTGATTTTTGTGTTTTTATTTAATTTTATTAAAAGTAAATTTTGTGTGCTTCAAACTTTTTTTATATTCATGATATCTACTAGACCCTTGTTCGGACATAGTTCTGTAAGTTACAGGTCTACAATTTAAAAAAAAAAAGACAGTGGCTGGTATTTGAAAAAACAGTGTACCGCTTTTGGTAAAGAAATCTAGACATCAGTGTAACGCCCAGGTGGTTAATAATGAAATAATAATAACAATGTGTTATAATGATAACAATAAAATAATCATTCACAAATAAGGTTGCATGACCCTTCCACTCATCCTTAGTCTATCAGGTTATTGTTTTTTTTTTCTTATATTTACATTGCTACATAGTAAGCGGCACTTAATAACATATATTTTTAAAGTCATGACCAGCAGTGTTTTCTTTCGGTCATCAGGATTTGGAGTCCTGGCTGGGATGGCAGTGGGGATCCCTAACAGTCTGGTGGGTTAGGCAGTAACATTGCATCTTCCAGTAACATTGCAAGCTTCAGCAACTACTTATTCTCCCATTGACACTTTAAGCACTGATAAATGGGGTTTACAACCATTGGACTGTATTGGCTTGTTTGCCCAACATGTATATGATTAAATAAAGCTTTTTTTGGGCCCTATAACTATGGATGTGATGGAGGAAATCTGTATGTGACCGATCCAAAGTACACATGTGTGGTGAACGTACTTTAAATATAGAAATTATTATTTGCAGATATATAAACAAATCTTTATGCTAAATGTTTTATTACAAATTGTTGCATGAAGATGGGGATGGGAAGTAATGTAAGACTGAGCAGGCGCTCCCACATCACCAAGTGGACTTTATATGGCGTGGCGTTCTTGAATAACAAAAAAGAGTTCAGGGAGAGTGTTTTCCTGTTTTTATGACTTGTAACTTTCCCCTAATGTGGGCTCCTGCAGAGCAATAACATTTGCTGATTTACAGGTAACCTGACACTGAGGCTTTAATATAATAAAATGACGTCACCGCAGTCGAAAAGGTCCGGCCTTTAAGTCACGAGTCAAACGGCCTTTAAGTCACGAGTCAAACGGCCTCCGCTTTGAAATCCTTTCGCGGCGCTGACTGACTATTCTTTAAATATAACGCAAGCTGCTTCTGCTACAGAAACCTGCCATAATTAAAATTAGAGCTTCTGAGGTGCAGCGGAGATGGTGAGAAGCTAGCGCGGGAGACCTGGAAGAGAAAAGCTCGGGGGACTATTTTCTGTCTTCGGCGGAAAGAGAAGCACGTAAGAGGCGCTTATTTCGATGCAAGATGGCGGCGCCCTTAGAAGCTGTGAGGTAAACAGCTTGTGAACTGGGGAGCGAGGAAACTGGGTCGTCCAGGAAGAGTGACGGCTTCTTGGGTCTGCTGGAAGGTTCTAAAGGAAATAGGTCAGCCAGGTCTTACTAGTTACGGGACGATAACCAGGAAGTGAAGCCTCTGACAATATCGCAGAACTGTAGCTGAAGAGGACCTGTTACCGTTGGTTGACTAAATCTAGTTTAGTTGTTGATTGATGGCTTTGGATTTTAAAACCTTGCTTCTTAGCAAGTGGTCCACTTACGTTCCACTCCCCCCCCCCCCCCTTTTAAGCTAAGTTGTGGGGTCTGTGCAAGAATTGTGACCAGCTGATATGTAATAGACATTTCCTTTAATCATATCTAAGATTAGAAACATTCGAGTGCTGTTTTGCAGCATTGCTATAGACAGTAGTTGTCAGTCTAAGGGGCAGGTATATAGCAGAGTTGGCCACCTTCCCAGCTGGCACTGCCAGGGCTTGGTTTCCTGGGGCCAGGGGTGCCATGCTGCAGGTGCTTCCAATGCTGCTTCGATAAAGCTACATACACACTTCCAATTATTATCGTTGGAAAACGAACGACGAACGTTCATGCACGATATATATGAACGATCGTATAGCACCGATCCTGCACATAGAGTTAACGACACGATCGTTCGTAGATATTGTACACACAATAGATACGATCGTTTGAACGATAGAGGAACTATGTGCATGACAGGAAAGTGAACGGACGTTCGTTCATCACGCATGCTCAGACCATGGACGATCAACGAACGACCGTACACACGAACGATGTTCAACGATCGTCGTCCAATCCGATCCGTCGGTCCGGTCGTTCGTTTCCAGCGACTTTCCTCGTTCGTCGGCGTCGTTGGTTACTTTTTTACGAACGATTTTTTGCCCAATCGATCGTTCGCCGCTCGATTGGAACGATAAAAATTGGAAGTGTGTACGCACCTTAAGAGGGCAGCGATACCATCAGATGGAGGGATACCATATGGGACTGGCCAGGATTCTGTTATCTAGCAATTAATCCTGGCCCCCTAAAGCTCACTCATGACAGAATTTTGTCAAGGTTGCTATGTTGGGGTTATCATTGCAGACTGAAAAACCTGAAGCCTTCTCTGAAGCCTTTTGTTAAATGGCAAGATCCTGCTCTTTGTTGTAGCAGCACATGTTTCTGTACAAGCCATAGAAATATCTTTGCAAAAAAAAACATTTCATAGGAGAAAATGTGGGTTTACCTTAACCGTTGCATTCTGAAAATGTAGACCCCCTCTTCCAATTGCTTCACTAATGATCCTTAATTAAGTATTCATATCAGTGTAAAGCCAGGTTAATTATATATTTTGGGTCAGGAAAGGAAAGAGCTCAGTAGGACAACTTGTATTTTCAGAATAAGTCTGCATTAGCAGTTTATCTCAGGAGGACTCTCTTTAAAATAAATACAATGATTTTTATATGAAGTAGGACAGCTGCACTATATTTATCTCTAATAAGATTGAGTTGTCTCCTAAATACTTTTGTTTGGGTTTTGAGGAGCTTTTTAATAGCGAATAGAGTTGGATAGCTGCAGATTGCATGATGTTGGCTGGGATCTTCTATATTCAATAGAATCAATTAGCATGGAAATAAATTAGCTTTACCGGTTTGGTAAAGGGGGATCATCAGAGATCTGGTAAGGGTGGAATCACTGGGACTAATCACCAATTTACCATTTTTTTTTTTTTTTTGTCTGGGTGCAAATTGCTGTTTTGGGACTGCAGATTCAGCAATTAGTCACCAGGTGGGAGAGAGATCTGATCTCCTAAAGGTTGATCCCATCAGTGGCATTCCCTGGAAATTCAAGAAAGTAAGGGCATACATAACCCCTTCACATAGGTCAGGCCTGGGCATAGCAACCCTTTGGGATTTGCCAAGTCACTTTTTTTATGATTGGATTTATGTATGGTGTGTTTTAACCTGTGCTGTATGGATTTACATTGTTTTGCAATAGATGTTTGCTTGAAAAAAATTATATTGATTTTTCACCTTTTTTTTTTCACCTCAAGCAGTTATATTGTATTAGGTTGCTATTGCCTCTTGCATTTGCTCATATAGATGGGTTACTTAGGAAGGTAGAAACAAGTTTTTGGCTCTATTTTAATCTAATAGTTCCCTGAAATCTATGGATAGCTGGTGGTGATCTTGTGCAGCTATAACATTGACAGGCAATGTCTGTTGTCTGCATGGAGAAGTAACCCTAACAAACACACATCTGTTCCCTGCTGCTTGTTTACTATAAGAAAATGTACAATTTTGTAGTATATTTACAGGCATTGATTTTTAAGAGGCAACAATATTCCAAACTGTAAACTATCGATCCTATAAATTACTTTTGATTTTTGAGGATGTTGATGCTTTTCTATTACTCGGTGTGCAGTCAGGAACTAGAAGAAATGGTATGGCTAATGGTATTGCTTCATCAGGAAATAATGGTGTGACCCACTTGTGTATGCAGGTAAAACATTTTGTTTTAACCACCATTAACTAGATACAGCTTATAAAACTACAGATAAAATCTCAAGTATTTTAAATTAATTTTAAAAAATAAGTTTTATTCGCCTGAAATGTCAGCTTGCAAAAAAAATAAAACTACTGTAGGATAATCAGTTCCCTCTCTTTTAAATATATTTTTTATATATTTTTTGCACATTATAGCTAATGCTTCTTCTGTCCAATTATACCCAATGCTGGCCCAGCTCCTCTACTCTTCACCTACCTATGTAACTTTTATGTAGTTGTCCGGGAAGAAATGGAGATCAATACTTTTAATCACCTGAAAAGCAGCTCTGAGTCTGATGACATCATATCTGCTATGACGGCGGACAGCAGCCATCTTTTTGCTTCTGGATTGCTACAGAGGGGAGATTTTTATTTTAGTAAATAACCTGCAAAAATACACATTAATACAAACTGTTGCTGAGAGAAGCTGTAAAGCAGTCTGATATAATGATTTAGCAGTAACAGGCTTTATAATATATAGCAGGTCAGCCACTTTTTTTTTTTTTGCACCAAATAGCAGCAGCCATTGCAAACACAGTGCTTGGCTAAGATTGTTTATATATATATATATATATATATATATATATATATTAGTTGCTTGTCCCTGTAGATAAAATTCTATTGACATTCCCAAGGAGAAAAGGTATAAATGCTGCTGTTCCTTTTTTTTGTTAAACAATTTTTTTAGGTGGTTTCTCAAATAATTTCTCCACTGTGGTAAATACTCAAAATAGCCGTGCCCTACTGTAAGGTTAAATGTGATCAGTCCCTTCTGGGGACCAAGCACTAGAGCAAGCTCTCTGAAATATGGTTGGTGAAAATAATGGTCTGGCGACTAATCGCCCCACCTCCTCCATGTTAGATATTTTGTTCCTGCTTTTAGTTTATATGTCATTTACCATACATAAAAGCATGGAGACAAATGAATGCACAATCCATGTACGTGTTTTCTTTAGTTACAAATCAAAGCATTTAAAAAGCAGCCTTTCCTGACATTTTTAAATGAAGAAAGCCTTGAAATTACACTCAGGGAACCCCTACTATAATATATACAGTTTATAGTACTTTAGTGTGGTGGTCAATTGGAAGAATGCCTCTTGCATTGCTGGTCAGTGGGAAGAATGTCAGGCTTACACAGAAACATAACTACAAAATCATTGGTGTCAGACTGACCTACAAGGTCCAAATTTCTCATTGCTGGAGAAACCACTAGCAGCCTTTGGAAGAACCTTATTGTTCCACAGGACTCTGTTTTGGAAACACTGTTGTAGAATATTCTGTAAAATCTGTGCAGTGTCACTAAGCCGATACAAAACTTTTACAGCTTGCTCCTGTGATATGGCATAGTGAATCACTTCTGCTTTAAATTTTCCAATAATATTTCAGCAGCTAATTCAGATGCCCCTGCTTTTAGCCTGATTTAAAACAGCAAATGTTGTGTAGAGAATAAATAATTTTAGATTTTTAAAGATTGTAGAACAATTTGCATGTACAAATAGGTTTGTCATACCTGAAAGTTGCTCCTTACCTTTACTACCCCTCCTTCATCAGACATTTTTTGTTTCTAGTTGGAACAGTTATCTATAAATTATAAATGAACTGAAAGTTTGCCATGGTCTCTTTTATCACTGTATTTATTATGTTCCCTGCATGTGGATAATTAAAATATTGAATCATGAACACAAAACTGTTTCAAAGAAACTGTGCCACCACCCCATATATTACCTTTCCAGGTAAATGTACTTGCGTAGTAATATCTATTTTTGTGCGTGTGTTATGGACTTCTTGCATTAATCACTTTTTTTGAGTTTTACGACCTCGATGTGCTAGTAGATGCAGCCACTCCACTTGTCTCCCATAACTCAGCAGTCAGGAATCTGTCATGTGGATCTGCATTGATTTCATAAGGGTATCAGATGCTTTCAGTAGTAAAAGTGATATTCGAGCCAGATTAGGTACTTGTTTGTATGTACTAGGCATATTGTCATATGCAATGGGTAATCTCTCTTCACCTCAGTCCTACCCCAGAGAAACTTGCAGCCATTTTTCTTTAGCCCCTGGCTCACAGTAACTTGTAGTCTGTCTCTTTCAGTTCCTGCCGCAGAGGAGAGAGTGTAACTTGTTGTAGGGGTAGATCTAATCAGATGCAGATTATGGAGTTTGAAGCTCCTTTGTTAAACCAAAACACACTCCATTTAGTTAAGTTTTCAGCAACTACTAATTTACCATCTTGGCATTACCTATGTGCCATTTTGTGGATCAGACCTTTTTTTGGCCTGGAGAATGAGTTTAATGTACAAATTTTAATTAGAAAAGTAGCACTATGTATACCAATGTATAGAGCTAGCACTATGTATAACAATGTATGGGACTAAAGTACACTGAGGCATTAGTGAAAGCACTGCTCATCCCCTGGCCTAGACTGGGGGCTTTCTTGTGACTGTTAAAGGTTTCCCTGCTGCAAAGTTTTCACTGATGCTCACAAAAAAGATTTAGGGATGCTTCAAGTTAGATGTGTAAATAGCCATTTTATACATATTTACATACATTTTATAAACCTTGGGTTGTTCAAAATATATATTATATATGTAAAATTACGTGTTGACAAATATTATGCATTTAACCTGGATGCCTCTACATGGCTTTAGATATGCTGTTGTTTTATATGACAAATATTGATTTTTGCCCCCCCAAAAATGTGAATAAAAAAAATTGGAATATTCACTCCCCCTTCCTTGTCTTGTGACCAACTTTCTGGCACTATGACTTCCTATTAATATTTTAGGTATATAAAAACAAAAACGAAAATCTTCTAGTTTTATAAATCTCACCTTGTAAGCACCCCTCCCCTATTCCAGGTTCACACAGGCTGTCCCTCCCCTATTCTCTAGCAGTGCTGAGTTTTCCATTTGGGGGTGGGGGGGGGGGGTTGCATAAAAATGTATCCACCCAAGTAGCTGTGTATAATTATGTCATCGGCAGCCTAATTGCTGTGTGTGTTTGTGTGTCAGTCATTCTGCAGCCCTAAACTCTGTGTACAAACCTCCATATCTCTTAAACCAGTGGTCCCCAACCTTTTGGAGCTCGCGGACTACTAAATGCATGGACTCTAGACCACGCATGCACGGGGAGCCATGTTGCTCTCAAAGGGGAAGAAACTTCCCCCAAAGTGATGTCATGATGCCACAGCCTGACCATTCTCCCATCGCAGGCCCTTGCAGCCTCTGAACACAACCCGCCCTGCGCCTGCGATGCATACCGGAGACATGGTCCGCTCCTCTGGCCAGTGCACCCCCTCCCCCCAAGAAGGGTCCTTCTGACCCTGCTGTGGGGTCCACCGGGAGCCCCGGTCCTAAACTGTATGTCATAATGACTTGAAATTTTTAGGGTGCACAGGGGACACTCATAGTTAGTAGTAACCACACCATTTCAGCACTCCAGCTTTTCACAATTTTCAAGATATGGGGATCAGAATTGTAAAAACTTGTGAAAATGTAACAATGGAAGTGCTGTTTCTAAAGCAAGTACACCTAGGTGTCCTTAATTGAAAATGCATATTGGACCACTTGCATAAAAAGAAGCATTGGGATGATTGATACCTACCTGTCACAAATCCATAACTGTCATGCTATGTTACCCTGTCTGCGTCTCCTCTGTTGAACCCCAATTTCCCTAGAATGGTGGAGTGTACAAAACTGAAAATGTAGGTGCAGTGGGAGACACCTGTGGCTAAGATAGGCTTCAAGGTAGAGAAGCGGGCAGTTTGATGGGCAGAGGTTTTTTATGTTTTAGGGGGGTTTATACATTTTTTTTTTCTCCACCTGCACTTACATTTTTAGTTTTCTGCACTTCCCTATTCCAGATAAATTGGGGTTCAAAGAACAGAAGCAGAAAGTGTAGCATAGTATTACAAATAGTTTGTGAAAGGTAGGTAAAAAATGTAGGTGCTCTACCCCAATGCTCCCTGCTATGTAAGTGGCCCCGTGGGGGGCCCTAATTTGTATTTTAAATTTTAGACTCCTAGGTACACTTTCTTATGAGACAGCAACCTAAATGTTCAATCCCCACAAGTTTTTGAATAGGTGATGGCCATACCTTGAAATTCTTTAAAGAAATTTTGGTTATTAGTAGCTATGATAATGATTTTACACAGGCAGTTTTTTTTTTATTCTATGGTCAGTGATGAGAGAGCGGGGGACATGGGCTGTACTGCCCCCATCTGCTATCACATGCATGATGCCCCTAAAGCATCACCACATTTTAACATTATATAACGGGTGGCATTCCTCTTTTTTATATAATAGAATAAAATTATATAACAGAAAAATGTTTTTTTTTTTACCTTTTTATGGGGAAGGACCCCTCCCCCTCCATCTTTACTGCCATGGTGGTAAAGACTGCAGGGTAAATTTGAAGCCTCCTGGGGTATTTGTCACATATTCTAGGTGGCTTTAATAAAAAGGATTAGGGGGAAAAAACAAGGCTTGTGCATACCTTAAAAACACTTTCATAGCAGTGACAAGTTATTCTATTAAAAGTCTATGGAGATGATTTAGGTAGAAAACTGCACTTAAACATTGCGTCTAGAATTGGAAAAATTGTACCGTCTGGGGGAAAAAGGACAAACATTGGATCATTTGTTGTAAACCTATGTTTTTGTACACCAAAAAAGCTGTGGGCAGCAAATAGTTACTAATGTGTACTGCAGCTCTGTAACCCCTTCTCAGTATGATGTTTTGTGTAAAAGCATGAGGAAATGGAAATTGTGGGAAAAAAAATCTTCCTCTGACAGTTGAGTTGGCAGGTTGCCTGTACTCACTGACTGCTTTGTCTACACAAAGCTCAGCCTAAGCAATTGTCTGACAACTGGTTGGATGCAGAAAATTGCTGGGTGCACCACCCTGCTAAAAGGGGCCTGTGGAGAACACCGATACAGATATTTATCTCAAAATATAACTGTTAAGTTTTTTTTCCCAAATGGGTTGGAGTCTGTATTTTATTTTAGGGCAGTTTTATTCCCCTTGCAACACTACGCAGAAAAAAAAATAGCTGGTTGTGTGTAAGATATATATCTGTTAGTTCTGTAAACAGGATGGAACCACAAAGTACATCAGGATGGGCAGGGGCTTCCAGTCAGCATTACACAGTTAGGTCAGGTATGGATGATGGGATTTAGGTTGTCCAGGTAGCAGCACACAGATAAGTGATAATGGTGCAGGTAGATATGGTGACAGAAGAAATGCAGGGACTCTGGTGGGTGAAAGGTGGGAGCAATGTAGGGGTGGATGGTGGGAGAGGGGAAGAAGAAATCTTCCTGAAAAGATCCAGCCTGCAGCAGTTAACACAAATGTGCCAGCTAATGCATACCCAAAACGCAAGTTAATGCTTAGCTTTTCCCAGAGCTTTCTGTCTGAACACTGCCAATGACATGTTGAAATAGTGTACAAAGCTTTATGTTTAAAATCTTGTGAAAAGCATCCCATGAGGAGTAGGGTTTCACTGCTCTGGCACAAGTGAACTAAAATCAGATGTGATTCCAGCATATTTCTTGCCATTAGCGGCTTTCTTACAGGCATTTTGCATAGGCCAGTTTGTGTAACTTCCCAAGATTTTTTTCTTTCTTCCAGTGGGTAAATGATAGGACACAAACAGCAACAAAATCCAGTGGTGTCTTTTTTTTTTTTTTTTTTTTTTTTTCAAAAGCATAAAACAGTAGAGAGATACTTTGTGGTAGCAGCAATATTGTCACCCAGAGCAGACTGAAAAAACTAGAAAAACAGGTAACTATTTTGAGTCATTTCTGTTGATAACACTGGGGAACAATTTTGAACATTTTTGTTGACTTCAATTTTTAAGCTTATTTACACTAAAATAGGTATGCTCAGTCTGAAAGTGCAGTTAGTTTTCTTCTATCACATCAGATTTTCTCTCTACCGCTTATAATATTGTGATTACTGTAGCATGGATTTGTATAGGCTATTCATTTACATGCAAGATGGTGTGGTCAGAGGTTGTGTGCTGCTCTATGTAGTGAATAAGCAAAATTTATTTCTCTACTTAAACACATATTTCCTTTCTTTCAGATCATGTCTGGCTCTGCTGTTTCTCGTCGTAAAGGCCTAAACAACCCTTATTCATTTTGTTATATCTGTGGCAGTTTCCCCATTCCCAGTCAAAGGGCGGACGACAGCAGATTTGTAGAGTAAGCCTATTTAGCATATGTAGTTAAACTTGGGGATCAAGATAAGTCTTGGGCCCCTCATAAGATGTGCAAACAATGTGTCGTGGGTTTACGGATGTAAAAATAAATGTAACATAGAGTATCCTAGTCTACCATTAGCTATACGCCCAGTGGCTCATTCAGATGAAATCGTCGGTTTTTGTTACACTACCCTCTCTTGAAGAACATGATTTAGGTGATGAACTAGATGACAACAGTGATGAAGAATTTGAAATTGAAGAGGACTCTGTTCGTAAAGGAATTGATCAGCATGATTTGAGTGATTTGGCACTATTAAAGGCTTCAGAACTCCTAGCATCAAGACTGCGTGAAAAAATCTTACTTGAAAAATAAAAAAAGTATCGTTCATTGGAACCAGAGAAAATTTAATTTCTGCACTACTTTAGAACTGACAGTGGCTTTGTGTATTGCCATAACATACCTGGTTTAATGGAGGAATTGAGAATTCCAATCTTTTACTCAACTGAATGGCGACTATTCATCAATAGCTCAAAGTGGAGCTTATAGGTGTGTCCTTCACAGTGGCAATATAATTGGGTCAGTCCCAACTGGCCATTCAGTTTCTCTTTGAAGAATATGCAGACATAAAGAGTCATTGAGTTGTTGCAATATCGCCAACACAGTTGAGTCATCTGTGTTGACCTTAAAATGGTATGCTTCCTTCTTGGTCAGCAATGCAGATACACCAAGTATCCCTGTTATCTGTGCATGTGGGACAGCAGAGCTTGTGGGAGGCATTGGGTGGAAAAGAATTGGCCTCCAAGATCTGCCCTAAAACCTGGTGATCTAAACATTCTACATGAGCCACTTATTGATTGAAAGAATATTATATACCTGGCTCTGCACATGAAACTGTGTCTGATAAAGCAGTTCGTTAAAGCTTTGCCAACTAAAGGAGACTGTTTCAAGTACCTAATTTTGGCATTTCCTAGCCTGTGATTTAAAAAAAAAAAATAAGCAAATAAATACACAGAAATTGTCTAGAAATTTTTGGAGAGCTACAAAATGGTTGGTTGCAATATGAGCATCAAGGTGCAGTTTCTGCATAGCCATCTTTCTAACTTCCCGGAAAACCTTGGTGCAGTCAGTGATGAGCAAGGTGAACGATTCCACCAAAATTTGAAGGTCATGGAAGGACAGTATCAGAGTAGATGGGATGGTCATGGAAGGACTGTATCGAGTAGATGGGATGTACATATGATGGTTGATTATTGTTGGAGCATCCGGCCGGATTGTCCTAACACTGAAATAGGCAAAAGAATAAGAACGTTCATAGGTCATTAAGAAATGGTCGGTCAGCAATATTTCCTGTCACATTTTTATATTTTAATTTGAAAACAAAAACCATAAAAAACAATGAAACTGTAACTAGGGGGGTAAACAGCCTTACAATGTTCTTGTACCTGCAGGTTTTACTACTTCAGGGAGTGATTAGTTGAATAAATTTAGAAGTGATTAGTTGAATAAATTTAGAATGAGGCAACTAATACTATGTTAAATAATGTCATTTAGAGACTAACTCCGGTCATAATCATGTGGACTAAATAAAAATATATCTGAGTAAGTTGTACAGCCAGCTGTTGGTGATCAACGTAAGGACAGCATTCTCTGTTCATACCAGACTGTATGATTAAAAAAAAAAATAATCAGCTCCTGCAATTGTGTTGTGGAGAGAGATTGTTGCAAGTACCCTGTTTCCCCGATGATGATACACTGTCTTATTTTTTTTTTTGAAGGCCAAAATATGCTCTAGGGCTTATTTTCAGGGGGATGCCTTATTTACCCATGAAGAAGACTACAGTACACAGTTATTGTTTCGGGGAAACACGGTATGATATCCAAGTTTTTAAAAACCTTTGGGGATAGGTGTCCATATGTTGGAGCGTCTCTGTTTTATCTATCATCATAAGCGTGTGAAGATACTGGGTAAATTGAGAAAGTGAGGGGCCTTTTGGGTCTAACCATTGCTTCAGATAACTCTTCTTTGCAGCTAAAAGGCACAGATGCTCAAATTTAGAAAGTGCCACAGTGTTAGAAGGTCATGGTGTTGGGACACAGGGGGAACCTCAACATGAAACAGAGCAAGATGTGGAGATGGGTGTCTAGTGTGACCTGAGATTCTCTCTACAAATCCAAACACTAGGTCCCAAAAAGTCATAATATCGGGACAGTCCCATGGGGCATGCTCTAGAGAAAACCAAGGGTATTTGACATTGGGAGAAGCAGTTAAACGATCAGAGATCGTTTGCGGTCTTACTTTCATATTGAAGGCATATTAAGCCCTATATATGATTTTAAACTGTAGTTCCCTCTATTGTTCACTCACTATTTATTTGTGCACATGATTCAAACTTGCCTCTAGCATATCCAAGGTATCGGTATAGTTACATGCTAGATTGCCCATCGTTTGTTAAAGGAATGTGTAATTACCTTGCTTGTAATTTGTCCCATTAGCATTGGGTAAATATGGGACATTGAGTGCTTTACCGAGGGATCTCCCAGTATCCTAGACACTGGAGGTGGGAGTCTTAAACCTATACGACCACTCTGACTTTCCAAAAAAGCCGATTTCACTTGTAGATAGTAAAGCAAATGCTGTCTCGGTATAGCATACTTGACTTGGAATATTTTAAAGGGCATTATATGGTTGTCCTCGTCTAACATCTGAGCTAGGGATTTAACTCCTCAATATGCCCAGAATTTGTATTCTTAGTGTGTACAACCTTGTGGGAATCCTGGGGTGGAACAAATGGGTGCCGCTAATGTTGTCCCAATGCCACAACTGTAATTTTTTGAGTTCCCTCCAAGCCAAAAGTGTGTCCCTAAACAGTAGGTTATCTTGAATATTGCGGGGAATAGCAGAGTAGGATGAGTTCAGTAACCCTAACGACCAGGGACGAACCATTGGGGACTCGAGTTTACTGGCAGTATAATGAGATGTCCAATGCATGTGTACATGCGCACATCAGGAAAATTAATACCTAGGTTTTCCTTGGGACAAGACAATTTGGCCCTGGCTATTCATGGTGTCTTCCACTGCCACAAGAAAGATACAAAAGTGGAGTGATTTTTTTTTTTTTTTGTACATCTGAATGTTTCAAAAGGAAGGGGAGGGTCTGTAATGGATAAAGGAGTTTGGCAAAAGGTTATTTTTTGATCAACAAGTGACAGCGGCCCAATAATGATAAAGGTAGGGTTTTCCAATTGGTCAGTTCCGCTATGATTTTGGTTATCAATGGGCAGTAATTTCATTGTTTTTAATGTATGTAAAATCTGTATGTTTGACAAAATTCGAGGAAACCCTGTATCGTAAAAACTGGATGTGATAGCAAAAAACTGAGGTCATTTCTGGATTCACCACCGAAAATTAGTAAAAAAAAAAAGCAAGTGTAAGATCTAACTCATCAAAAAATGCGTTCCCCAGTGTAATGTTTGATTAGTAGGAGAACTTATGTTGGATGTAATAAAATACTTTTATTATATGATTTTTTTTTTTAAATTTGCTTTTTCCATTATTGTACTTATTGAAATTACTAATAACCATATATCAAAAGTTAATGAGCCTCTAACAGTTTAAAGCAAATTATAAAGTAAGCCCTCCAGGGCCACCAAGGCTAGTTGGAGCAACCGGGGTGGGGAAGAGTTCTTCCAACTGTGGAGCCTAGTAGGTTACTGGGGTATTACGCTTGTAGAAGAATTTTAAACTTCACATTGTGATGGGACAGTGCCATATACTGAATGCCCCAGCAGTTGCAGTGTGATAAAAAATTCTCTGTCCACTTCTAAGATGTAAACTGTTTAAGTATTTGGAACATATTTATAGCCTTGTCAGAGATTGTAGACTACTGCTAGCACAATGTTTTGACTTCAGGTGACTACCCTGTGTTAAATATTCCACTGCCATACACAAACTACCAGTGCTTATGTGGATGATGGCAAAGGATACCAATGTCCGAGAAGCAAGTCTCTCTTTAGTGAGTCTCCTTGTGATTACAATCTTTTCATCCTTGCTGTCTCCATGAATAAATGCAGAATCTGCACAAACGCTATAAAGTAAACTAGAAGCATTCCAACATTTAAGTATACTCAAGCACCGGTTTATCATAAAGTGCATTGCACATTGTAGAAGTGTTTTTTCCATGCTATTTCATTGGATTCTTCAGTGATAAGATAATATGATATAATGTGACTTGGTATGTTAATATATGAATGATGTTTTTATCAATTGGTACACTTTTGTATGCTGGCTTGCTTTTGTTTTACTGTATATTAGTCTATCTCCATAGCATGGCCAACTGGATTCAAACTTGTTGATCTTAAGAAAGGGTTTCCCCAGGTGGATGGAGCAGAGCAAGTATTTTAGTGACCCAATCTAACAAAAATAAATCTGAATTAGAGGTGACAAACTTTGCTTGGTTCCCATCCCTAAGAAGGGGGGTGTTAGCCACTAGAAAAGACCCTACTACCCATTTAGGGGCAGGTACCCCTATCATATTTATTTTATGTTCTTCCTCCTAGGGTCAGTGTTAGTACCCAAAACATGTGGCTGGCGTTCCACTTTATCAAATGCTAATGCTATACTTGTAGCACTCATGCCATCATGTCAAGTTCTGGCCACATAACAGACATTATGGCATGATAGGTCCACCTGATAGACAAGGTAATTCAAATAAAGGTGGGGCTTGTGTGGTTAAATCCTGGGAGCTAAACAAGGATACTTTCGGTGAGAATCTAAATAAAAAAAAAATAAATAAATACATCTTTGCTAATGTGTATGTGCTTTGAGTATCTGTGCTTTGAAATGTCTGTATTATATTGTTGAAGAATGTTTGTTTGTGTGTGTGTATTTATATACTTTTTTTCTTCTTTCATCAGAGGTTAGAGGGGGCACAGATGAGGACCCTGCTGTGACCTTTAGCCTCCCGTGTCCTGTCATCAGCACATACGCCTGTCTAGCAGTATGGCCCAACAAATTATTGTGTGGGAGCATCTCTATATGCTTGAGTCTCCAGACCTGCAACAACTGGATGAAATCCACAGGCTTATAAGTGATCACCTCAGTACTGGTATGCTGTATTCATGTTGCATGTGGGGACTTCTCACACATCTGTCTGTGTTTTTAATAGTAATTAAGAAACAATCACAGAAAAGAAACCTTGGCTTTTTTTTTTCTGTATGTAAAAAAGAAAAAAAATCGCCATAGGATTATTGACAAGTGTTGCAAGAAAAATCTTAACGCAAGCTGAATTCTCCTATCATTTGACATTAATTGTAGATTCTTCTCAAAGTTTGACAGGTGCATATGACTTCTTCATAAGCTGCATCAACCTTTTTAAAGCTGTGATGTGATAATGATAGAGTAATTGGCTCAAGTTAGACAACCTCTAACCCTTTTCATCCCATTCAGATTGCATTATTTAGAAATTTACTTTAAGGTATTTCTTTAGGTAATAAGCAGGTGGAGAGGAGCACTATATATTTATAACTCATTGCCCAGCCTAACGTCATAGTTCTCCCCAGAGGTTTTTAGCCGGTTGCTCCGCCCGGCTGATTTGAATACCCCGCCCAGCTCTCGGCAGCTCTCATCCTCGGATGCACAGATCTCAGGCTGCTCTGTGTCATCCTTCAGAGGATTGCACACAGCTCAGCCTTCATGTGAAGGAGACACTGGCAGCCCCGCCCCCATCTCATAGCACAAGCTCTGCCTGTGAAATGTATCCACCTAGCTGCGTGTGAATTCTGCATCCTCACAGCTCTGTGTGTACAAACCTCCATATCTCCTAAACTGTATGTCACAATGACCTGTAATTTTCAGGGTGCATAGGGGACCCTCATAGATACTAGTTATTACAATTTCAGCCCCCCAGCTTTAAAGAATTTCAAGATATGGAGGTCACAAATGTAAAAAGTTATGAAAATTGAACTTTGGGGTTGCTGTTTCAGAGGAAAGTGCAACTAGGAGTCCTAATTAGAAAATGAACTCTGCCACTAAATTTTATTGAGGTTGAGGTACAGGAAGGTTACAGTCATGTGTAACAAGGAAGTGCATTGTGATGGACAGTTTTTTTTTTAATGTTGTAATGATGCCATGGTGATGAAAGGTGATCGCCACACGTGTCTCTCACTTCCACCTATAATTTTGTTTCCCTGCACCTCTTACTTCTGGAGATATTGGTGTTTGAGGTAAGATGCAGACAGATATGTGTAACAGAGCAGGCAGCACATTTTGCTAGATAGAGATTTATGTTCTCATAATGCCATACTAATTAAAAAGGTTTAGCCACAAGTGTCCCCCACTTGCACCTACAGTTTCAGTTTCCTATGCCTCCATGTGTACCTTAAAAATTTCAAGTGAATACAACCAACGGTTTAGGAGATCTGAAGGTTTGAACACAGCGAGTTGTTAGGCTGCAGAATATGACATGCAGCTTTTACACTCCCATAGCTATCACACTGCGCTGCCGATGACATTACATACTCCGGATAAACGTCACAGACTGTTTATATAGAATATGGACAGTGATGAGAGGGGGTCACTGTCTGTCTTGTCCCTATCTGATATCACATACATGATGCTATTAAAGCATCGCCACATTTTTAACAATATATTAAAGAGTGACTTTCTCTGTTATGGAAAAATGTGCGTTTTTTTGTTTTTACACTTTTGTGGAGAGGACCTCTCCCCTTAAGTCTTCACTTCCATTTCGGTAAAGACCGAAGGGGAAATCCGCAGCCTCCTGGAATATTTATGTCTCATATCCCAAAAGGCTTTGCACTGCTCCTTGTGTGCATGCATCTTCAGAGGATTTCTTATAATGAAAAAGAAGTGTTCAATCTCATGCATGCACAGTGCAAGGCAGCATTGGACGTACAAGTGAGCATCAGAGAAAAGATGGAAGCTGAGCCAGCATGGGCCTGCGGGGCTAATTTTGTAAAAGAATCAAGTGAAAAAAAAATGTTTTCACAAAAGTTCACTCTAACTAAATATAGACACCGGAGCACACCTGAAGTACGGCTGAATTCACACCGGCAGTAAGGTTACATTTGTCCCTTCCTCATGCCAGGAACTACTACTGCTTAAAAAACTTCTAGCTCTGAAAAAGCCCAGCACTTACCGCCTGTTACCTATCCTAGGTGCCTAGAACTTACCGTCCGTTACCAATCCTAGGTGCCCAGCGCTTACCGTCTGTTACCAATCCTAGGTGCCCAGCACTTACCGCCTGTTACCAATCCTAGGTGCTTAGAACTTACCGCCTGTTACCAATCCTAGGTGCCCAGCACTTACCGCCTGTTACCAATCCTAGGAGCCCAGCACTTACCGCCTGTTACCAATCCTAGGTACCTAGAATTTACCGCCTGTTACCAATCCTAGGTGCCAATTGGGAGAAGGTAGAACACTGAAACAATAAGAGGTTACTGGATACCCATAGCATAAACAACTGGTAGCACTAAATTTGCCGTGTTTTGCCACACCCCCTTTTTTACCACCCGGCAACAGCTTCCTACCACCCGGCTGAAAAAAATTTCTGGGGAGAACACTGAACGTGTGTTTTTAGCATTGGGAAGACACAACTTCTTTCAGGTTTGTATTTTTGTCTGTTTTTGAATCATGTCCCTGCAATAATTTAGGTGTGCAGTAGTTTCTGGAACAGTTGATTAGGTGTCACCCTAGTGAGATATGAAATTACAAACTTTACTGGATTCAGTTTTGTAAGAAGTATTCAAACAAAAGAAACCTTTTAGTACTAATCTAGTAAAATATAGTCTCCATTTATATTGCATATTACTGAGAATAGTATAGGCGAACAGTTGCAACCAAATCATTTACAAGTAGGTTGATTGTAATATGGCTGAGCAAAATGTGTACCATCATAGTTTTTAGCCGGTTGCTCCGCCCGGCTGATTTGAATACCCCACCCAGCTCTCGGCAGCTCTCCTCCTCGGATGCACAGATCTCAGTGAGGCTGCTCTGTGTCATCCATTCAGAGGATTGCTGCCGATGAGAGGTTGAGCACACAGTTCCAGCCTTCATGTGAAGGAGACACAGGCAGCCTCGCCCCCATCTCAGCACGAGCTCGGATTTCTATTTTAAAAAAAAATCTGCCTGTGAAATGTATCCAGTGTGTATAAAGTCTGCATGTCATTCTGCATCCTCACAGCTCTCTGTGTACAAACCTCCATATCTCCGAAGCTGTATGTCACAATGACCTGTAATTTTCAGGGTGCACAGGGGATCCTCATAGATACTAGTTACTACAATTTCAGGCCCCCAGATCTAAAGAATTTCAAGATATGGGGGTCACAAATTTAAAACGTTAGGAAAATTGAACTTTGGGGTTGCTGTTTCAGAGAAAAGTGCAACTAGGAGTCCTAAATTGAAAGTGCAAATTGGGGACCCCGGGGGCCACTAACATAGCAAGGAGCATTGGGGTGGGGCCCCTAAATATATACCTACCTGTCACAAATCTATACCTATGAGACTACTGTCTGCATCTCTTCTTTGTACACCAATTTCTCTGAGGTGGGGGTACAAAACTGAAAATATAGGTGCAAGTGGCGGGCACATTCTCCCCTTACAATCTCATTACTACCGCATCATTAGAACATAAAACACTCTGCCCACTGAAACAATAAGAGGTTACTGGATACCCATGGCATAAACAACTGGGAGCACTAAATTTGCCGTGTTTTGCCACACCCCCTTTTTTTTACCACCCGGCTACAGCTTCCTACCGCCCGGCTGAAAAAAATTTATGCGGAGAACACTGACCATAAGTTTCATTTGTTTGATTACTTCATCACTGAATCTAATAAAGTTTGTAATTTATACAACCCTATTGGTCCCACATCATATCTCGCTAGGGTGACTCCTAAGAAACAATTTGAATGTTCTATAGATTAGTGCAATACCTAACCTATTCAACTACTTATGGTTTTTGGAACAGGAAAACAGACTGCAATAAAGGAATTGTCAAAATGTAGAAAATGTGCTCCCAGTTTAAAAAAAAAAAAATTCATATATTTTTTTTTTTTTCTGTTGAAAAGATTACCTTCCCTGAAGTTAGGGGGTTATCTCTAAAACGAATGTCAAATGGAAATTAAAACCTGGCCGTGGCTTTAAGGCTTCATGGTATATACAAAAACTAATTAGGCTGGAGTTGGGCTTTAAACAGTGTTGAAAGCAGTTTTGTTTTGTCACCTATTATCTGTTTTCCCTTATCCTCTGCAGCTCCTATGTTCTTCTCTTGAGTGGTAGTTTTACCTATGTATTACTCTCATCCTTTACTATGAATTACATACTCTTTAGGAGTTTGACTTTAAGACTCTTATTTGAAGATTGATCATAACTTTTTTATGCTACTTCCTGGTCAGTTTCCTCTTTTGGAGATTGCCTACTTCTACATAATGTGTTCTAATACCGTGTTTCCCCGAAAATAAGACACTGTCTTATATTATTTTTTTCTCCAAGAAATGCCCTAGGGCTTATTTTCAGGTAGGGCTTATATTTTCCCTTCACATCTCTCTCTACAATCATCAGCTCTGCCCCTGGAGAAGTGATGGATTGTGTGAGCCTGGAATACTCGTACGTACGTGGTAGTGATGTTGTAACAGTCCTGCACTCGTGTGACTGTCTGTGATGTCCTTTACTTCCTCCCCCACCACTATGTACAGTATGTGCTGAAGATATTCTACGGTATTTACTTCCTCCCCCACCACTATGTACAGTATGTGCTGAAGATATTCTACGGTATTAAGCTAGGGCTTACTTTCGGGGGAGGGCTTATATTTTGAGCGTGCTGGAAAACAGCCAAAAATCCTGCTAGGGCTTACTTTCGGGGGGTGTCTTATTTTCGGGGAAACACAGTAATAGATGTATCCATCTGTAGATGTTGTTTCTGCTGGATGGTGCTATAATCGGGGTGTGTGCTTCTAATATCGGCTCTTACAGTGCAGTGGTGGGAGGAGGGTGATCATGAGTTCCTTATCACCATCTTTCATAGAACTTGCATCTGTTGTTGAGACGTTTTGGCCAACATTCATTCTGTTCTCTCCTTCTAAGACTATTTTCACAGCTGCTGTATTAATCCAGTGGCTTCAGTATTTTTTAAGCAGGCATTTAGATCAGGTATAATAATATCACTGGCTGTGTACTTGTAATATGTTGGTGAATTGGTAACTATTAAGTCATTCAAAAGGGGTATGAGTGTCAAGGGAGCCACTCTTAAGATGAATAGAGGGGAATCTGCACAGTTGCTATTAATTTAAAATGTAAGCAATAGGTTAAGGAAAATCTGTGATGGACAAAAAGTGGAGGTGTCATTACTGTGAAATAGGGTGAGGTCCTTCCCCACCACACACAATCTGTGAATACTCTACCTGCAGAGCTAAAAACTTGGAATTAGTCTAGCTCTCCACTCATTTATTGTTACTTTGCATTTATAGACCGCTCTCCAGTCCTAGTGAACAATCTGGTTGATCATTATCTGGAAACCAATTCCGAACAAGCAATGTTAATCCTCTCTATGGTACAAGAGCCCCATGACAAGGTAAGGTTCAATGTTTCCCTCTCGCCAGTATATAAAGAATTATGAAAGTCTTTAGGTTTTTCTTCTTTATTTGAAAAATCTTTGTTCCTCTTTAATAGAAAGGCATCTGGTTATTTCACTAGTATGCATATCCATACTCCATGAAACATAGATTCTTTGTAAGGGCACTAATCATCTAGAAAGGTACCCATCTGCTCTTAAAACATACTTTGAAGCTAAGCCATAGCCTGTCTGTTTTTTGCCCACTTGCAGATAGACCTTTCCTGTGCTAATAGCAATTGGTCATAGTTTCTTACCTTCACACAAAAGGAAAATTAAATCTTCAGCTTGACTATTCCTTTTTCATAAGGAGAATTTTTTTTTTCTCTCACTTTCTTGATCTGTACATGTCCAAGATTGGGCATGTGTCATCAGTGGCTTTCCTCCAATGTGGGGGGAAAAAAAGCACTCAACTGAATGCATGCGCAGTGAAGAATCCAGAAGAAAGAAGATGGTGGTGTTAGTTAAAACCCTGGAAAAGAAGCCAAGGCAACGCAGGACTTGTTTGGTGTAGTTTGTACATAGAATGAGGGCTTTTCACAAGTGAAGTAAAATTAATTTTTTTTTTAAATGAAGTTTTATTTTAAGACAGGAGCGACTTGTTCTGATTCCAGTATTTTTGCATATGAGAGAACTATGTACGGGCACTAGAAGTAGGCGGGAGACTGTGTTCACAGAGCAAGAGAGATCAGTCACTGTATTCCTGCACTGAACACCTTCTGCCTCTGGTCACTGATGCCCAAAGCTGGCACATACTGTCTACTCCTTTTGGCTCCCAAGGATAGATGTTTTGCAGGCCTTTTAATTGTGTCACAGTGGCCAAAAAGGGGGCTTACATAGTGTAGGGTCAAGGTAATTTAAAATATTGTTCATTGGTCTTTTTTTAAGGTGCTGAGTAGACTTTAGCTTTAAAAAAAAAAAGGTTATATTGTTAAAAAAAATATTGTCAAGAAATTTCATGATCTGTAGCCAATCATATAACTTTATTGTAACTTATGCACAAATAGCTCTGTATTTTTAATATGATTCTTTTTTTAAAGACTTTGTAAATGAATGAATTGTGTGAATATTTTTAATTTAGTATTTTATTACTAAGGCACCTAAAAATTCCAGAGTATAAATGATTTGTGTGTATATAGTATGTAATTGGTAATAAGCATTCCTTCTCCGTTTCACTATCGGAAAATAGCAACATTCCAAACTAGAAGATCCTGTGCTTGTGAAAGTGGTGCACAAGCAAAGAAATGGGTAAAAATACTTAGAATGGTTAAATGTATTTTTTGGCTTTTTTTTTTTTTTTTTTTTTTTTTTCTTTTCAACTGGCAAGTTTTTGTTGCTGCTTGTGTCCACATTGAAGACAGACCTCTGCCCACTTCTTTGTGTCTTATCCTGCTTTTTATGTAAGGTAAAATTACTGTAACTGTGAATTCTAAGATAATCTCAAGGATATTCTTATCTATAACAGCACCTTTTGGACAGGATAAATGAGTATTTAGGAAAAGCTGCTACCCGCTTATCAACCCTGACATTATTGGGCCATGTTATTCGTCGTCAGCCATCTTGGAAGCACAAGTTGTCTCAAGCACCCGTCTTGCAGTCCTTACTAAAGTGTCTTAAGGTACTTAATAAACCTTCATTTGTTCACCTGTATCTGCCTTTTACACCTAAAGTGCTTAGTCCAGACCTTAAAGTCTATGTACAACCTAATATTATTTTTTTAATAATATTATAGTGTAGAGAAAGTTTTTGGTGTACAATTGGAGAATTTTTTACAATGTTTGTTTTTGGGGCAGCATTAAAATATTTGATTGTACAAATAGAGGCGTGAATCTACTAAATGGGGACAAGGTTCTAAAATATTAGAGTATCTAATTTTTGCCTACTCTATCCAAAACAGAAGAAAAAGTTTTCTAGAGATTTTCTGCACAAGACATTAAAGTCACCATTTTAAATCTTTAACTCAGTCCTAAATTCAGTGTTCTACCCCTCTAATTCAGAGATACAGCCTAAACCCTTATTGACAATAAATCAATCACTTTTACATGGTATCTCAACCTACTGTAACTTTAGCTGCCTTGACAGTGGGCATCACTTTGCATATGTGCAAAGAGAGGCTGCATACCAAAACACTTTGTAGCTGAGTATTAAGGCAAGCAGTATGTGAAATTTTACATGATAAATGACTGTCCTGTAAATGTTACAGTAATTCACTTGTCTGTATCTGCTGATAATACACCACAGTTTTGCCACAATATTTTTATAGACAGACACAGATGTTGTGGTTCTGACCACCGGAGTCCTAGTGTTAATCACTGTTCTGCCAATGATTCCGCAGTCGGGGAAACAGTATCTGCATGATTTCTTTGACATTTTTGGCCGCCTGTCAGGCTGGTGCTTGAAAAACCCAGGTGAGTGTAAAATCTTCTCTCGTACTGTAGTCTTGTATAAGGTAACAGCTCTATTGTAAAAAAGGGACCATCTACTCCTTTAAGTGACTGAGTTTAAAGCAGAGCTAAACCCATGCTACTCATCTGTTCCTGTTCCGTTGCAGGGGTCACCATCTTTTTCTCAAGATGTCTTTTGAAAGACTGGGGAATATGTAACTCCCACACAGGCATGCAGAATTTCTGGGGATTTTGGCAACCAAAGCTTAGTTGCACATGCCCAGCTCAGTTTTCTTAACAAATAGCTGGCTCTATCAGGCAGGTAGGAGGGATTATTGCAAAAGGGACATTGCCAGTCCCCTTTAAAAATTCACAGGTCCATAGTTCTCCCCAGAGGTTTTTAGCCGGTTGCTCCGCCCGGCTGATTTGAATACCCCGCCCAGCTGATTTGAATACCCCGCCCAGCTCTCGGCAGCTCTCATCCTCGGATGCACGGATCTCAGGCTGCTCTGTGTCATCAGTTCAGAGGATTGCTGCTGGAGAGGTGAGCACACAGCTAAGCCTACATGTGAAAGAGACACAGGCAGCCCCACATAGAATAGAAAAATTGGATATACTAACGGGGCAGGCATTACAAAGTTGTAACAAATATTTGGGAGAAGGTAGAACACTGAAACAATAAGAGGTTACTGGCTACCCATGGCATAAACTGGGAGCACTAAATTTGCCGTGTTTTGCCACACCCCCTTCTTTACCACCCGCCTACAGCTTCCTACCACCCGGCTGAAAAAAAGTTCTGGGGAGAACACTGCAGGTCATTATTGCAATAAGTGAAATTGCACTTTATTGGAATACAAATAGGGTTTCCTTTCTTTTCTAAATCATAGAACATGTTTCTCCTATTTATGGGAAGAGTGGGAGGAACCTAGTGGGAATTGGCATATTTAAGAATGTGACATAATCCATTGTATGATTCACTTGATTTTATGCTAAAATTGTGATCCACAATGCTGTAGTTTGGATTGTATCATTGCTATCTAACTGCAGGAGATCACAGCAAAGATTACATTTAGGTAAGAAACGTCACTTTTTAGGTCTCTAAAAGAACAAAACTACCTGATTCGTGCAATAAAATGGTTACTATACTTGCCTTTCTCTTGGTCCATGTATCTAGCTTTCTCTCCATTGTGTGGCAATTTCTGACTGAAGATTCATTATTCCACAATTGCAGAAATGTTGGATTTCAGAGTCTTTTGCAGCGCACTTCTGTTTCATCCACTAAGTCATTTTGCAATTTAGGGGTTGTGGAGGGGGGACCATGGGGGACATAGCCATCTAATGTTTCATGGAAGTGTCCAATGCTATAGACTTTTGAGGAACAGAGCAAAATTAATAGACGTGGGCTCTGACAGGTGTGTGTAATAGGCCTTTTTTTGCAGAGTCCTGCCATTAAAATGTTTGAGAGCCTTGACAGGGTCTCTTTGTTATGGACTTTATAATAAGGGTATTTCACTGTGAGATTAGAACCTGAAATCTTAACACGTTAAAGAGAAATGTGCTGTACCCGAACCATATGAAGAGCTAAAAAGTAATCTGTTTTATAGCAGCTCGTAAATTATCACTTTCACTGATGTTAGAATAGCCATCAAATTAAGATTTTGATTGAGATTTTTTTAATTTTTTTTATTTTTTTCCTCCCATTGGTTACTGTATTCTGTCAACCCAATTGCTTATTTGAACTACCCTATTTAATAAGCCTGTGGAAGGTAACAATTTGAAATGCAGTGCCAAAATTTGAAATCCTGCTGACAGTTTTATGTAGTTGTACATTTGGTAGAGTTATGTGGAAACTGTTCATGCTAAAATGTTCTCTTTATTTGTTTGTTTCAACTACACTTTGCTACTGGCTTGGCATCTGAGGTGAACAGGTAAAGTAACTGGCTCGTGTTTGTTCTTTTCATGGTAGGTCATGTAGCAGAGACGTGTGTTGTCCATCTTCATGCCAGTGTGTACGCCCTCTTTCATCGCCTCTATGGGATGTATCCATGCAACTTTGTGTCCTTCCTACGATCTCATTACAGCATGAAAGAAAACCTGGAGACATTTGAAGAAATAGTCAAGGTAAAACAGGGAAAAATCTGTTTTCTAGCAACAAGCAGCAATGATTTAGTGGTGGTATCAAGAGCATGTTCCTTCTGTTTTAATATGTTGGTTAAATATGGCTGTTGTCATTTCCAAAATTTATTTTGATAAATCCATTGATCTAGCATGACAACTCTTTAGGTTTGTAATGTCACTTGGTAAAACACAGAAATCTTGAGATGCAGCGATAATAAAAGCCAGCATATGAGCCAACTTGCCAACAGCTGTATGAATAAAAAGCAACAGACTTTCAAATTTTAGGATTTTGAGATCTTAATGAATACATTTTTTTTTCTTTTCAGCCAATGATGGAACACGTGCGAATTCATCCTGAGCTGGTTACTGGTTCCAAAGACCATGAATTGGACCCAAGCAGGTATTCTTTTTCATGTGAATGTTTGTTTTATGTTTAAACTCTGGACTACTCACTAAAAAAAAAAAATCACTTAAAGTCTGTAATTGTTGTGGATGGATGCTGTTAAAACTTTCAACTCTGATGTTAACATGGAAAGCATACACCAACACTGCATAGAGCATATGGCACATACCAACTAAGCCCAGTAAGTGTGGAAATCTCTACAAAATTATTACCTTTATCCTTATCTAATGCCCCTAAAGAACTGCAGGTTTAGTCCTTATTCATATTCCTGGCACCCTCTAATAGACAGTTCTGAGGCCACTCTTAAGGATTGGTGTGCTGTTGATGCTCTGATAGCCTGTACTTCTGAGATATCAGTATTGGTAAAAGAAGCTATTTCTGGATTCTCAAGTGCAGACTTGGCACTTGCTGTATTATCTGGAAGCCAGTTAGGTCTTTGTGGTTTTGTAAAATTTAAGTTAAATCCCCTTTTATGGTTCTCAAATTTTAAAAGAAACAACTCAGATGCAGTTGAACTGCAGACTTTTTGAGCAGACAATGTGTCTCTGAACACCTTAGACTTCATTTGGCTGCCTCTGGCAGCCATGCACGCCCAAGCCATCACACTGCCTCCACCATGTTTTACAGATGATGTGGTATGCTTTGGATCATGATCTGTTCCACACCTTCTCCATGCTTTTTTCTTGCCATTATTCTGGTAAAGGTTGATCTTGGTTTCATCTGTCCAAAGAATGTTTTTCCAGAACTGTGCTGGCTTTTGTAGATGTTTTTGTGCAAAGTCCAGTCTAGCCTTTCTTTTCTTGAGGCTTATGAGTGGCTTGCACCTTGCAGTAAATGCTCTGTATTTACTTTTATGCAGTCTTCTCTTTATGGTAGAATTGGATATCGATACGCCCACTTCCTGGAGAGTGTTGTTCACTTGGTTGGCTTTTGTGACGGGGTTTCGCTTCACCATGGAAATGATTTTGCGATCATCCACCACTGTTGTCTTCCGTAGACGTCCAGGTCTTTTAGTGTTGTGGAGTTCACCAGCGCTTTTTCTTTCTCATTATGTACCAAACTGTAGATTTTGCCACAAGTAGCAATTTTTCGGATAGGTTTTTACTGTTTTTGCAGTTAAGGATGGCTTGTTTTACCGGCATGTAGAGCTCCTTTGACCGCATGTTGTCTGCTTAGGTGCCAGTATCAATCCTTCATGTAGGCTGCAGTATAATCTGAAGATATAAAATTTTTTGTGTCCTTCAATGGACTAAAAATAATGTTTTTTTTGTCTAATTTTTTTGCTGCTGTTTTGAACTTTGTGGCATTTTATGGTTCAATATGTTTTTGTTGAAAAATACAAAATAAAATGTATATATTATAAATGATTGTTAAATGGTGTAAAGAATATAAACAACAATATAAACTTCTGGAAAGAAAATACATTAGATATCAGTATAAATAAGTAACCAGAACAATAGAAACCATACAGTAAGCTTATTTTTTTGAGATAGCGGCAGGTGCAGCAGGATTTTGAAGGGATAGAATGGGGGTGAGGGAGACACCATATGGAGTGGGACCAAGGGGGGTAGTGAGACATGGCAATGTCTGGGTTAATGATTAGTTATCTGAGAAGAGGTACTAAGCCTGTGTTTCAGCCTCGAAGAATACTGTAGTGTTCCAAGCATGCCCAGTGGCCATTAAAATTCTTCATACAATCATTATCAAAGGCCCAGATTTCCTCTGTTCTTATTTCCTTTGTAGCATAATTGTATGCTGTATAAATTTACTCCTATGCTTTTCATAGGTGGAAAAGGTTGGAAACACATGACATTGTTGTAGAATGTGCCAAAATCTCTTTGGACCCCAATGAAGCCTCCTATGAAGAAGGATATTCTCCATTTTCCACTCGCCTATGGCAAAGGCAGCAGGAAATGACATCCAGTCCTTACACTGAAATCTGCAGCAACCATGGTATGTAGGAGTCTGAACAAAAGGGTACCTACGGGATGTTACATGTGAGTGTGCAGTGTTTTAACATTGCATGGACACTTGATAGTTATGAAGATTGAAGTTAATTTTACAGGAAAGAACTTTTGCTGACTTGTGTTTAACTGCCACTGTGGTGACGTATATACAGTTCTAAATGGTGGTATCCTTCAAAAAAAAAAAAGGATAATGTTTGATGTAGTAATATGTGCAAAGCAATATGGCCAATAATTTGCCTGCTCAGTATTTATTACTGCTTAATAAAAAAAACTTATAATGGTTGCCTTCTGCATATGACTGAAGTTTTGTCAGTGACAGAAAATAGCCATCATACCAGAATTTTAAGTGTTTAATACTAAAACTTTTTTTGTATTTTTGTTGAATAGTGTGGAAAGATTAGAACCTCTGTTAGCTTTGTTTTGTCCCCAAGTTTGTTCTCGTCGAATGATATACAGATATTCCCAGGTTACATACGAGATAGAAACTGTAGGTTTGTTTCTAAGTTGAATGTGTATTTAAGTTGGAACAGGTACATTATTTTAATAAATGCAATTAGGACAAATGTTTGTTTCAACATATTAGGCAGTGTGGTGTCAGTTAATGTCTAAAAACCTCACTGAGTTAATCACAAACAAAGCAAAAAAAAAAAAAACAAGAAAAACTTTATGAAGCCTAGACATTCATTAACTTTTGTAGCAAGCTGTGCTTTAATATGCAAAAAGAAACACCTGCAGAGTTTTTCTTGGTCATTAAAGAGTTACAAGATGTTGCTCAGCTCTGTTTAGCAAAAGTTTTGTTCTGCAAGTCATGCAAACTGCCCCATATCCAGCCTCTGCTCTGCACAGAAACAGCAGGGAAGCCCGTTATGCCGAATGTCCTTAACTTGGGGACTACCTGTACCCTTTGATATCTAGTAAAAATATATATCTTCCTAAGGGACGATGCATGCAGCCTGTGTCTTTGACATTTGGTAGTAAAGCAATTATATGGATAGCAGCCTCTGACACTTTTAAAACATTAGTAGGTTAAATATCAGATTTCAGGTCCACTGTAAATCAAATAAATAAAAAAAAAAATTCCCCCTAAACTGTTTACTACTTGCGTTTAGGAAGCAACGCCTCCACACCATTTTCCACCCCTAGACTGTTTACACAGGATCCACAGCACCATACTGGTCCCCAAGCACTTCTGCTGCAAGCAGAGGCACAGGTAAGGAAATGCCTCTTTTGTTTACTTTGCTGGTAGTTTGACATTATTCAGTTATTTAGTGTAGTCTCTTGCATTGGTTGCCTAGGTTGTTTGCAGGGAAAGGGTAGTGTTTAATAGATTTTTCTTTATTTATCGACAAAGGCTTGTATACTTTATGATCATTTAGAGACTGTGCCATGTGTATTTTGTGCTTGTATCAAAAAATCATTACTACTTTAAAGTTTATTAATACTGGTAAAAATTGCATATTTTTTAGGGTAAAAGTACATGTTTAATTGGTGGGTGCAAAATACTTGCATAGTTTAGGAGTACATAGTGTTGTAATAAAACGGTACACAATAACTTTTCCAATCCTTGTAAAGTTGATAGAAACATTTTTATTCAATAAAGTTACCTTATGGCCACCTTCACTGTTCCTTTGTTACTTGGTATATTTGCAAAATTACAGAACTCTTTTTGGAGCCCAACTACCATATGTGGAATGGCAACACCCCCCAGCTCTCCTGTTGGTCTGACATCAGATTCTTCCCTGCCTCCTTCTCGTCCTCTCAGCAAAGTTCTGATTACACCTGGTAGGTATTGTAGCAAAATTATCTGTAAACTGTTGTATCTTAGCATCTAAATATAGGTTAGTTTTAACTCACAGCTATATGATACAACATCCCAGGCATTTTGTCACATGCTTACCTTATGTAAAAAAACTAACCCATCTCCTCAGAGATCATGTAACTAATTTCTCTTAGGCTTTTTGAGCTTTACTTTTTATGGACATAGGGTATATTTTTACCTACTGCATGTATCTAGAGAACTGTTTGCTTGGTATTCCAACAGCCTTAAGCAGTGCAATCTTATAGAATTGCCTTGTAAAAAAATGAGTTGTTACTAATTATAGAAGATATGTACTGTACTAGTGAAACTCAGCAATCAATTAAAAATAGGTAAAATACTGTAACTACAAATCATCATTGTGCTTGTTCTATTTTCGTAGGTGGAAAAATAACTCCCATGGGCACCCTAGTGACCTCTCCTCCTGTTAATAGCTCTGATGAGTCTGCAAACCCTACAAATATTTCCTCCACCACAACTCCCTCCAAAAAGGTAAGGTTTGCAGAAATATTCAGTGGGGATTCCTTGTTCATCTCTCTACCAAATTTATTGCTGATGTAAGTCTCTATTTTTTAGTATGAAGGCCATGATCAATTCAAGCTCAATCAGCAGGTCATAAGGGAAGAAAAGGGCTCTGGTAAGCTGCTAACATTCTTCAGCATCATCTAAATAAGGATTGTTTATTTCCTCCTAACAATGCATTGTTATAAGGTATTTATTTATTTTATTTTATTTTTGTATGTTTATTGAAAATTTTTCGAACAAAATTAGAAAAACAAGAAGATAAACAGCGAAACATTGCACAAAGAACAGTAAATAAAATAGGAGAGAAAAAAAGGGAGCAATAATAAAGGGAATGGAAAATTACAGGATCAACAAAATTAGGACAACTACACACCCAGAGGCCTAGGAAAAGCTGGAGAGTAACCAGCTCCTCCCATGAATAGAGATTATAGGTTACATGAGGCTAGTAGAAAGAGTTAAGCTGCCAAAATTACCTTACAGTATTATCCCATGCAATCACTCAGCAATATTTACTCGACATGTATTGACTTCAGTTGAATTAATAAAAAGAACAAGTATAATTGAACAATAGGAGTTGACCCAAGAAACCAACATAGAAGGGTGAGGAGGAGGAAATAGAATTGTGACAATAATATAGACCTGGGAGACTAAGGATTTAACTGGACAACTGGAAATAATGATCCCAGCTTTCCCATGTTTTCTCACATTTGTCAACTGTATTCCTAAGTAAAGCTGTAAGGTACTCCCAATAGGCGAACCTACTGCATCTGTTTAGAGGATCCAAAGATAACTGTTGTTGGACTACATCTGGGAGTAATTGATTAACTCAAGACCAATATTCCTAAATGAGGGGACAGAATGTGCTCCAGGGTACCCCGGTGAGCTCTACAACGCCAGCAAATAGGGTCAACACCAGACAACAGCCGGTGGAACACATCCGGAGTAATATATCATCTGAAAATGATTTTGTACAAAGTTCAAATTTATCACAGAGTTTAGTGAAAGAGAGTAGGTTCTTCTCCACTGGGTGTGGTAAATATCTAATTTGAAATAGAGCCCTGACATGACCCCTGATATGCAAAGGCACTGCATCCGTTTTTGACGCTTTAATTTTGTAACCCAACACTTCACCATAGATATGTGGTTTTCTCCAGAGGTTCAGAAGGGACCTAGTTGGTTGTTTCAAAGTTAAGAGGACATCGTCTGCGTACAATGATATTTTATAAGATTTCTCCTTATTTGACACTCCCTGAATATTTGGGTTAGATCTGATATAGACCGCTAAGGGCTCAATACACAAGGCAAAGAGCAGGGGTGACAGGAATCGACCTTGTCTTGTACTATTCTTTAAAGGGAACATTGTAGACAATGCATGTGGTAGTTTAACTGAGGCTGAAGGGGACTTGTACAAGGATTTGACCGCCCTAAGAAAAGGCCCAAACTAAGCACTAAGGACAGGGTTTTTGTTTTTATGAGGATGTCAATAATATTTACAACCCTCCTAGTATTATCGCTGGCGTGGCGATGGGGTATAAAACCTGTCTGATTTCCATGGATGAGAGAAGGGAGGAATTCAGATAGCCTAGTAGCTAGAATTTGTGTGAAGATCTTTAAGTCAGAGTTCAAAAGTGCTACAGGCCTGTAGCTCGAGCAATCTATTGGATCCTTACTGATTTTGGCACCACTGTGATAGAAGCTAGATGGGCAATAGGTTTTCATATAGTCATTAAATAATACCAGAAGATGTGGTAAAATGTCTCGTAAGAAGGTTTTATAATATAAGTATGGTAAGCCTTCTGGACCTGGAGTTTTAGTGCATGGCAGCTGACTATTTTTCGAAATTTCTTCTTCTTCTTCTTCTGTGATAGGGTTAATCCACACTTGCTAGGTAGGAATCTATTTTCGGCTGTAGATTCACCCCAAGGGAGTTCTGGGTTTTGTGAACTGTTTGATAGAGGTGGGTATTGTAGGCCTCAAACTGTGAAGCAATATGAGATGGGTCATACCGCACTATACCTCTCATCTTTATTGGCCATTGGTGACTAATTTGCATGTCTCAATTTGTGTGCAAGAAGAGTATCTGCCTTTTTCCCTTTGTGATAATATTATTGACGGGTTCTTTGCATCATCTGGTGGTATGTTTTAATGTATTTTTTTTTTTTTAACTACGAAAACTTTTTATCTGTGAAGTGGTACTTGTTTCAAGACCACAAAGTACTACTCTGCTAGGAATTGTTTGTATTTAGCATTACTATGTATTTAAACATTTTCAGAAATGTTAACCCTTTTAGGGGTAATAGATGCAACAGTCATACTTTTTAACCACTTCCCTCAGTCACTGAGAGAAGCTGTAAAACCAAACTTCTGTCATGTGTGTGTTTATAATTTCTGTCTGGTGTGATAGAATGTAGCAGTGTATGTAGCAGGTCAGCTTTTATTTTATAACACCAAATAGTAGCCAGTGGAAAAATAAATGGTCTTTCATACAATTTGCAATAAAAATACATAAACATGTACTTACATGTAACATTTAAATGCAGTGCTTGGGTATGTGTGTATATGTAGCTGTATAGATAGAGAGAGAGAATTGTAGTTGCCTTTCCCTGTAGAAACACAGTATCTGGATGACAGAAAAGGAATACAGAAAATTACTATCTGACCCCTGATATCCTTATAAAGTGAACATTTTAATGCATAATGCTATCAAGAAAGAGAAATTTTAGGGGTGAGATATGTTGAGTGATATGTAGGTGAGGATAACCTACCTCCCTTTAATATTTTACAAATATATATATATATATATATATATATATAAGAGCTCTTATATAAGAGGTCTTTTGTGCTTACTAACATTGCTTTGCTTGTAGTTTGGCCGCATGTTTTTTTTTTTTTTTTAAGAATACATCTGCAGTGTATTACAAATTGATGCTGCAAATGACTTACTTTCTGCTATATGCTCTTTATACCCACAGAAGATTCTTCTAAAGATGTGAAGACTGTGTCTCTGAGTAAACTGTCCGAAGTGATAGGAGAGCTGGCTGCTGAACACAACAATACGGAAGAAGGTGAGCATTAACAATCTAGTATTTAGGGATGTTGCCCTTTGCCTACTACACTTGAAATTTAGAATCACACAGTGAGCATCTTTGGTTTGCTTAGGGGTAGTTCCTTTCAGGGACACATCTCCTACATGCACGTTTACTCATTTACTGCAATGTGATACTTCCTAAATATTTGTTCAGTGATTTGTTTATGGAATGAATTTGTTCTAAAGAGGTTTGTTCTAGCGAGAGACCGAGTGTCCAAACTACAATCCAAAACCTACTTTTTTAACGCAAGGTGCCAACACAGCAATTTAACCTGAATACTGAGACTTTAGTTAGGCAAAAAACAACTCCTACATTAACCTCTTTTTGTCTTAAAAGAAAAAAACACAAAAACAGAGCTTTCAATGATGCAAACAACTTTTTTATTGAAAGGTAAATGTTTGCATTTGGCATGTTTTTGAACAAATAATGTGATTTTTGCCTTTTGTATGCATGCTGATAATTTGTCTAACCTTGGCTCATACTGATATAAATGAAAGCTGAAAACAGCAGCTCACAAGCATAAAATGATCCAAACAAAGTAAGAAAAGGGGGTGGTCGTGAGCCGCATTTCAAGATAGCCGCTTGTTAATCGGGCTCCGCATCCTCCGAGTGTGCCATAACCCTAGCAATCAGTCTGAGCAGGACTAGCTACTCCTCAAGCCGGATTACTTACCCTACACACCAGCACCAATGGAATGAAGAAGAAATCCCGCACGATGCACACGCAAAAGATCCTGGGCGCTGTCCTGTCCTTGCGGTGGGAATCCCAAGATGGTGGCTGCATGTGTCTACTCTGCTGTGCCTCCAGAGTTAGGGGGGTCCCAGAGTCCATTGTTGATGTGCCCGGCTTTACTTTGGCATTATTGCAGGAATTGCTTCCTGATTACCCACCTGGAAGGCTGGAATTAAATCAGGTTCACCGTGCACTTGGCCCCAAGAAGCTAGATGGTCCCCCCAGAGACATTATTCTCAAACCTACCTTTTATAAGTCAAAATAAGCTATTTTAAAAGCATCCTGGAGTAAGAGGGACCTGGTTTTTCAATCCTACCCTTACCAGATCTAGGCTGATTTAGCACCGCAGATGATCCTGAAGAGGAAAGCCCTTAAGCCTTATCTTCAGATCCTGCAACGTATGGATATCTGGTACAGATGGGGGTTTCCTTTTAAACTTCAATTAGCCTACCGCAATCGACCATTTTCCATCTCCTCTCCTGATGAGGCCCAAGAGTTGTTTGTTCACCTACTGCTTCGCTCTTTACCATCGATCGGTCTCCCCTGCCAAGTCACCACCTGTGTCACAACAATCTCCAAGACTTTTTCTCCTATTTGGGATAAAGTTCCAAAACAGGGACGCTTTCCTGCTTGGGGACTGTCGAGATTACCTGATCATTCCCAGAGGTCTGAAGATTATTATTATTATTACACAGTATTTATATAGCGCCATCATATTATGCAACGCTGTACAAAGTCCATAGTCATGTCACCAGATTGATCTGCATTTACAAGAATTACTGTTACAGCATTCCCCCCCCCCCCCCGTCCAATTGTTTGGTTAGAGACTGTTACAATCACTTGATATCTAGATGGCTGTAAAAGATATTTCCTCTGGCTGTAACAGGTATTTCCTCTATCTGAAAAGATATTAACATTGTCTCAGGAATAAGTATATTTTGGTTGATGCTGCTGAGTTTTGATTCTTGATTAGCCTTTTGTGGGCCTATGTCAGCCGCTCGGGGGCTCCTGGCGTCTCCCAAGTTTTGTCTTGTCCATGTAAAAGATTAGTCTCCGCCAAGGCAGAACCTGTTGTTACTATGGGGCCCTTTATCCGGGTTTATTTGTTTTGTATGTGCTTGTCTCTTGTCTCTCCTCCCCTTTACCCCATCCGGGGATTTTTTTGTTTACCATGTTTTTTTGGATATACCCAATGGCCCTAAAGTAAATACTGTTATGCCGATTTGTGTATAAGGGGGCTGATGAAAAATTGCTGTTTCCTTTTTTGTTGTAAATGGCTGACTCTAAATTTTTATCTAATATCCCACAATGTTCAAGGGCTAATATCCCCTACTAAAAGGAGAAAGGCATTTAATTATTCTTCTCTGGGTGCTCATATTGTACATCCATAATCGGAGCCCAAAGCACTTCCATTTAAACAGGCAAGGTCACGTTGGGATCCTGGTCACGTGCCCAAATTATAAGTGCAATGGGAATTAATCCAGGGAATTGACACAGGAATTGGAACAGATTTGGACATATAATTATACTCTGCAACTTCTATCTCCTGCCTTTGGACTGATTTATCCACCTGGACTCAAACACATCCTCTGCTGCTGGTGCTGCTACCATTCTAAACTGGTATTTCATCAAACCATCTCTTTGACTGAATCATCATCCCTCACTCCTGGAACTCGGTAAGTTTACAAGCCTCACTTGAACCCATATTATTGGACTGCTTCTCTTGGACTTCAGTTTGCCACATTGTTTATTGTACGCATATGGTTCCCAATTATCTGTAAAAATGTTTTTTTCATCCTGCTCTCTTTGTTGGCACTACTCCCTGTACTCCCCAGTCTGATAACTCATTGTCTCTCTTCTCCTTCACTCTCCTTATTTCTCTGTCTGTGCTCCTCCACCTTTCTACTCTACTGATACTCTGGTGACATCCCACTCAACCCTGGTCCCCCACACAGCCTCCACTTTCCATATACTCTCAGCAAGATACTCCCTTTTCCTAACTTCATCCCCATTCACCCTACCCATAAGTCCTTACCCCCTCTCTCTGGCAGTCTATAGAATGCCAGATCTGTTAGCAACAAATAACCTCCATACACAACCGTCTCCTTTCTAAGTCTCTGAACTTTCTGACTCTAACTGAAACTTAGCTTTCCTCCTCTGACTTTGCTACTGCTCTCTCCTATGGAGGCCTGCAATTTACACATACCCCTAGACCTGGCAATAAAGTAGGGGCTTCTGTGGGTCTCCTTCTCTCACCTAACTGTACATACAGAGTCCTTCCTACCCCACCTTCTCTCATTTTCACCTCATTTGAAGTCCACTCTGTCCGACTATTTAGTCCCTTCCCCCTCATTGTTGCTGTTGTCTACTGCCCCCCTGGCCCAGTTTCACTATTTTTGGATAACTTTGCATCCTGGCTCCCACACATTCTTTCTCATGACCTGCCCACCCTCATCCTTGGTGATTTTAATGTTGCAATGGATGAGGCAGCCTTACCTCCTCAGCCAAACTGCTCTCCATTACCTCCTCATTTGGACTCACACAGCACATCAATGGCCCCACACACCTAGCCGGACACACTTTAGACCTGGTATTTTCTAAACTCTGCAACCTCACCCTCCTTGACAACTCCCCATTTCCCCTTTCTGATCATAACCTTATCACCTTCAACCTATCAAACCCTTGCCCTCCCTTGCCACATCCCAGACTTGGTCAATGGCAGAGAGATATCCGTAACCTTGACCACAACCTTTTCTCAAACTGCCTTGCGTCCCTAACCCCCTCCCTCTCCAAAATCACCTCCCCAGATGAAGCTGCCACCATGTTAAACCACTCTCTTTCCCTGGCTTTGGATAGTATTGCTCCTGCCACCTACTGCTACCCCCGCCCTGCCAACCCCCGACCCTGGCACAACAATCACACCAAACAGCTATAAAAGACTGTTGGTGCAGCTGAGCGCAAGTGAAGGAAATCTGGCCTCAGTGCTGACTTCATGGACTACAAAGCCAAGCTTCAAAGCTTTAACACAGAGCTCACTGTCACCAAGCAAAACTATTTCTCCACAGTCATTTCCTCTCAAGCTTCCAACCCACGCAACCTCTTCTCTACAATTGACTCCCTCCTAAACCCCACACCTGCTCCCCCCACAACATCCTTCTCTGCCCAAGACTTTGCCACCTACTTTAGAGATAAAATAGACAAAATTAGACATGATGTTTCTGCCCACCGTGCCACTCCAACCATACCCACCCCTTCCACCTGTAAATCATCACTGGCAGTCTTCAGCCCTGTTACTGTGGACGAAGTCTTAACTCTTCTCTCATCATCTCCGTCTACTACATGCCCACTTGACCCAATTCCCTCTGACCTACTCCGTGCCCATTCCTCCACCCTGGCCCCTGCCCTAACCGAACTATTCAACCTCTCCCTTTCTACTGGTAACTACCCCTCAGCTTTTAAACATGCCATAATTCTCCCTAACCTTAAAGAAACCCTCACTGGACCCCTTCCTACCATACAACTACCGTCCTATCTCCCTTCTCCCATATGTCTCCAAACTTCTTGAACGCCTTGTCTCCAAAAGACTCACCCACTCTCCTCCCTGTTGGTGTTCCCCAAGGGTCAGTCCTTGGACCGGTCCTCTTTTCTCTGAACACCTCCTCTCTCGGTAGTCTCATATCCTCCTTTGGCTTACAGTACCATCTGTATGCTGATGACACTCAAATCTGTCCACCCCTGACCCGTCTCCCTCAGTCCTGGATAAGGTCTCATGCTGCCTGTCAGCCATCTCATCATGGATGTCTGACCGATTCCTGAAACTCAACCTGGATAAGACAGAACTCCTCATCATTCCCCCCTCAAATTCCAAATCTCCCCCTGACATATATCTAACTGTTAACACTGTTATTCGGCCCTCCCCTCAGGCACGTTGTCTTGGTGTCAGCTTTGACTTGGCCCTCTCATTTACCCCCCACATTTCCAGGTCCTGTCACTTTCACCTACACAACATCTCCAAAATCCGCCCCTTCCTGTCCCCTGAGACCACCAAACTCCTTGTACATGCTCTTATCTCTTATCTAGACTACTGTAACATCTTTCTCTCTGGTATTCCACTAACCCGACTCTTCTCTACAATCTATCATGAATGCTGCAGCCAGACTCATCCATCCTTCTCTCCGCTCCTCTTCCGCTGCATCTCTTTGTAGTTCTCTCCATTGGCTTCCATTTCACCTTAGAATCAAATTCAAGCTTCTGTGCTTTGCCTTTAAATCCCTACACAGTTATTGTCCCACTTACATTTCTGAATTGGTAAAAAAAATACTCCCCCTGCCGCTCTCTCCGCTCCTCTAATGACTTCCTCACCCATAACCTCATCACATGGCATGGCTCCAAGACTTCTCTAGAGCTGCCCCAACTCTCTGGAATGGTCTTCCTCGTCCTTTTCGGCTTGCTCCTACTTTCTGCTTATTTAAAAGAGCGCCCAAAACCCATTTTTTTTCAAACTTGCCTACCCATCTTCTGTCTTTTGAAACCATCACTACTTCCCACCACTACATATCTCCCATCCTATTGTGTGTAAATTCCCCCACCTACTAGATTGTAAGCTCTTCGGGGCAGGGTCCTCTCCTCCTGTATCACTGTCTGTATTAGTCGGTCATTTGCAGTCCCTATTTAATGTACAGGGCTGCGTAATATGTTGGGGCTATACAAATCCTGTATAATAAATATAATAATAATAATATTGTGAGCCTACAAGAAACTCATTTTTCAGTCTCTTCTAAACCAAAATATGTTTCTAAATCGCTCTCTTCCTTTCTGTTGTGACTTGGAAATTGCAGACCCTACTGCATAGTTCTCCCCAGGGGGTTTTAGCTGGTTGCTCCGCCCAGCTGCTTTGAATACCCCGCCCAGCTCTCGGCAGCTCTCATCCTCGGATGCACGGATCTCTGTGAGGCTGCTCTGTGCTCTGTGTCATCCATTCAGAGGATTGCTGCCGATGGGCTCTCAGCTTTGTATTACAAGAAGATTTCTGAAATCTTAGCTTCATTGGCCCACATTGTGATTCTAAAACCTGGTAAATACTCTTTAGTAATACCCCCATAATTATCCGCCCATCTCGCATTTGAATATCGATATTAAAATTCTAACCCGTCCTAGGTATCTCTGGAAGCTGCTTTATTATCCCCAATAGCAGTGAGTTCACTCCCATGACTTCCCCTGAAGTTGTGCCCATCCTCTGAGTGTCCATTTGCAACAGGTTCTCAAGGTTTGGGATGGTATTAGATATTCAGCCGGTCTCCTGTCCCAACATCTACCGCTTCTCCCAGGGCAGCGTAACCCACTTTTTAAACCAGACTTAAATTCACCTAACGCTTTTATTTGGTGGCTTTCTCATACGTATGGGATGGTTTACTCACTTCTGGGGAGGCTCTTTATTATTAGCTGGGAGGAAATCCAGGAGACCCACCGAGCACCAAGTAATTTGTTTTGCTAAAAGCAGTTAAGACATTGGATAAAGTCTTTGATATCGGGGTTGAACCTCTCGAATAAGCTGACATCCTTTTAGCATATCTGTATGGGAATGCCTCTGTCTGCAGCTGTTTTCTATAGTTTATTCCCAATTGTCCAAAGTCTTTCGGGCACATGTATACAAATTACAATGGGAAAAGGACCTAAGGGACACTAAATCAGATGAAGAATAGTTCCGCTTATGGGCGGGAATAGCAACCTGCATCATGAACGTTCTTACCCTAGAGTCTGCCTTTAAGGTGATGGTGAGATGTTATATGGTACCTTCCAAAATGAAGTATATCTCCCCATCAGTGTCTCAATTATGTCTCAGAGGATGTCAAGACCTAGTCACAGACTACCATATCTGGTGGACATGTCCCTCTGTTAGATTTTGGGGACAGTGTTTCGTATGCTGGGTGCGGTAATTTTCTAAACCAACTAGCAGGGATCCTTGGGTGGCATTGCTACATTTTCAACCACCCGGTTTAACCAAAGCTTTAAATTGTACGTTTATATTCTGCTAAACAAACTATAGCGAAGCACTGGAAAACCCAAACATAACCCGCTTTGAAACCTCAGAACATGGTAGATAACACATTTCTGAACAAAAAATTTTCCAGTATCCTGACTGATTCAAATGAAAAATTTTATACTGTATGGGAACCTTGGAAGCAATATTCTTTGCCAAATGTGGGTCTTGGCTAACTAGTTTTGTCTTTTGTTTATATGAGAGTTGCTGAAATTGGTCCCTTTTTGTTTCAGGTTTTTTTATGATTATCCAACACGGAACATGTGGTCTTATCCTTTTCTCCCTTTCCTTCTTCCCCTTAAATTTCCATTGTATCCTGCCTTGTTTTGTATTTCCCTTTTTTTATTGTACCTGTTTTGTCATGACTACAGGTGTCATCTCCTTCTGTAATGTTTTTCTAGTTTGTTCAGTCTGCTCAGTCACCAGCCATTATTGTACATAAGTGAACAATTATATTCTGTGCCTGAACCTCCTCTGAAAGTGTTGAAAATTTAGAGCACGAGCCATGATGTAATTCACCGTTTTTGTTACATCTTTGAGGAAAGAGCTTCTTGATGTATAATACAATGGAACTGAATGACTTGATGTTTTGTTCCTTTAACAAAAAACTGTATGAAGCGGGCCCCCACCATAGAAGTTTCTCCATCACTAGTAATTGAAACCACTTTTTCTGGTCTTATGTCTTGTGACAAAAAAACCTCCATCACAGCATTGTAGATGTCTATCCCTATGTGTTCTTTCAGCCAAAGACACCAGTTTCACCTGCTCTTCTCTCATGATATCACCAACACCATAACGCAAAACTACTGCTAGCCTTGCATGTTTATTTATATCTGTGCTTTCATCCAAGAACATGGAGTAACAGGCTGCCTTTTGTAAGTTAGTGGTCTAGTGGTAACAGCTCTTGCCATGCGCTGGACTCCATCTTTAACAGTATTTCTTCTAAGTGGCATCTCAGAGATCCATTGAATAATTGTATCCTTGTTTGGGAAATAACGAAAAAGTAATTACTCCCAGACAACATGAACGTTTTCATAATATCCCTATCGGAGCCACAATGTTTTGCTATGCACAGTGAAAGTTGAAAAGTGGCAGCTATCATATGATTTGTTCAAGAAAGATAGTTTCAAAAACGAATATACTGGGAATGATTTTCCCTTCAAGAAACTCTTTTCTTTCAGTTTCACCAAGTTTGGCAACACTTTGTGGCAAAGTGTTGCGTCAAAGGGCAACACCTTGTGTCAAAGTGCCTTGTGACACTTGATGTGCACCACAACGCGTTCCCATTGTGTTCAATCACTCCAAATGACTCTGTCAAGGGCTCTTGGAATGATCTTCCACTTTCTGTTTTGCTTTTTTTACTGTACTAATTTTTGGGTGTTCAAGACTTGGAGTCTACAAAAACACAAAATTAAAAAAAATGAAGCACCCAATACATATCTATCCCTATACCAAAAATAGCTAACACTATTAGTTAATACTAATGAAATGGATACTCCCTGAATCAACAATCTACGGCAGTGATTCTCAGCTGGGGTTCCTTTTGAATTTGCTGACCACCAGCACACAGGGCAATGTTCTACTGACCCCCAGTTATACTGACCTCTGAGAAAGGCATCTGAGTGCATTTCCTACCTTTGAATCACCTCCACGGTACATGCGTTGAACCTACTTCTTGGGGAATTTGCACAAATAGGATGAAGTGGAGGTGTAGCGCACATGTCCCATAGACTGGAGGCGTGGAGACCTCCATCATCCATACAAGCTCCCATTTTCCAATTAGCAGAAGCCCAGGTTGGTTCCTATTGACAGCAGCCAATTAAAAGTTCCTGCTGACAATCCCAGTACAATGAATACTATGTCTGTCCTGTCCTTTAACAACCTTTCCCAGCACACGAGCATTACATGGGTCATGTGATGTCAGGTTAATCCAACCTGCTGCTATGCAATGACTTTGTAACCTTTTGTGTATTGGACACAGAACAGATGTCAATAAGTGTGGATATCATTCATGCAATGTACAGCAATTGCTCTCTATGACAGAACTAATCCATAACCTTACACTGGAACATAAGAGCCAGCTGGATCAGGCCAATAGCCCATCTAGTTCAGCTCCTGTATGTCACAGTGGCCCAAATCTATATTAAGGAGGTAGCCAATCAGGGATAGACCTGTGATAGACTTTTCCTCCAGATATTTGTCCAATCCCCTCTTAAAGGTATCTAGACTAGATGCCACCACCACAGTGCAGAATTACCACTTCATTTATTTCAGTAACTAAAACATTGTCACTAATACAGAAAATTATCACCATCTTCCTACTTGGGTGCAGACAGCAATAATAATAAATATTTGTATCTCACATTACAGGAATGCAGGGAGTTTTACTAAAGGCATGCCAATTTCATAGCAATGCAGCAATTGCACACGTTTTTTTTTTAAACCACTGGACAGCAACACCGTTACATAGTTCCCATTACACTCAACAGGCACTTATGGGTGCACAACAGGCAGACTGCTACTCCTGTTCCTGGGTTGTCTAGCTCTGTTCTGTGTTGTCAGCTTTCATATTGTACTTCCTATACCTGGAAAAAAAGCAGAACAAGACCCCCCCTCCCTAACTTCACCCTTTTAATGCTGGATCAAAACACATCCACTTCAATACACATTGGCTTCCTCTCCTCCCCATAGCCTGGTATTCTGAGGGTTAACTGATGACTCTGGAGAAGGGAAGTTCTGCAGGGCTGACAGAGGGACAAATGCACAGCCAATTGGAGGCCTTCAAGGTGGTGAGCAGTTTGCCCACATAGAGGCATCTGAGCGCCCCCTCTAGCACATATCCAATAGGTTCGCTACCACTGGTCTATGCCATCCATCACCCCCACCTACTAGTTATTCAGATTTGCAAGGCACTTTAATTTCATCCTAAGATTACTTGCTGGTAACTATGCTGGTCACTGTGTTTAAAGTCTGAGAGGGCAGTCTTTTCATGTTACTAATAATAACATTATATTAACAGTATTAACAGTAATACTAATTTGGAGTTATATTTTGATTACCTATTTTTTTTTTTTTTTATTTATATGGTCATTTTGTTGTGGTTGAGACTGAATACTTTTTTTTTTTTTTTTTTTTTCTCGATTTCCGGTTGGTCTCTTGGTTTAAACACTGTGGCCACCTCTGATGCCAGCTTTGGGTTTGCTGCTTCAGGTGGCTATCAAGTCATTAATGGGCTGCTGTTGGTCACCTCAATTTGACTGTTTTTCCAATGTCCTCAATGTAAGAATTGCCTGTTTCTCCCAATAGACAATAAAATAAGATATTTAAAATATTTATTGTAAAATCCATCTCTAGAACTCCACGGGTCCTACATCTATGTATTTATGATTATTTTTTTTATTGTTGCTTGCTACAAACTAAAGCTACGTACACACGTCAGATTTTTATCGCCCGATAATCGGCATCGGCCAATTATCGGGCGAAAATCTGCCGTGTGTACAGTCGGTGTCGTCCATCGTCCGGATGGACGACAGCCGATCCTAATGAAAGGGAAGGGGAGAGCGCGCAGCAGGGTGCCGCTCCGTCGCTCTCCCCCTCCCCTCTCCATAGATCATGAACGGTGCTGTATGTACAGCACTGTTCATGCATCGTGCACTCCCTTGTCGTTGGAAAGGATCGTGAAAGATCCTTTCCAACGACAAAAATTGGAAGTGTGTACGCAGCTTAAGGCGTGCTGGTAGTAGGTTGGATTATTTTGTGCAGTCTTAGTTTGTTTGCAAGTGACAATAATATTTCAAGGGTAAATGTTTGTGTTCTGCATTAGACTCCAAGAAATAGATTTTATGGTATGTTTTACAAAAAAACAATTTTAAGGCAATTCAAGGATATAATGAGTAAAAACTATAATTTGAAGACACTAGACTATAAAGAGAAAGTATACGACTTAAGTTAGTGTTGCAGTTTGAGTTGCAATTGCAAATTGTGCTTATTGTTCAATAAAAATGCAGCCTTTTTTTTTGTTTTGTTTTTTATATTAAATCATGCACTATAAAGTTTATTGTGTTTACCTGCAGGAACAAAGAAAAACGGTAGGTTGGTAAGACCAAGGTAACACAAAATGTCAAGCTGGCACTCTGGTGATTAGTTATAGTGTCCCACAAACTGGAAGATGGGGGGTGTACACTGTCTACACTGGTGTTTTACTTTGTTCACTAGATGACAGTTTGGGTTTTTCCTCCCTGGAAAAAAACAAATAAACTCTACTTAGCTCCATTGCCCTATTCAGACTGGACACGTGCTGAAACCTCAGTACAAATATAGAAAAGGTATACAGGTAGTCCCCGGGTTACATATAATGATAGGAACTGTAGGTTTGTTCTTAAGTTGACATTATTTTAATAAATACAATTGGGACAGATGTTTGTCGCAGCATGGTGTCAAGTTACTGTATAAAATCCCCACTGTGAGTTAATCACAAAGCAAGAAAAAAAAAATATTTTTGGAGCCTAGACATTCATTACCTTCTGGCACAAGCTGTGCTTTGATGTGCAGAAAGAAACAACTGCAATGATTGTCTTTGGTCATTAAAGCGAAATTTCACATTACATAGGAATAGACAACCCTTTTATGTTAAGTAAAAATTCTGTGTGTGTGCGCGCAGAACCGCTCCCTAAGTCGCTTAGGCAATCGAGAATGAATGGGAGCGTAAAGCCTCTTGGGATACCGACCTCACGCATCCCAGGAGGCTCTTGGGTGCTTTTTTTTTTACTACGTCACCTGATCTCACCTGGGTCAGGTGACGTAGTAAGAAGAACCCAGAAGAAAAGATCGCATCGCCTGGAGCGCCGGCACAAAGGCAGAACCTGGGACGACGCGAGACCTGATGGAAGAGACCCCTGGACCGATCGACTGCACTATAGTATTGAAGGTGTGTGTTTTTTTTTTTTTACTTTTGTTTTGGCCGTTTTTGAGTTTAGGTACTCTTTAAATGATTACAAGAGGCTGCAGAAGAGATCATCTGCAACCTCTCAGCTACGTTTAGCAACAGATTTCTTCTGCAAGTCATGCAAACCACCCCCTCCTCCCCATTAAGCCTTGGTCCTGCACCAGAGGAGCAGGGAAACCCTGTTCATATCTAGGAGTCCTGGATGTCCCTAACTCGGGGACTACCTGTAGAATTATTCACAGAATCGCTCCATGTTTTCTTTCCTGAACCTCAATATTACCTTATCTGTGTATTTTTTTTTTTCTTTCCTTTTGCATCACTTATGATGACAAGACTTGGTTCCCAAATTTTCTAATTTATCTTGAGGTGATTTTTTTTTTATTTTCTGTCCTTCTCTCCTGTGCTACCCCATTCAGCTGCCAGAAGTCAAAAAGCCCTTTGCCTAGAGTTGTTCCAGGCTGAATTTCCACAAAGTTGATTTCACAAAGTATTTTCACTCTTTTCTTCAGGACAGGAGCATTCTAGCTCTTTTGCTTTGCCCTTCATGAACAAAACACAGGGTGGGTTCATCACAAATTTGTGGGTGTCTGGTTTGGAAGTCTAGCATATTTCCTGTAAGCAGCCCCTTCAGTTTAGAAGCTTGCATGATAGTGTTTTATTATTAAGGGGCTATATGTTTCTGGCATTTGAAATTTTAGAAAAAATATTTTATCAGAGTTCTTATTTAGTATAATCAAATAAAACTGTATAATATTTAGCCTGAGCAAAATACTTCCCAAATTCCAGAGCCACTGAAATTTAAGTTCTATGTGTTTGTTCTCTAGCTGCTATATCGCAGGAGCTGTGTCAGATCACCAAATCTGAATGCGAACCTATTGTACGTCGTGGAGGCTTTGATTCCCCTTTCTGTCTTCATTATGAAAGTCAACTTGCTCCTGCCAGAAAAAACTTCACCTGCAATTTGACCCAGATCTGTGACCACCCATCTGCTGACAGGCTGCACTGCAATGGCTCACCGGACACCTTGAAACAGGCGTTCACTCCCATTGAGCCACCCAATGGCACAGAGAATGTCAACTTGGGGAAGACACAGACTAATACCTTTTTGCCCAGTGACAGGACCATCCTTACCCCCAGCCCTTGTAAATCTCAGGCCCGCTGCAGATCCTGCTTCAATCCTGCCCCTTATGAGCACCTTTTTGAGCTAGCTCTGCCCAAAACTGCAAGCCTTTTCATCTCCAAAAAAACGGAAGAGCTGTACAGGAAGTTTAAAGGGAGCAACAAGGAAGCCAAGGAGGATGGCACTTCTGTCTCTCCAGCTGAGGTGCTTGATCGGCTCATACAGTTAGGAGCTGATGCCCACAACAAAGAGCTGAACAAGTAAGTGCTGGCTTTGTGTATCACAAAATTATTGTTGTGCAGTTTCTATAAAGGCTTTGGCAGATATGTTTTTCAGTAGTGATGTTTTTGTTTTGTTAGAGATTTGCAAAAACAGGAAGGCACAGACAAAACAAACAATTGCACTGTTCTGTAAAAAAATGAATGTTTAAAAAATGTCTGTCATATGTGCCCATAAAAAGACTAGTATTAGGGTAGGGTGAAAATCCACCCTCCTAAAACATGCTGGGTTTTGTAGCTCTAATCAAAGCAGCACCTGTGCAGTCAGTGATACATGGTGGGTATGATATCTAATTGTTTATGGTCCAAACCTGAGAACACTGCAGTCACCTGAGTAACTTCAGAGAACATTTTCCTGACAGTCGTTTTGGCTCTTTGAAGTTGCAGTTCTCCAGTTTTAATGATGTTGGGCCATTTAAGTGGTGGTTGTTGATTCTGGAAATGGCTCTTGTCTGGCTGTTATACTTTCGCACTGGCTTTAATATTTCTTGTCATGCCAGCTTGGGACAAGTATGTGGTTCAGTAAAGTCAGATACCCTATACTCCCTCTTAACAATTTGTTGAAAATTGGGCATAATATCGTTCAAAACTCATATACCATATGATACCATATTATTTAAAAATTAAGCAGAAAGGAAAACAAAGAAAAAAGAGAATCAGCAGAACTATACAAAATATACTACATACTATATCAGTCTATAAAGCGTGATAATCACTAAATTATCCACAAAACCTATTACAAAATCTAATGCAAAATATTACGTTATCTGAAAGGTTTCTTACCTCATTGCTACCTTGACATAACTATCCTTCTACCTAAATGAAGCAAAAAAAAATACAATTAAATTAAACCAACTAAGCTCAGCTAAAGTAATCAATTCACTTTTTCCTGTCCAATATATGGCTAGCGTCTTTATATATGCAAGTTGATTAAGATCCCTAATCGTTTGAGAAATTGTTGGTTGGAAGTTTAACCACTCAGTTTAATGACTATATGTGTGAAAGCAGGACAGGTCCTAAGAATTAAGTAACAAGAACACGGGGTGCTCTGGTAACTGTATATTTGTAACTGAATCAATATTTACCAATACTTGATTAAAAAAAAAAAAACCTTTATAGCTTTATAATAGATGTCCAGTGTTTCTCTAATCAGAGCATACTGTACATTTTTTTTTTTAATTGTATCTATCTTTTTCTATTGAATTGTTCTGAACAATAAAAAATACTTTTTTTTAATAATATATATATACATATATATATGTAATATCCCTTGCCAGTGTTGGAGCTGCTCTGTACATTATCAGAGAACTTGTTTACATTTTCATGTTTATGGTTCTTTGTGGTACAGGTTGCCTTTACCCAGCAAATCAGCTGACTGGACTCATTTTGGAGGTAAGTCTTTTGTTTTGTTTTAAAGCGGGCAAACATATAGAGTTTTTGTTAGTGGTCTTTGTGTCCAAGTGAAGGTTGTTCAGGCATAAAAGGTTCAGCTACACTGATAACACAGCAACTAAATTCTTGTTGAATTGTCATGTGATCAGATTTTCTATTCCTATTAATTTGCTTAAAACTAACATGCAAACATGTTTTTGATTGTGGGAGGATTAGTACAGACATGGAGAGAACATTTAAACTCCAAAAAGGTTTAATAGTGTCAGCAAGTTTTTTACACCATCCTGACCATTTGGCTGCTATCACACAAGTGCACATCGCCTAAAAATCAGAGAAAATCAAGAAAAGTTTTATTTACTGCACCTGCCTCCTTTAGTGTACTTCTATTTTGTCTTTTAATCATCAGAATTCTTTGACTTCATGAAGCAGGTTATGAATGGTATTTACAATTCTAACAAATTCTGGATGTTTATGTTAGTATAATGTATTGTAATTACATTTCCAAAGGAAAACAGTGATTATATTTGCCCAAATATGTGCCCTTTAATGTGACGCATTTAAATGATCATTGATGCAGTTATTTGGTAATAGTGTGTGTAGTTACTGAGTTTTGTGTGTTCGTAGCATACCTATGCAATATATGGAAGGCTAAACCTCTGATGGTGCAACATACATTGTAAAGACCACAGAACTCTTAAACTGCATGAAAAGGTGACTGGAATGCATTGGTCTGAGATGGATACAGAGTATTTCCTAGTCCCTGAATATTAGCTAATATACAGTTAAATCATAAAGTGAATAGCGTTTGTTCGCACATTTGTAAATTTGTGAAGAAAAGTCCTGTCCATTAAAAGTTGGAGATTGCACAAGGCAGACAGTGGTAAACACACCCTTAAGGGGTTAATAAAGGTCACCATTCGTACAACTGTTAAGTGCTTCATCAGTCACCGCATTACAGGACAGTGACAAAATAAAGCAGCTGTTAACCTGAACTTTTTTATGACATCTTTCCTACAGTTTGCCAGAAGGCGCCTGGGGGACTCTTGGCATTATCTTACCATAAAGGCTTGTTCCAAGATTTGTCCTTTTTGGCCAATAGATAAAACATTTCAGCCCAAACCACTATCAATGTACAATCTGTACCATAAGTATAGTGGTGGCAGCATCAACATCAGTAATTTTCTGTGCAGAAGGCCCTGGAAGGCTTGTAAGGGTGGAGTAAAAGAAATATGGGAAAAAACTGTAAGAAAACGTAATTCAGTCTATTAAACAAATCTCCCAAGGCTGGGGTTTCTATTGACAACAATATTACCCCAGCACTAAGCCCAAAAATACATTAAAATGACTTTAAAAATAGCTATGATCGTATCCTGAAAGTTATGTCTAGGTTTTAGTCGAATAAAAAAAATTCTAAAGCTGGATTTAACAAATGTCTTCCAAATTGTTAGAACTGTGTTTTGCCATCTCCAAATAATAAAAAACTCATAACAAAATCCACCCGGGCTGTTTAACCCCCCTAGCGGTAATCCCGAGTGTGACTCCGGGTAGATTTTCCATGCAAAAAGCGGCAATCACACTAGGGGTTGCTAAAAACATTAAAAAAAATGCTTACCTTGTTCAGTTGGCATCCCCCGGCGTCCTGCTGGTCCTTGCACGTCTTCTTCCTCTGATCTCCTGCAGAGACAATCTCAGGGGTTTCCTGGTAACGTTGATGCATGCTTCAGTGCGGGTGGGAGGAGCAGCTGGAAATTCAATATTGGATTCAATACAAAATAGCTGTATTGAGTCCAATACAAATCTATGTATGGTATGGTATGGTATGCATGTATGTATTGTATGGTATGTGGTGCTGAGAAGTTCCTGGCTTTTCCCCCTTCCAGATGAAATAGAAAAATGTGGGGGGCATATGACAGCCTAATATCTTAGTAGGTAACTGTGCAAATTTAAGGTCTTTGCGATTCTTAAAACTGTCTTTTCTTTTAGTGAGAAGCTGTGATGGCAGAGGCAAGAGTTTCACGTCGTTGGAGTTATGGGCCGTCATGAAGTTTTTGTTTATCCAGGGAAGGTCAGCAAAGGACATTCACACTGAGATGTCACAAACACTGGGGGAGAAGTGTCCTTCCTAAAGCACAGTCAAAACCTGGATATTCTGTTTCAAGACTGGTCATTTCACCGTTGAAGATGAGCCCCGCAGTTGGCGCCCCCAACCTCAACTGACCCAGCAATCTGCGATGCTGTCCATGAGGTGATTGAGGACCGGTGAATATTCGCAAAAAAGAAAGCCCAGATACTTGACATCTCACGGGAGCGTGTTGGGTTTATCACCGCTATCCTAGACATGCGCACGCTTTCATCAAAGTGGGTGCCGAAATGTTTAAACAGTGATCAGAAGATGGCGCGAGTTGAGGCATCCAAAGCAGTTTTGGCCCATATTGAAGCTGCACAGGACTTTTTGGCTAGCTTAGTGACTGAGGATGAAACCTGGCTCCACATCTATGATCCTGAAACCAAGGAATGGCGCCACAGCGGATCCCTGCGGCCGAAGAAATTCCGAACCCAGAAATCTGCCAAAAAAATCATGGCGTCCGTTTTCTGAGACAAAGACGGTATTCTGTTAGTGGGCTACCTACCTCAGGGCTGTAGTATAACGACAGTATTATGCTAACCTCCTGGACCAGCTGAAGGAGGCAATTAAGACAAAATGTGGTGGAAAGTTGACCCAAGGGATCCTTTTTACAGGACAATGCACCTGGACCACAGGTCCAACGTTGTTGTGGCTGCTAAATTGAACACCCTGGGTTTCCAATTGGTCCATCATCCCCCTTACTCACCTGACTTGGCCCCTTCGAACTATTATTTGTTCCCAAATTTGAAGAAACACCTGTAGGGGCAACCGTTTGAGGACATTTCTGACTTCAAAGATGCTGCTGAGTGCTGGTTTGCGGCCCTAACAAAGGACTTTTATTTGAATGGTCTAGAAAAGCTGCAACTACACTGTACCAAGTGCATCAGTCTCAGGGGGGAATATGTTGAATAAATGTGTTTTTTCTAACTCTGGCTCTCTTCTTTCTGGGCAAAGCCAGGAACTTCTCAGCACCCCCACGTGTGTGTGTGTGTATATGTGTGTATTATATATATATATATATATATATATATATATATATATATATATATACCACTGTACAGTTATATTACATGTTTCACTTTTTTTTTCTTTAACAGATGTTTGTGTGTTTTTTTTTTTTTTATTTAAAAACTATTATTAAATGTATTAAATATTGGACATACTCAGTGAGTTATGCCTAAGAATTATAGGCCTACAATGTAAAATAAATTTCCATGCAAAATATTGTAATTCTTTTTGCGTGGAAATATGGACAGAATTAGAACGCTAGGGGAGTTAACAAAGCAGAAGCGACCATAAAGGTTTATTAAGTTTTACAAACCCTTTAAATTATTTTGAAGATTGTTTTCTTTGACATTAAAAAGTACATTTCTGTTCATCCTCTGTGATTTATTGTGAAAGAACAATATATTCCAGAGAATTTTAATTCTTTTTATAGATGCTGCAGGAAAGTAGAAGGATGCTTATAACAACCAATTGGATATTATGTATTACTTTTCTAGTTTTAAAAGTGTGAAGTATGAATGTGAGGCATACCATTATTTTTCAACTTCAGTCCCTGTGTACCCAGATCACTTTTTCAGGATTTTTTTTTTTACCAGTGGTTTAATTTTAATCATTGGATGAAAGGATTCAGGCACCGGAAAATGATCATAAATTACCCAACAGAAGGTTGAATTTCGAGGAACTGCAATTGAAACGCAGACTACAGTTAATTTTTATTCAAATTACTTAACGGTATTGCAGTGTTAGAATGAGACTATCATTATGCATCGTACACATTCCCTCTTTTGTGGAACTACAAATCCCCAGTATTCCTTTTCAGGTTTTCTACTCCTGTTATATTTCATAATTGTATACTGTATAGACTTTATTTTGCTCATCAGGTTCTCCTCCAACCGATGAGATCCACACACTGAGAAACCAGTTGGTGCTTCTACATAACCAGCTTTTGTATGAACGATTCAAGAGACAGCAGCATGCAATGCGAAATCGCCGTCTTCTGGGTAAGGTCATTAAGGTGACGACACTTGAGGAACAGAATGCTGCTATGGTAAGTTTTCGCTAAATCCTAGGCAGGCGTTAAAGTGGTTTTACAATGTAATCTGCTTTTAAATGCTTGAATACTGTAAAATACAAAAAATAGTAAAAGTACATATTTTAGTGCATCAAAAAACATTGTCCAGTGATCTGATTTACATTTTGCCCACCATTAGCCCTGACCTTTATTTGCCCTTTGTTGATCTTTTCCTGAACTATTTCATCATTTCCTGATTGTATCATTTATATCATGTCTTTGACCTTGAATGTTCCTGGCTGCTTACTCGAGACTTGACCACATCCATGGCATTCAAAAGGCATCTTCGCCAGCCCAAGAGCTGTTTTTGAAGAACTTAAAAGCAGCGATAGTGATTTGGAATAAATTTGTCATCAGACAGCAACCATGAACTGAGCGACGAATCTTATCCGGAGGTCAGTACTGTGTGCACTTGGTGCTCTATTGACCTTGATGTGGCCCAGGCAGCACCCCCAAGATTCCCATTTACTGGCGCATCTGGTGTGAAAATTGATGCTCATCGCCACAACCCCCTGGCATACCTGAAATTGTTTATGACCGATGAGATTATTGAAAAAATAGTTGCTGAGACAAAACAGGTATGCTGCACAACATATAGGTGCTCCACACCTGAGGTTTTCAAGAGGCAGAAAATGGGAACCTGTGACCTGGGCGTGGTGAGCAACCCCCTGCAGAAGTGGTATTGGTCTAAGAATAAAATGCTTGCCACAATGAAGAGTTTGATGAGACTACCCATCCTGCACCAAAACTCAAATTTGGGAAGTTTCTTAGATGATAAAAAATTTCCAGCAGAACTATGTGCCAGAAAGAGACCTCAAAATAGATTAAAGTCTAATGGCTCACAAGGGGCGGCTCAGCTGGGTGCAATACATTGCGTCAAAGAGCACGATTTGGCATGAAAACCTACATGTGATTGACTACAAAAAAAAGGTGTCAACAAGGCTGACCATGCAATGACATTTTACCCAGTGATGAGGAAACAACAAAGGAAGTATTACAAAAAAATCTTCAGGCATCTTGTTGAGCAGTGCTTATGGAATGCCTACATTTTGTACAAAAAATTGACAGGCCTGTGAGTCCTTCTTACTTCATTTGGAAGTTTCCAAATCCATTGTCAAAAACCACCAAACGCCATCAATGGTCGTGAATAGACCTGGTCGTCGTGCTGATGCCGTTGTCAACCCGGAATGCCTAACTTGTCGTCACTTCACAGAGTACATCCCACCAACCCAGAGAAAGGAAGCACCTACAAGGATGTGCGGCGTTTGCTGCTCAGAGAGTGATGACAGTGGAAGAAAGATCTGCAAGGAAACCAAGTTCTACTGTCCAGATTGTGATGTTGGACTTTGTGAAGCACCCTGCTTACCATACCAAGGATGTCTACTAGACATTTAATTTTTTTTTTTCAAAATCTACATTTAATTTAAATTATTATTTATCAATAATATTGCACCCTTGTTTGGACAACTTTCAGGATTTTTGATTTGATAACATTTTTAAATTACATTGTTATAAAATGATCATACCCAGGACTTGTTCTTAAGAAATACAGGCCCACAATATTCAACAACAAATTTCCATGCAAAAAATTGTAACATTTTCAGTGCTCAACCAAGACATTTTTGTAAACTGGGTGGGAAGAAATTCTAGGCGGGTGGAAGCCCCTGAATGTTGTCCCAACTCATCAGTAACCACCCAAAAACAGCCGGGTGGTTGCCAAAAAGTGCCGGGTGGTGCGCCCAGCTAAAAGGGTCTGGGGAGAACACTGACTATTTTGCATAGAAATACTTACCTCATTAGAACACTAGGGGGGTTAATCGCACTTCTATATAGTAAAAGCAGCAATTCCACCTTAAATATCTGATACTTTGCTTTCAGAAAAGCCAGTTAAAGTTGCAAGAAACTGATCACCAGGTCATGAAACAAAGCCTTTTAAAGGAGCATGCAAGGTACAAGAAGCTACAAGAAGAAAAAGACACGGTGGTCATCCAGCTTCACAGTCAGATTCGGCAACTCCAGCACGATCGGGAGGAATTCTACAATCGGAGTCAGGAATTACAGGTGATGCTATTGATCCACTTCTAGGAAAGTTAAGCCCAATGGCAGGCAACCTGTGGGAAATTTTAAATTAAAATACATTTTAAATGTCAAATATACCGATTTGACATGTAAAAATATTCAAATATTCATACCGCCAGAGACGCTAAAGCTTGTGGTGAGGTTTGCCTCTCCCAGCAGCAGTTTGCTATGCCCTCTGGGATCTGTCACCACATGTCTTAAATTAGCTTTACTCTGTGTGGAAGTCTCTGCAGAAGTGTGACACACCACAAAAGACACATATCTGTGTCTTTTCCTTTAACAAAGCTTATTTTGCCACTTGTGTGGGTGGTTAGGGTGGGGTGGATTGCTTAGAAGTGAACTGAACTGAATAAACTGTTATGGTCAATACTAACATTCTCCTTTATGTATTGGCACAGACAAAATTGGAGGACTGCCGCAATATGATAGCTGACCTGCGTTCTGAGTTGAAGCTAGCTAACAACAAGGTGTGCAACACAGAATTGAAGCTCAGTCAGGTGTCTCAAAAGGTGGGCACTGTATTGTATGTACATACACTCTGTTTATTGTAATAGTCCTAAGCCAGAAAGATCTATAGTGTCAGAAAATTCTTCTGAGCCTTATTGTGGAAAAACTGGAAACCGATCATGTAATGACTTTGGGCCATGGGGGTCCTTGTAGTCTCCTCCTACATCAGTATTACTACTGTGAAATATAAATGAATATGGGTTTTGGAACACTGCTTTCAATCACTTTGTGAGTCTACATGGACAATTTTGTTTTTTTCACCTCCCTTTTTTTTATGCTATTGCATATATACAACTGTTTAAAGCCGACATGGGCAAACTACAGCCTGTGGGCTTTTTAAATCCAGCCTGTCAAATATTTTTACAAAATTGTCCACTGGCAACAAAGGGTAACCAACAACACTGTTCCCATTGAAATTGAATGTAAGTGTTCTTTTACTTTTAGGTAAAGTCTTCATCCATTGGATACTGACCCTGATAATACAGTCATGGGTTAATGGAAGTATTTATAAACACCCCCACTGATTTCTATAGAAGAGGTCATAAGGGGTTAATAGGAGTTAAAAAAAAAAAAAAAAAAAAAAAAAAAAGTTTTTAACCAGACATTTATTTAATGCTCAAAAATGTGCTGCCCACAAACTCCATAGTGAGGACTGGCCCATTAAAATTATTGGTAATCTCATATATGGGCTTTTAAATGATAGACAGTCCATGTAACCTTAGTCTTATTATACAAATAGAACTCCCCTATGTGTTTAGATAACTTGGCTGCTGAGGAGCTTACTGACTTTGGTCAGGCACAAGTAAGCCCTCAAGCAGTATAATAATTTATTGTAAAAGGTGTTTGTTTTTACTTTTTTGTCATTTTTAAACAATATAACAGATAAAAGGTAATACTAACACCAGTAAATAATGTTTTGTTTTGTTTTTTAAGGTTTTAAGCGTAACTAAACTAATCTAAAAATCACTTACCTCACTCTTCCTTCGATCGCGCTGGAGAATTCCTCAAAAGGCGCCCAGGAAGAGTGGGGCGCCGCTATCTTCACTTTTATATTTTTATCTTCTGGCTACTTCGCTCAATCTCGCATTGGGCAGGTGGGAGATCAGGTGACATAGCCTGCAGTAAAAGGGTAAGAGTACAGATCTCTCTGGAGGAGGAGCCAAGAGCCTCCCAGGATGATGTATGTATCCCAGGAGGCTGCTCTCCCATTTAGTCTTGATCGCAATGACCATCAAGACAGAAATGGGAGATGCTTGACTTTTTTTTTTTTTTTTTTTCCCCTTGTTTCTGTTTTATTGCAGTTAGGAAAATATATATTAATTTCTTTTACTTTATTAGCATCCCTAAGTTCAACAGTGAGAGTATGTACTTCTATAGAATACTCTGACCTGTGTTTTTACCCTTGTATGGAAAGCTGTCAAACAGCGAGTCTGTGCAGCATCAGATGGAGTTCCTGAACCGGCAGCTTTTAATTCTCGGGGAGGTGAATGAGCTTTATGTGGAACAGCTGCAGCATAAAAACACTAATGCTGACAAGGTAGGTTACTATTTGGCTATATTCTGACTACTGAAAATGCCTTTTAAAACCGCCTGGTATTTCCTTATGATACTTTTTAATGCCCAGCTCCAGCCAAGATATTCTTTTGAATACAGCAGTGAAGGGTCATATTCGGTCATGTTTTATTGAGTTTCCCCTCACTTCTGCCTAAGGAACTGAAACACAGGCAAATATGGAAAAAATATCTCCAATAGGTTCATGGAAATAAACATTTGACCCTTTTTACTCTATCCAAAAACAATGTGGTAACATGACCATTTAACAGCCAATAGGGTTTGTGTGTGCTGTAGCAAGGAATGGGAGGGTATAATTATAAGATGTTATTAAGCACTTAGCAGTAGCTGTACTAGTGAAACATTTTATTAAAAACTTGAACAATTCAGTAAAATATGGTAATTCTGCAAGAAATCCAGTGAGTTGGTAACAGCATTTGCTCAATGCCTCTGCTGCAGTGCAATCTGTGTTATCAGCTCTGTCCAGTTAAAAACAACATAGTTTGATGACATAGGGAGATGTTCTGTGATCTAAACTCAAAGGAGACAGCCTTCCTTCTCTATGGATACAGTTCAGTGTAATCATTCTCGCCCTAGAAAAGGAAGTGTTACTGTCAAAATCACTAGGTAAACTTTTGTGCAAAACTGGAAAGCTGCAATATGCTTTCAGCACTAATGTTAAATGTTTTAGTCCTTTTTTAATACTTTCAACATAAAAAAGGTTATTACAAACATGGTATATTAGTTTTGAAAGATTTGCAGAATATTTTCTATCAGTAGGTGTACAGTAGGGTGGTATTCAGCAATTTATAACTGGGTTAGACAAACTCCCAGCATGCATCTGCGAGTTGTGTGAAACATATGATGCCAGTTCTTTTAGTTCTGTTATATCCTGGAGGTCCTCTGTTTGCTAATGTATACCCAGCTGTAAATGGTGACTGAGCAAGTCCTGTAATCTGCACAGGAAGTTGAGATGCTGCAGGTTTCCTTTAAGAAAGAACTGGAAAAGGCTCGTTGTGTGGTAGTTCAACAAAACCAGAGGCTGGAGAGCACCCAGAAAAAAATATTAGAGCTGGAGGCACAGCTAGCCAAAAAGGAACTGCTCTTTCAAGAACAGAGGAAGTTTCTGGAAGATATAAAAGTCAAGACTAGGTAATAATTTTGATATTGATTCTCTTGTGTTTCTATTTCCTCCCCAGACCTTGCAAAAGTTCTGTTTTTGCCTTTCTTTGTATTATGCTGTACACACCCTGATATCATTTTATTGTATATATTCTTTAGTACTTCAGTTTATGTAGATGTGTATTACATAATCACTTCTCCCTCATTCTTTAACACCACCACTTATGCTAACCAGAAATGACAGCTTTGTCCTAAAATGTTCAGTGTTACAGCTTAGCTGACAAGGCTATGGACTCATTCCGAAATTACAGGTGCGATTATTTACACAGTCAGGTTGAAAAAAGAAAGTCCATTAAGTTCAACTACTTGGGAGATATTCATATCCCAGATACAAAACCTTTGATCCAGAGGAAGGCAAAAAAATGTACCAAGGCTCAGTCAGCTAATCAGTATTCACTACTTGAAGCCAGACAATTTAAAGATAGATCCTGATGGTTTTTATAGGCACTGCACTTCTCTTTGATTTGTCCACTGTGCCTAATAGTGCTCCCATCGTTTCATTTACATCATAAGTCTTCTCCTACTGAATGAATTATTTGTTATTTTAATTCAATATGTAAGCAGCAAACCATGCTTTATTATCTTTATCCTTGTTTCCTAGAGGGCAGTTGCATGCTGTGGAAAGCAAGTACAATGCTCAGAAGAGGATAAGCCAGTGTTTTGAGAGGGAAATCCTGTCTCTGTACTGCCAGCTGGAGAGGGAAGGTCTATTAAAAAAACCTATGGAAGAGAAAACAGAAATGGCAGACGTTGAAGAGGGAAGGTGGGTGCAAATAAAGGTGTTTACAGTATCCCCAACCCCCAACCCCCCCCCCCCCCCTCCTCCCGGAATTTTTTTTTATCTGGGATGGGTGAAGCTGTAGGCGGGCACTCACAAATTAGTCAGGGCAGCAAATTTAGTGCTCCCAGTTGTTGTTGCCGCTGCCATAAAAAAACAGAAACCCCTATAATTCTTTCAGCTTTCCAACACTCCCCTTCCCCTTTATTTTGTTCCAACTTTAAATATATGGACAGACAACTTTTTTCTAAGTTTTGTTCTGTACAATACCACATTACTTTCAGCTTTAATTCAGTAGGTTGAACAAAAAGACTGCATAAAAATGTGAGGAACTAAAGCATTTTTTAACACAATCACTTCATTTCAGGGGTACGAAAGTAATTGGACAAATAAAAAAGCTGAAAATAAGTCTTCTTTTCTAATACATGGTTGAAAACCCTTTGCTGGCAATGACAGCCTGTATTCTTGAACTCATGGACATCACTAGATGCTGGGTTTCCTCCTTTTTAATGCTCTGCCAGGCTTTTACTGCAGCAGCTTTCAGTTGCTGTTTGTGGGCCTTTCTGTCCGAAGTTTAGTCTTCAACAAGTGAAATGCATGCTCAATTGGGTTCAAATTAGGTGACTCACTTGGCCATTCAAGAATATTCCACTTCTTTGCTTCAATAAACTCCTGGGTTGCTTTGGCTGTATGTTTTGGGTCATTGTCCATCTGTATTATGTAACACCTCCCAATCAATTCGACTGCATTTAGCTGGATTTGAGCAGACAGTATGTTTCCGAACACCTCAGAATTCATTTGTCTGCTTCTGTCCTGTGTCACATCATTGATAAACATTAGTGTCCCAGTGCCACTGGCAGCCATGCACGCCCAAGCCATCACACTGCCTCCGCCATGTTTTACAGATGTGATATGCTTTGGATCGTGAGCTGTTCCACGTCGTCTTCATACTTTTTCTTGTCATCATTCTGGTAAAGGTTGATCTTGGTTTCATCTGTCCAAAGAATGTTTTTCCAGAACTGTTCTGGCTTTTTTTATATGTTTTTGAGTCCAATCAATGTATTCTTGAGGCTTATGAGTGGCTTGCACCTTGCAGTGCACCCTCTGTTTTTACTTTCATGCAGTCTTCTCTTTATGGTAGACTTGGACATCGATACGCCTACTTCCTGGAGAGTGTTGTCATTTCGTTGGCTGTTGTGAAGGAGTTTCTTATCACCATGGAAATGATTCTGCGATCATCCACTACTGTTGTCTTCCATAGACGTCCAGGTCTTTTGGTGTTGCTGAGTTCACTAGTGCTTTGTTTCTTTCTCATGATGTACCAAACTGTAGATTTTGCCATCCCTAATATTGTAGCAAATTCTCGGATGGGTTTTTTCTGTTTTTGCAGCTTAAGCATGGCTTGTTCCACCTGCATGGAGAGCTCCTTTGACCGCATATTGTCCTCAGATCAACTCCAGGCCTTTTATCTGTTTAATTGATAATGACAACTAAGGAATTGCCCACACCAGCCCATGAAATAGCCTTTAAGTCATTTCTCCAATTACCTTTGAGCCCCTAAAATGAAGTGATTTTGTAAAAAAAAAAAAAAAAAAAAGGCTTTATTTCCTTACATTTTTATGCAATCTTTTTGCAACCCACTGAATTAAAGCTGAAAGTCTACAGTTCAACTGCATCTGAGTTGTTTCATTCAAAATAATTGTGGTAATGTACAGAATCAAAATTAGAAAAAAAGTTGTCTCTGTCCAAATAGTTATGAACCGAACTGTTTGTCCTATTTTTACATCATCTTTGTATTACGCCATAGCTGTCCAGTGCCCGTGTATTGTGACACAACTTTTCCAAATACAGCTGGGTGGTGACTAAAAAGTGCAGGATGGTGCACCCAGGATTTATATGTCTAGAAGTGGTACAATGTCTTTCATGAAAATGTATTTTACAGTATAATATAATGAGTATAATTACTTTTTAAAATATAAATTTTTTTGAAAAATGTGTTTTTTAAAATGTATTTTTACATGATTTTGTGTTTCAGACTTCATTATACTCATGTTATACTGTAAAATAAACTTTTATGAAAAACAAACTGCTTTCAGACATAGAAATCTGGACAGAAATGAACGGCCCAGGAGGTAATTGCTGCAGCAAAAAGGTTTATTGCTACTCCAGAAATAACACAAGTACTTGCAAAGGCTGTCAAATGCAGTATGTAGAGACAACATTTAGGTGATGGAAGTTGGAACACTTGTGTGTGATATCATAAGAAGCAAACCCACTAATGTGGCCAAAACGTTTGAGCAACACTATAAAACTTTGTCCATTAAGGATATTGAAATAGAGCCTCATGGGATGAAATATTTTTTATTAAATGATAAAAAAGCGATGTATATTGGATCTCTAAAAGTATCTCCTAATCTGTGTGATTTAAATTGTATATACAGGGTATAAGATCAATATCATGAGCATGAAATACTTATAAAAGACATTCCATTCACATTGTGTTTATATTACAGTTTTAGTGACTTAAACCGTTCTCGGCATTTATATGGTTATACTTTAGCCAGTAGGTGTTCCCATTAGCCTCCTCAATACAAATACGATAACATGTAAACTATATTTAGCATGAATATAAATTGGCTAATTGCCTTGGGTATGTTTTATATTCATTCTTAATATTAAATTTATTAACAGTATAGCATTCTAATGTGGTTGTTTAATGGGGTTTTTTTTGTTATATTTTGGCATTTGTATTTATAGCTGCAGAATGGCTAATTATGAAGAATGCAAAAGACTTTGTCATTTATGTATTTGCTGTTTATTTTTTCTTGAGAACAAACATACGATTGAGCACTTTTAATCTGATTATGACTTTAAAAGCCACATATGTTTTCCTAAAATCTTGTTTAAAGTTTTTCTTGCATGATACCTAAAATTTATTGACATGCGATTCTTTTCATGGTGGTTGCAGACATGATGTTGAATGCCCCATTGTTTCAAATCCTAATGACTCTATTAGAGAAGAAGTAAATGGCAGCCATGAAGCCAACAACTCCATGCACGCCAGTGTCCTAAGCATTGGAGGGAGCAGTCACAGTGGAAGTAGCAGCAGCACCTCCTCCTCACCAGAGAAAGGGGGATCTAACACACAGCTTAGTCGGAGAGAAATGCTTGAGCTACCTTCCGGAGGTCATCTGACTATTGGTTCTTATCCGAGCGCCAAGAGCTTTCTTGGTATCCGGGGTCGGGAGTTGTTTCGCAACAAGAGTGAGAGCCATTGTGAGGAGGAAGGCATCAGCAGTCTCTCAGAGATTCTAAAGACCGAGTTATGTCAGGGACTTGGATCTGAGGCCAAAGCTGTGAGCTCCTCTTCTGGAAATGCTTGCCCTTCGAGTGTGTTGGATTTTCAGATAATGGACTATGACTAGACACATCATGACCACAGTTGGGAGGCAAGCAGTGTTACTTTCCCTTTCACTCTTGGCTCTAATCAAAAGGTGTCTGAAATTTCTGGAAATGTTTCAATACTTCTGCAGCGCAACAGTAGCGAACCACCAGAACTGGAAGGGATTAAATCTTGTTATACTACACACCAGTTTTATTTTCCGTCATCTCAACCACAGACCAGCCCCACCCCCTCCAGTAAACATTTTTTTGCTGTTCTTCCTTTCATTTATTCTAAATACATAATTGGCTAAAAAAATGCAGGGTACCCAGGTCAAAGCACATAAATTTTTTTTTTTTTTTTTACAGTCAGGTCCAAACCTAAGACAGTAACCAGTTTGCCTGTCGTGGCTTTTAAACTGGAGGAGGAAGGAAGAAACACTATCTTTATCAGAAAACTGCTGAGTTCATCTTCACTTTAGTCAGAACATTTCACCAGCATCTTGCAGTCCTCTTACAAGTCGCTGGTAAAATGGCAGCTTAGTCCAGCATAATGCTTGTTATAAGTGGCCTTAATTCTTGGACACCAAAATGTCACAAGGGACCAACTTTCTTTTTCTTGGCTTATCTTTAATTACAATACATTTTCTACCACAGAGTTATGTAAAAGCAAACCTATGCTTTGTCAATTCGGGGTAAACCAAAATGTTCACAGTAAAGGCTGCACATACTTGCTTTACCCTCAGACTCCTGCTTCTTTGTTTAGCTACTGGCAATAAAATACTTGGTACTTCCAGAGAAGCATGTAACAGCTCTGGTCCTTGGAGGGTAGCTATTCAGGCACTCACCTCTTTCACAGGGCAGTGGGCAGAGACTCCTGGACATCCTTGTGAAAGGACAGATCTTAATGTACAGCTCACATGGTTTCCTTTCTTTGGTTCGGTTTGACGAAATAGAATAAAAAGGCAAGTGTAGATAACTGCCCAGACCAACATTACTGTGAACTTGCTCTGCATGGTTAAAGCATAGGTTCTTTTTAAAATGGTCACTCCACATGACTTGCACTTTCACTCATTGGTGTCTTATATCACTCAGTGACTTGAGTGGTAAGAGTTTGTTTAATATGTTATAAAGTAAGTAAAAGTTCACTGACAAAGCAAGAATTTGTTAATTATAATTCTAGGGGTTGCCACAGATGCAGTCCATAAAAGATATGAGGAGCCCCTGGGTTATTTTAACCCCTTGGCATCTGTCAAAATAAAGGTAGCATTTGAGTGTGGACTTGCCCAATAATTGTAGGTCTGTACATGAAGTCTGTACATTAAGCTCTTCGAATGTTTTTTTTTTTTGTACTTTGACACAGCCTATCCCAGGTAAGACGCTACACCCTAAAACCAATTGTATAACTGTTTTTTCACATAATTCCAGTCAATTTTGCTTAGTTTTTTTTGTTGTTATAAACCTACAGGAAAAAACATGGAATCCGAAATCTACAGGAAACCCTTTTCTCTGGGGTTCTTTTTAGGCTTTTACCAGTTTGCTAAAGATCATAAAAAGTTGGTCTCTGTGGTATCTGTAGGCCTCTGTTAAATGTTTCAGTCATAATTAAGTTGCATAATGCATTGAGACAATTAAAAGAGCAATGAGGATGTAGGGTTTCTGAAACTGCAGTTGCTCTTCAGATGGCCATCATTCTTGATTAAGTGCCACATCTGCCAATATTTATAAACATTATTGGGGAACGTTAGATGCTATGTTATATTTATTGCCTGTTGTCCTCATCTACCTGTTTTAGGACTGGTCTTAGTTAGAAATTCATTTTGAAGTGGCAGGTTCACTTTTGGGGTAGTGACTGCAGTTATGCTTTTTGCGCATCTTCATTGCTCTTTGACCTTCTTTATTGACTAAACATTATTGCTTTTTAGTTTCCCAAGCAATTTTTAAACACTTGAAAATGAATTTCGATCTTTTGCTGGATGTATCTCAAATGTTTTTTTGAGACAATACATGCATAGCCTAGATTCTGGGCCATCTCAATGTTCCAGTGCTAGTTGGAAAGGAAGGAACTCCACTTGCTCTGGGATTTTTTTTTTCAGGTGAAAAAGCATAGGAGGCCCCACTGTCTTTACCAGTATCCTGAATATTAAACACATGTAAATATAATAAAGTCTTTATGACATTGCTGTTTTTTTTTTGTTTTTTGTTTTTTTTATCTACTTTATCTATTGAATCCATTTAGAAGTGTTTTATAGTGTTAAAATGGCCGGGGATGTGCCAGCATAATCCTTTTCCTCCTAACAATTCCCTCCAGCCATCTTTTGCACTTCTGGAATAATTGTAAATGTCTTCAATGCCTGACAGCCTCCTTTTCCCCTTTTGCTGAATTTTCTACCATTTAGTAGATGTGTGCTATATTGGATGCTAACCAACAATATGGCTGCTCCCGCATGAAGCTTAATTGTGCAGCTTAATTGATCAACCGAAACTGCAAGAGTAGGCAAGCTGCGTCACTTGGTTGTCAGGTCCACAACAAGCAGCCTTGTTTTACATGTGTAGTGCAGACAAAAACATTTCTGGATAAAATCTCCTTGATTGATTATACTTATACTGAAATGTCTTGACATTGCGCACAGCATTTCTGCTGTTCTGCACAAGCTTGGTACTTTCCAAAGGATACACACCGCGGGTATTTTTCTTTAACAATTTCTACCACATAGTTGAAACTTGAGCAGCTACCAACCTTCAAATAGAATTCCTCCTGCCCCCCCCCCAGCGTCACCCCAATCCTTTCCCTAGACAAATGTTGCATTCTTGCCTTTCCCAGTTACTGTCCAGCAGACCACAGTTCAAAGTATTTATTGAATCCACATGTTCTGCTAGTAGTTGGACTGGCTGTAGACACAGTATGTTAGGCTGGAGCAGCCCAAACCAGGATGCCCAGAAATGTTAAAATTATTTGCTTGTGTTTAACTGTAAACTATTAAAGCAGGTTCTTATTTTGCACATCTTTGCTTGTTGCTTAAATGTTAATTTTTTTTTTTTTTTTAATTATAAACATAATGCTTGTATTTAATGGCTAAAGTCCAAACCCATACACAGTGGGTTCTAAATGGCCCTTCCCAGGTTACTGCTCTAAAAAATTCACATGAATTATTGAATATAGCAATAGGCATTTTGATTGATTCACTGGTAATGCACACATATGGCTCAAATTGAAATTTGGGAGTCCGTTTAGGCAACGTGGGCAGCTAATTAAATGTGCTTCCTAAACTTTGAGACCGCAGTTGCTGTTTCAGTGTATGTGTGTTTCCTGCCTCTTTTACAGAAACCAGTACTTGGAGCAATATCATGGATAACCTCTTTCCTTGAAATTCTATTTTCCAAGGTAGGAAACATATCGCCTGCCTGTGAGATGTGGAAATCATGAGCAACAAATTCTTTATCCTGTAAAACCATAAACCTTCAGTAGTGTGTTAAGCTGTTTGAATAAAGTTGCACTTAGGGTTGATTTAAAACTGTGATGCAGTAATGTACTCTCATCTTCCGCGCACATTAGTGTACAGGCAAGAACCATCTATGCATGTGGTTTGCTGCATTAAAAACATAAGGTTTAGGTTAATTAAAACATAGGTTGTTTTGCTTTGGCAGCCCATTAAAATAAATTGGACGCCTTAACGCCAATACATGTTAGTGGCATAACACATGCTAAAACACAGCACTTTGATTGAGGCAATAGAGAAAACAGTCTAACAAATAAATATACTTCTATATCATCCATATATTCTGCATTATAAAAGACAATGGCTGACCTCTACAACTGTCATTCCCCCCCCTCCCTTAAGTTGCATACAAAAAAAGAAAGTGATAGTGTTAGTCAGAATAACGATTTTCCTCCTAGTGTTTGTGCTGCATTGCACAGGGATGAACTAAGATTACATGTCTTGGATCAGATATGGGGTTCTAGCAGCCTGAACACGGAGTTTTCCTTTCAATGTGCTAGTCTGGTAATGATTGCATGAGTACAGTTTAGCTAGGATGGTAGGCTAGAATGCTGCTGGAATCAAACATTTACCCATGCCCTGCCTTCCCATCAGGGGAGTTTTACTATTAGGAGTGCGCAAACTCTCCACAACCATAGGTGTTATGCATTTATCTGCTATTTGATGAGTGACAGATCAGCAACATCTAAACCATCAGTGTTCAACTACAAAATGGCTTCTGAATGTCAGGCAGTTCAACAGCCCTGTGCAGCATCATGAATGGTTACATACTGGTCCTTGAACTAGCACTGTCCAGGAGTTCAACCCCGTGTAAGCTCCAGCAAAAGGAACGTGTGTGTGTGTGTGTGTGTGTGTGTGTGTGTGTGTGTGTGTATATATATGTATGTATATATATATGTATGTATATATGTGTATATATATGTATATATATGTATATATATGTATATATATGTATATATG
>NC_092871.1:65591391-65673157 GCF_032062135.1 Pyxicephalus adspersus | reverse complement strand
ACATATATATATATATATATATATATGTGTGTGTATAGTCTTATTTAACCTATAAACAAAAATGTAATTTTATTACATTGGTGACTAATTTTACTAATTCTAACAGACAACCTTGATAAAAGATGATTATACTCAGAAAAAAATACTTTAATAGCTAACTTTGATTTTTGAATGGGTTTTGAATTTTTTTATTTTTCTATAGAAATTATGACCATGATGCATGCATATGCATGATATATGCATATTAAAACTGTTAGATCAGAGGTCCATTCCCAGTCCTTCTAACAGGTGTGTAGCTGCTCTGGTCAGTGCACCCACCAGCGGGGTCTGGAGAAGAACCCTGCTTGAGGAGGCCTACTGGCTGGAGCTGCAGACCACGTCTCCTGGAGACATCGCAGGCTCAGGCAGGTGGACGGGTAGTGTCTCTGGATGTTGTCTCTGTGGTTCTCACATCATGATGTCACTCTGGGGCAAGTTACTTCTTCTTTGAGTGACACACGGCTCCCTGCACATGTGTGGTCCAGAGTCTGTGCATTTAGTGGTCCCCGACCTGTAAAATAATGGGGACTACTGGGTTAGATTACCTACTTCACTACCTGCAGGCACAAAGCCACCCTGCTCTTTATTCAGCACCTCTGTGTTTTGGCTGTGCAGCTATTGCTCTTCATTCTAGGGCCTTTGTTCAGAACACTACATGCAGCAGTAAGATTTGTTTGAATCAATATAATGCCTAATGAACATAGAAATAGATTATATTAGGTTTAAAAATTGCTGCAAAATGTTTGAGGTCCTCTGACTACTGGGTTAAATAGCCAGATGCCCAAGGAAATTCTGCAAGTGCATGGCATTGTGGAACTAGAGGAATGTGTACAGTTTGTGAGTGCAGGGCATCCTGGGATCAGAGGACATTGTCAGTTCAGGGCATTGTGGGCTCACAGGGCCGCATTCACAAATCCTTTAGGAGGGTGGATACACTGGGTCTCCATGGCTGAGTTTATGCTATCCTTCTTGGTGCATTACTGATGTGGCTACAAAGATAGACTCCCAGAGGAGCATGTGCATGTTGTTGGCTGTTCTTGTCACTTGTTGTGGCACATTGTTGTTTTAAATTGGTTTTTGTGACACTTAAAACTTTTTTTTTTTGCTTTCTGTAGCTGTATGCTATAGCCTGCAATTTTCATTACTTTTAAAAATAGTGGCATCCATAGTCTATATAGTAGTGCCAATCTCAGGGTTTATCATACTAAATACTGTTGGAGCAAAATCAAATCACATAAAGCTAAATGCGGAAACGATGGCTTACAAAAAAAAAAAAGAAATGGCTTCAACCAGGACTATTGTGGGTTTCTTATTTAAATGCATGTTGAAGAACGAATGGGCCATTTACAGTGGGTCAAAGGCACCTATCCAAATTAACTTGGTGGTGTCTTGATGTGATGCTGTTGACGCAAGCCCTGCTATGTAAATACAATGTTTTTTTTTCATCCCAAAGTTCATGTCAAAGTGGTAATGCCAGTTGTTGCTCTCTCACTAGCAAGCATGATTCCAGCCAGCAGGGGGATATCCAGTAGGAAAAGCAGAAAAAGAATTACTTTGATATTAACAATAAAGGATTTCGGGGGAGGGGGGGTGTAAAACAGTGGTCCTGGTATTTGGGGGGTGTCACATTTAAACACGCTTAGGCTAATGCTAAGTATTTGAGTCTATATATTTAGGCTTATAAGGAGGTGTAATATCAGTAACTGAGGAAATAGAAAACATTTTAGGAATTTGTTTATGACTGCTTCCTCTCAAAGGCATATGCAGTGTGATGACAACAGTTTATGTTGTATAGAAGCGACCAGAAGGCCTCCAGGCTGGTTTGAAGGACCGTAGGTGGCCTGTCTTTCTTTTTATTGTTTGGGAAGAAAGATTTCCCTGACTGACAGTGGTCTGGAGCCCCAAGTTTTGTGTCACAACTTGATTTCCTGTCTTGTGGTGCTTCTGTCTGTTCCTCTGAATACCAACAAGCCTGTCTGTCGTCTCAGAGTTGTCCACGTGTGGCTGGGTTCTCTCTAACCACAACACAGCCTCTAGGATGTTATCAAGGACAATGGGAATAATGCTCACTACACCACCGTAAAAGTTACATGCTTCTTCACAGCTGAGGTAATTAACAAAATCATGAGGATACCTATAAACAAGATAAATGTGAGAACATTTTGTAATTTATAATAACAATGTCCTGCAGGAACCCCTGATTGTCTGATTCATATGTAAGTTCATGAAAGAGAGAGACTCAGACTTCTACAGGCATCCAAAAAAGTATACATAGTTACATATAGTTACATGGTAGGTTAGGTTGAAAAAAGACAAAAGTCCATCAAGTTCAACCACTGGGGGAAATAAACATATCCCAGATATAAAACACTATAAGACATAGTTGGTCCAGAGGAAGGCAAAAAAACCCTTGTACAACTTGCTTCAACAAGGGAAAAAAAATTTCTTCCCGATTCCATGAGGCAAACGGATGTTCCCTGGATAAACAGTCACTGTTATTTTTCCTTTAAAGCCTTAATACCCAATTATATTCTGTGCTTCTAGAAAAACATCCAGCTTTTTCTTAAAGCAATCTATAGTAGTTGCTGAAACTACTTCCTGAGGGAGCTGATTCCACATTTTCACAGACCTTACAGTGAAGAATCCCTTCCTTATCCAGAGCTTAAACTTCTTTTCCTCCAGATGCAAAGAGTGCTCTCTTGTTCTTTGTAATGATCTCAAAGTGAATAATGAGGAAGAGTTCTCTATATGGACCGTTTATATATTTTTACAGGGTGATCATATCCCCTCTTAAACGTCTGCTCTCAAGGGAGAATAGATTCAGTTCAGCTAATCTCTCCTCATAGCTGAGCTCCTCCATTCCTTTTATTATTTAGTTGTCCTTCTCTGCACTCTCTCCAATTCCACAATGTCTCTTTTGTGAACTGGTGACCAAAACTGGACTGCATATTCCATATGTGGTCTGACTAATGCTTTGTACAGGGGCAGGAATATGTCTCCATCTCTGCAGTCTTTTCCTCTTTTACTACAAGAAAGTACTTTACTAGCTTTAGATATTGCAGCTTGGCATTGCATGCTGTTATTAAGTCCATTTCTGACTCCCCCAAATGTATCCCCCCTGGACAGTATGAAGCAGGGATGTTAGCTCCCAAGTGCATAATTTTACATTTATCTGTATTAAATGTAATTTGCCACTTGGCTGCCCAATCAAACAGTACATCCAGGTCTGCTTGTAGAATATAGACATCCTGTATTGACTTAACTCAATTACATAATTTGGTGTCATCTGCAAACACAGAAATGGTACTTTTAATCCCAAACTATCATTTATGAAGATGTTAAACAGTAAAGGTCCCAACACTGAACCCTGGGGTACACCACTAACAACCTTAGACCATTCAGAGTATGAATCAATAACTACAACTCTCTGGATGCAATCTTTAAGCCAGTTCTCTATCTATTTACAGATTGATTTTTCTAAACCTATCAACCCTAACCTGCATAATAACCGTCTGTGGGGTACAGTGTCAAATGCTTTAGCAAAGTCCAAATACAGTATATCAACTGCTATTCCACTGTCTACCTGTTTACTTACTTCCTCATAAAAAGAGAGTAAATTTGTTTGACAACTTCTGTATTTCTTGAAGCCATGCTGACTATTACTTATAATAATATTTTCAAGCAAAAACTTCTCTATGTGGCTCTTTATCAAACTCTCTAAGACCTTTCCAATTATGGACGTTAGATTAATGGGTCAGTAGTTACCTGGTAATGACTTTGCTCTTTTTTTGAAGATAGCAACCACATTGGCTTTACGCCAATCCATTGGTACCTTGCCAGTGACTAAAGAGTCTCTAAAAATTAGAAATAATGGCTTTGAAATAACTGAGCTCAGCTCTTTGAGGACACGTGGATGTAATCTATCAGGTCCTGGTGCTTTGTCAACCTTACTTTTCCCAGCTATTTCTCAATCATATCAATTTTGAGGCATTGTGACTCATTTAAGCAGTGACATTGCTATTATGAATTTGGACTTGAGCTCTACCATTTTTCTTCATGTACACAGAGCTAAAAAAAAGTGTTTAGTAAATCTGCCTTGTCTTTATCCCCAGTTACCAACCTGGCGAAATCCTTTAAGGGGCCTACATGCTCACATCTGAACTTTTTGCTAATATATTTGAAAAATTTTTGAGGTTAGCCTTACTTTCCTTTGCAATCAGTCTTTCATTTTTGAAGTTTTGCACATTTTATCCCCTTTTTACATCTTTTGTTATATTCTTTAGGGGTTTCAAATGATGAAGGTGATTCTTCATAATTTATATTTTTGAAATGCCCTTTTTTTTGTTCCTTTTGGCTTTTTTAACATCAGGTGTAAGCCACATAGGTTTTAATTTTAGCCTCTTAAACCTATTACCCATTGGAATATGTTGTCATGGTCCCTTCTGTGACTGAAGTTAGAAGCTATGCGGTTGATATTCACTTCTGGGATGTGAAGATCTGGTGTATTGTCCTGTCCAGAGTTCCTGTTTCTCTATTTGCTATTAAGATAAGTTGAACTACTTTTGGTGTTTTGTTGTTCTTTGGTTGTTACTAGGCCTCAGGGAGACACTGGTTCTTTCATCAGGGAAGGAACCAGTAGTCTCAAGCCCAGTCACTACTCCTAGGGCTATGCAGGGCTACTAGGGCCTAGGTTCCCGTGTATGAGTATTCCCACCATCAGGGATATTCATACTGTCAGGAGTTAGGGCTAGGTTAGGGTGTCTGTAAGGGGTGACCATTCCCTTTTCACCAGCAATTTGAGGCCTAGTCCCTTGTATTTACCTTTCTGTTTCCCTCCCCTCCCTGTTATCCATGACATATATATTTTTCAGTTTGCTTTTCTAGAACAGACTTGAAACATTCCCATTTCTGTTTTGTGATCTTTGAGGACAATATTGTCTCCCAGCCCAAGTCACAGAGAGCCGCCCTTAATAATGGAAAATTTGTTCTATTAAATGTTTTTATCTTTCCTGTTTTTGCTTCCTGTGTACAGCTAACATTAAATGGAATCCTATTATGGTCACTGCTACCCAGATTCCCTTTTTTTGCACATTTTTTATAAAAGCTCTTCATTGTTAGAAAGAACTAGGTCCAGCAGAGTATCATTTCTAGTTGGGGCTTCTATAAACTGTACCATAAAATTATCTTGTATTAAATTCACAAATGACCTCCCTTTTGCTGTTCCTGTAGTGCCATTACTCTATTCAATGTCAAGGAAATCTCCCATGATCAAAACACTTCCAAGTTTTACTGCTTTTTTTTATCTGTGCTAGTAGTTGATTTTCTATTTCTTCCTTAGCACTGGGGGGCCTATAGCAGACTCCAATCATTAATTGTGTGTTATTCAAACTCACATTTCACTCCACCCATAATGCCTCAACCTCATTGCTTGTTCCCTCTGCAATTTCTTTTTTCACATTCACTTTCAGATCACTTCTCACATACAGACAGACACCACCACCGTTTCGTTTGACTCTGTTTTTACGAAAGAGAGTATACCCAGGATTATTGACAGCCCAGTCATGCGAAGAACAAAGCCAGGATTAGGCAATGCCAACTAAGTCATAATTCTCTTCACTCATTAAGGCTTCCAACTCCCCTTATCTTGTTTGCTAGACTTCTAGCATTGGTGAACAGGCTCTTTAAACCATTGATGCATTTACCATCCTTTTTTGCCAAATCATTTTGTTTTTTAGTACAACTAGTACTGCACAGTCCAATGTTTGTTTGTAACATGGGAAGCTCCCTACAATTATCCATAATCCTCCCCCCAACTTTCCCCAATCCACCCTCCACTAACCCCTAACTAACCTTTCTGCCACCTTATTTGGCTGTCCCATCTCCCTCTGTCCTAGTTTAAATATCCCTCCACCATTCCCCTTAAATCTTTCCCCTAGCACAGCAGAACCCCTTTCATTTAGGTGCAAACCATTTCTGGCATACAGGTTGTACCCCAATGAAAAGTCAGCCCAGTGCTCTATGAACCCAAACCCTTCCCTTCTACAACAAGACTTAAGCTATGTGTGTAGCTGCCTAAGCTATTTTTGCCTTTTCTGTATTGCGCATGGCACAGGCAATATTCCAGAGAATATAACCTTGGAGGTCCTTTTCTTAAACTCGAAACCAAGTTCCCTAAACTGATTTTTAAGTATCCTCCATGTTCCATTTATATTGTCCTGTCCAGCCCCTCCCAGTAATTTGTGCACTCGGTCCACCAACCGCCGAACACTGGCACCAGGGAGACAGCAAACCATTCGATTGAAGGGATCCGGGCGACAAACTATTCTATCAGTCCGCCTGATGAGTCCCCTATGAATCCCTTATGACGACCAACTGTCTTTTCCTTCCTGCCTGTCCCTCCCCACCCCTACTAGATGTGCTGCTCTCCCGGCTGTTAGGGCTAACAGTAACATCTAGAGTTGCCACCACTGGGTCTGCCACCTGCACATCTTCACATAACTTTGCAAACATGTTGGGGTGCTCAAACCCAGGGCTGGCCTTTTCTGGGTGCCCCTACCACTCCCTCTAGTTACATTAACCCAACTCTTTACATGCTCGTCCTGACTAACCTCTCAACCTTCCACATCTAAGCCAATAACTGCCTGCTCAGTGAACAGGAGACCCCTCTCAAAGTGATCCAGTGATTTCATTGTGTCAATCTGCTTCTCCAGCTCTCCAATGCGAGATACCAGAAAGACGACTTGCTCACAATCTGTCACAGTGGTATTCACCTAGAAGCTGTTGCTCCCATTTGTGCATACATATAGCAGACTGTGCACTGAACCAAACCTTCCACCTTGCTACCACTCATCTTCCCAGTAACAATGTTTATTTGTTTACAAGTTTTAAACGTTTACTTAGTTTGTGCTTACTATAAGGATTTAACTCCTTTTGTTTTCAAACTTATTCTGTTTTTTCTAACTCCACTTGATTAAAAGTCCACATGTTTCACAAGCCAAACAGTGAGCAAGCTCAAAATGAGTGCCACAGGAACTTAAATCACATGTGAAGCCTTGACCACTCCTGCCAGGAACATAAATAACTAATTGTGATGAATGCAGGGAGCACCAGTAGCTGGGATCATAACACAAAAAAATAGAACATTTAAAGTATAATGAAGAATAAAAGGGGGACCTCAGCGACTGCCCAACTCACATTTTATGTAAATGGACCCCTAAATCCTAGAGGAACTTTGTATTTGCGGTCTGCATAATTCTTGTCCCCACCCCTTGGGGGGTATCAGCCTGCTTGGCTGTTTCTTCATACAGGCTTTGCTCCCTTGAGTCTGGAATGAAGTAATCTGGGACCCTTGGTTTTTTTGTTTGTTTGTTTTTTTAAATTTGTGTAAAGTTGGAACGGTATTCTAAATCACACTACAACACTCTCTTGTCTCTCACATACAGGAATATACTTGCTTTCTTACTTATCAATACTAACAGGTTTTGTACTACTTTGGAGGGTTTCTCTGGGTTCTCTTGGAAGTTATAGTTTGGTGTTTCTTTGAACTCACTTGGCTCGCAGAGCAGACAGGTCATTGGTTGGATTGAGTAGAGTGATGATTTGCTCTATAATTCCTTGTGCTGTCCGTGTGTTATTCTGTATAGATTCAAGATGGACGCAGAACTCGGCCACATCCGCACACACATCCAAAAACAGGGAGAGGATATGCCGATCTGTGTTGTTGTTGCAATAGTTGTCTAAGTAGTTGCGTACCTGAAAATTCCATTACAAATAATCATTACCCACATGGAATATGGCTCCTATACAGCTCTTACTACCACCACACTTTTCCTTTTAAACCCCAGCGTGTTGTGAATTTGATCCCAAACTTCTTTTACAATGGGGTCACTGAAAAACAGGTTTTTCTATTTTGATGTATTTTTCTTTGTAATTTAGGTTTATTCTAGTGATAACAGTACTCTAATAACCATACAATGTTTCACACATAATTTAGTGCATAGTTTTAGTATGATAACCTGTAAGGAAGAATATCAATGGCTGGATCTTCAAAAAAAAAAAAATCAAAAGTGGTTTACCACTAATGGGGAAAAATAGGAATGAAAACTGCATTTTTAAAATTTGTTTGGTTTGAAAATAAACATGTCAAGTACACATCCTTTTAACCCACATCTAGCGATGAGGTGTCTGTGCCTTGAATCTTTCATTACCTGGGCTAGGGTTTTTACAGGTCTGATTCTGTCGCGGGCGGTTTCCCGTGTACGCTCCAATGCATTGATAAAAGTCTTCTGTTGCTGCTGCAGGAGTTTGAAGCGCTGTTCCAGGGTTCTAAGGTTCTGTCTAACTTCAGTCATGGTGTCCTCCATGTTTTTACACTATGCAGGTAAAATTATAGGGTTAAAGCCCAACTTTAGGAAGAGTGCGTATAGCAACCAACCAGATTTCAGCTTTATCGGATTTATTATAATGAATTGTCTTGCATAAACTACAACATTTTTTAGACGTTGCTCTATCATAATTATAAAAATATGTAAATGATTTAAAGCTTGGCCAGAATGTAGTGTTAATATAATTAGCACATAATTGATTATATACTTGGCAAATAAAATAATGTCCCATCCCATGGTGCCGTAAAAACAGCAAGGTGATGAACAGTGAGTAGAAGGACCAGCGCCTCTAAGGAATACAGTAAGCCAATATGACATCACATGTTACTAAGTCATAAAGCCAGTCCAATCAATATGGATATACCTGACTCCTTATAAAATATGTTGATGCACTGACTCAAAATCAAATCTAGGTATGGAAAAGCCCAGAATCTATGTTATTCAGTCACTTATGTAAAAAAAAACAGGTTTTAGTGTTTTAAATAAGAGAGGGACAATAAGAGAGTTTAGTTTAAAATGCTAGTTGCCCGTCTATTTTTGGATTTCTTAATCATCAACCCAGAGAATGCATGAGATTGATACCTCATGGTTTGCATACTTGTTTAAGTCGGTGAGAAAGTGGCCTCTATATTAAACAAGCTTTACCTTGAAAGACTTCCTTGGTATTTAAGAATCGGAGATTGTCTGAGAGAAGACACTTGCGGAACTGGCAGACCTTTTGCATGGTCTGGCTTCTGCTAGTCAATGTGAGAAGTCAGGCCATTGTTGGGGCACAGGGAAAGATGTACAATGAATGACCCTAATAATTCTAGCTAGGCCTTTGTTTAGTAACGTATTAAAAAAAATCCCCCATTAAACAGTTTTTACCATTTTCAAAAAACGTAAAATACTCTGCTGTCTATATGCACTGTTCTTCTGAACTTTATTATTCAGGCTTAGTTACAAATAACAAGTTCATCAAGTCCTGCATACGGAGAACAACAAGTCTCCGCAAGACTATTGAATGTGATTAGTGGGTATGCTGGGACTGCTAGTTTTACAGTTATTGGTTGCCCACCCTTGATCCAAGGATTGCACAGATCAAAACTGTCCTTTATTGGAGGGGAAAGTCCCTGTTACAGTCCAATATCCGTGTTCTTCCTCCTACTCAAATTCCATACTGGTGTGAAGATCTGTATTAATGAATAAATTATTTACTACCAAAGTTTTGTATTTTGCTCTAAACATAGTATCCATCCCAAAGATTACTGCATTGGTTCTTTTTACACACTTAGGGTGAAGACCCCTTGATGTTCTCAATCCGATCACATTAAAGTGATTTGTAATATGCAAGTGTGGTATAATATTAATTCTCCAATACAAGTCTTTGTTTAGGTGCTTTGTATTATAGGTTGACATACAATTTGATTCTTGTTTTCACCCTGCCACACGGAGCTTTAGATGGTAATTACAAGCAGCTATTACAGCACAAACTAATCAGGCATGGTCTATTGGGTCACCATCAGGAAATGCCATTACGCCATCTGTGAGGCGTATGTAAATAGGAAGTGGCTGCAAAGGGCTGCAGGAGATTACCATGTGAAAAAAAGGTAGGAAAAAAAGTATTTACTTAGAGGAGAAAACATGGCAATTTTTTATGATGTGCATTGATTTAGCAAACTGAATATCAACCAGTAAGGGTTTACATATGCTTTCAGTGATGTTTCCTGTGTTTTAATCTGCCATGGTGCACAAATACGTGGTGTGAGGGAGATGTGCTCATTGCCTAAATATTATGTACTCAAAGGGCCATTCTTCTTCATTCCTAAAGGATGGGCAGGATTGGCATGAGATTGAGAGTTAGGCAGGTACATCACCACCTTTAGGCCATCAGCAAGTGGGGGGTGCAAAAAGGAGCAGGGCCTGAAATCTATGCTGCTGAAGTTGTGGTTGGGGGTGCATTTTGGCCTTTTCTGGCCTTGATGATCAGCCACTGGGTATGTGAATACTGCTAGTAGACCCTGATAACAATATACTTAAGCTACGTACACACTTCCAATTATTATCGTCGGAAAACGAACGACGAACGTTCCTGCACGATATACACGAACGATCGTATAGCACCGATCCTGCACATAGAGGTAACGACACGATCGTTCATAGATATTGTACACACAATAGATACGATCGTTTAAGCGATAGAGGAACTATGTGCACGACAGGAAAGTGAACGGACGTTCGTTCATTACGCATGCTCACATCATGGACGATCAACGAACGACCGTACACACGAACGATGTTCAACGATCGTCGTCCGATCCGCCGGTCCGGTCGTTCGTTTCCAGCGACTTTCCTCGTTCGTCGGCGTCGTTGGTTACTTTTTTACGAACGATTTTTTGCCCAATCGATCGTTCGTCGTTCGATTGGAACGATAAAAATTGGAAGTGTGTACGCACCTTTAGAGCAGAATAGGAAGTCCTGAACCTTGAGTGCTGTATGTGGTGGTACATACCTGCAGCAGGTAGATAAGGCTGTACGGCCCCGGGGGCACACTGCAAAACGTCTGGGAGAGAATAGAGATCTACGATCACTCTTGTGTGTACCTAGGCTTCAGTGTGATTGTTTGGGCTGTTGCTCGGTGACTGTTGTGATGTTGCAGCCGGTTGGGCCAACAACTTAAATAAGGAAATCTTTATACAAAGAGACAAAACATGGAAGTTGCTATAGGAGATTGTTCATTGTGTAAATCTTTAGTCTCCTGGCTGTCATGTCATCACTCACTTTTGAAAATAAATATTTATGGTCAAATGTGTTGCTAGAAGCAAAAAAAATATTTTTACTCATATTCTGGTTTCTATGGGTGGCATATTTTTGTGTCAGTTTTAAACACAGCCCTTTTGCCCTAAGTTATCTCAACAGAAAAAAAGACATTTGTTAATTTGTTAGGCAAATGCCACGGCTGGTGCTGCAGATTGTTTCCTAGAAATGCTAGTGGCTGGTATGCTGACACTCTGGCTTCAAATTTTTTGGGGTCACTTTTTGAGTAAAATTGCTTGCATTTCTGTATAGGTTTGTGATGTGAAGGAAAACTCACTGCAGGGTTATGCATAACCTCTATAACAAAACAGAGGTTCCACACCCTTCTGTACCCTCACTTCCTACCCAAAACTACAAAAAAATTTTGGCTTCTGAAATATGGTATTCTATTCTTCCCAATATTTGCTTCTGTTGGGTATTCAAGCAATAAAGATACAATTATGAACATTAAGTGTAAGCATTAGTGAAAACAGATCTGATCATGAAAAAAAGACCATAAGTACAGGGCCAACAGCTAATACCTGCCATCTGGATAGGTAGTAAGGACAAATCTTCTTGTTGGGTATTTATACAGTAATCAGTTCCTGAACATGGTCTTTCTCAATCCCTGAAAAACACCTAAAAAGTTTCAAGAAAGCCCCTACTAAAACCAAAATGTTGGGGTGGCCATTGGAAAGTGTTGTGATGTTGGGCTGTGTTGCCCCCTAAAGTGTTGGCTAGAATACCACCTTTAGAGAAAAACATCATTAGAGTCATGCAGTTGGCTACCAAGTGGCGTTGGCCCCAGAATTCTTCAGTCTTCATTCATATTGAGTTCATTCCTGCACATAATGAAGAAACTTTGATAATGGCTTTTCTAACCTTTACTAGAAGACTTGCTTTTTATTGCTAACTGTGTCTATATTATGAGGAATCTACTCTTATGTCCTGTCCTGTTTGACACCTGTCAATTAGCAACAAGAGATATTTTCCCCAACTTCTTTTCCAGTCTAGAACATGTCAAATAGGTGGAAATTGGGTACATTTTCAGGGTACTCTGATTTCCCACCACCACACTTTCCCCTGCTGAAGAGTGTGCATTGGATATGCTAGGATGCTGCAGAGTGTGCAATGAAGTGTGCTGGGACTGGATGTTCTGAATGTCCCAATCCCCTGTAGATCTGGCAGCCAAGCATTCCAACAAATATGTATACTTACCCTGTTCTCTTTTACACCTTGCGCAATTATTCCAGCCCCCTAACTGTGTCTGCCATTATTTCTGTCCTCAACGCCAGAAAATCTCCCTAATGTGGACAGACAGACAAAAACGAAACTGTTAGTGGAGAAGGGACAAACTTGAACTTCTGACAATGATTTTATTGCTCTTTGTGCTGGTGACAGCCTTACTTCAAAGTTTGTCAAAATGTACCTTTTATACAACACATCCGTGCCTCCATTTTCAAAAGTCTCTCTATTTTCTACTTTTCTAAAGTTAGAAAGTAGAATAATGCTGTCAGTAATGGCAGCCCCCAAATAATTTCCCTGACGAGCTCCCTTGTAAGTATTTTCATCCTTGAAGAAGTCAATCATTTGTCAGTGTTTGTTGATGTGGGTAGTAATCAAATTGTATGCTTTGTGTTAGGCTTTGGGAATATTGGAATGAAAGCTCAAGTCACACTGTTGACTTCCTTATGTTGGTTTGGTAATTGGTTAGCAACCTTTTTTTTTATATAACTAGGTTTCAATGAGAGAATATTTGCTCTATCTATAAAGCAGCATTAAGCCTCCTGAATTCCTTTTATAGACCTTGTGCAATGAACTATCTATTACTGCAAATAGTAACAGCGGCATCCTGTCACTAACAACTGACTCGGCTGCGGGACCACATGATGTTCTATGCCACCTTGTGGATGTGGACTTGAAAGATGAAATAATGGCGACAGCACGCAACATACGCAATCTGGAGTTTGATGGGGCCCCACTGCAGCTCTTTCAGGATTTATCCTGGCATACCCTACAACAACAACGCCTCTTGCAACCATTCCTTACCCCATTACAGGACAACCGCATTCCTTACACATGTAGCTTTCCATTTAGTCTGACAGCACGCAGTGGCGTGTTGTCGGCGGTTCTGCGCTACCCAGGAGATCTATTATCTTGTTGCTGGGACCTAAGAATTACCGTACCCAAGCTTCCGAGATGGGAACTGGAGGATCCTTTGCCCCCTTCATCTCCATCTTGGCAGATAGCCACATCTAGGAAACGGTCTAGGCGGGAGTTCGGCACTCCCCTCCACCTCCAGCTCCACCGGACAGTGGACAGCAAGGTTAATCCTTCTCTGTCCCTACTTCAAGGTTATTTACTTTATACCTATGATTGAAGCTGTTTGCCTTTTTTTTGTCCTTGTTTTGCCTTGATTTTTGATGATGAAGGTTAATGTTGTTTACTCTGTGACTGCACTCCTGCCATTTTATGGTGTGTGTCTACTGCAACAGAACTCAAATTTTTCTGGATTCTGTGATTGCACTATAATTGTTTTATTGCATTTACCTGGTACAGTAGATTCTTCCTTCTCAGAAAATATTTGAATGGCAATACTGTTAGTATTCTGTGGAATATCTCAGGGACTGCTGTAGCCTGTTTTTGTGGTACTCAGCCGGTATATCGATCTGCTGTTTTGCCTAGATCTAACGCTGACATGCTGGAATTTATTGTTATTTCCCCATTTACACTATAACCACTGTATTTTTTCAATGTGCAGTAGTGCTTTTTATCCTTAAGTGAATATGTTACATTTGCCCTGCAGACCCTTGGGGGTTTCACACTGAGCCTGGTTTTGCTGGGCATGGTGGGGTATCTCTCACTGGGGCAAGTGAGAGATCCCCCATCACCAGCTGGTGCCGACCGCAATGTTTAATGACATTATTTTGGTTCATTCTGGAGGCCGTTGGGCTTTCAGTCCCTTTGGGAGTGTTGGTGTACTCGCCAGGTACGATTGTTCCCTGTCCGCCTTGGAAGAGGCACAGGGACCGGTGGGTGGTGAACACCCCCTGGTCGCTGATCAGCTACTGTTTCAGTTTGGTTTATTGACTTTAATTTAATTTTCCCTCCGACTCAAGATAGGATGTCTATGTATACATCCCCTCCACCTCCTACTGTGGTGCAATGCTCCAAGTTTTTTAGGCAGCTTATGAGATGTCACTAGCTGTATGACAGCTGGCAATTTCAGCACCCTACAAGTTAGCAAATTTCTTTTTACTCCCCTCCTCATCAAACCCATACTCGCATTGACTACCTATTCATCAATTTACCACTCCTGAGGAACAGTGTTTCTGCTAATATTCACCCTATTTCGTGGTCAGACCATGCCCCAAGGTTTTGTTTGCCCTCTCTAAGACTAGAGTATATTACTGGCAGATGAATGATTTTTTTTCTTAAAAACATGGACCCCAAATTCCCTTACTGCTGGAATACAAAACTATTTTACCGAGAACAAGCGTTTAGTGGCGCACACTTCCACTCTCTGGGAGGCCCACAGGGCAGTTGTTAGGGGCCAGTGTGTGGTCTTGAGCTCCTGCCTTAAAAGGGACTCCAACCTGCAGCGTGTCTTAATGGTACAGGAACAATGGACTGCGGAGGAGAAGCTCTGGGGTGACTTCCCTCCGCTCCAAATTGAGGGCCTTGGAGCTGAGGAAGGTCAGCTGGATGATGCAGCGTACTGGACAGCTTTATTACCACAAAGGCAACAAGGCAGATACACTTCTGGCATGCAAACTGAGAGATATACAATCTAGTTCCTCCCCTATGGCCAATAAAGACTAGGAAGGAATATTAAGGTATGACCTGTCCCAAATAGCTTCCCGGTTTGAACAATACTACACCCAACTATATCACACGGTGCACCAGGCGCAGTGCTCCATGCCCTCTATGAAGCTTTACAAGCCACCATAGATGCCTATTTAGCTGAACTGAATCTCACCCATTTGAAGACAGAACACCTGGAGCACCTTATTTGCCCTATTACTGAAGAGGAAATCTCCAAGGTTATTTCTCACCTCCCTTCGCATAAAGCTCCTGGCTCAGATGGTTTGCCATATTTATATTACAAAACCTTCCTGCCGAATTTACTTTCCCATCTAGTGGACTTATTTAATGATTTTCTCCATGGTAAACCCATCCCGCCTTCCATGTCATGCTCCCATATTACTGTTAATATTACTGTTGCCGGGTAAGGATCCAACGGATTGTACTAACTACAGCGTTACTGAACTTGGATCTTAAAATTTATTTATTTTTGGCAAACCGGCTCTCTAAATTTTTACTGTTCCTTGTACACAAGGACCAAATAGGCTTCATCCCATACCGTCATGCAAGTGACAATACCCGTAGAGTAATTAATGTTATTGATATCCTCAACAAATGCAAAACTCCTTCACTTGTCTTGAGTTTGGATGCGGAGAAAGAATTTGACTGTCTCAGCTGGCTTTTTATGTTTTCTACGCTTACTAAAATGGGGTTCTCAGGCCCCTTCGTGGGAGCAGTTTGCTCCCTTTACAGTTGCCCCTCGGCCTCTGTCAAATTGTCTCATGCCTCCTCTACAATGTTTTCCATCAAAAATGGGTGCCCCCTGTCCCACTTGCTCTTCCTCCTCAGTATTGAACCACTGGCGGAGAGAGTATGTTCTAATCCCAATATTCCTTCAGTGAAGGAATTCCCCTATAAAATTTCATTATATGCGGATGATGACCTTCTCACACTTACACAGCCCCTTACTACTCTCCCGAATTTGTGGATCGAACTAAACGCTTTTAGCATTGTTTTGGGTAATAGGGTCAATTCCTCAAAGCCAGAAGCCATGACTACATATACCACCCTTGCAACTTTCAGCATTACAGGATAGTTACTCCTTCATATGGTGGGAACATTCTCTGAGTTACTTGAGAACGAGGATTACAGCTTCCTTTAACCAACTGTACACTAAAAAATTTTCCCCCACTGTTTCAGGAGATATACAATTGTTTGAATAAATGTAAAGGGCACTCACTGTCGCTTTTAGAACGCATTGTGTTTATGACAATGATGCTAGCTTCTATATTTATTTGAAACTCTCCCAGTCTGGGTCTAGAGATTTTGACTTTGAAAAAGTTGTATTACACACTTCTGGGTGGGTGACATTGTTAATGTACTACACCCAGCTCTAGATGCCAGTTACCAATGCGTTCCCCGTTCCGTCTCCGGGCCAACCGCCTCCTCCTTCTCCTGCTGTTCCTGTTGCCGCCTGTCAGTACTCCATTCACTAAAACTATACACTTCTGGGTGGTATTGATGATTAGTGTTGATCGAATAGCTCACTATTCGATTCCGCAGCTATTCGCTCGAATAAAGCAAAAAAAATTCGGGTGGTCAAATGTCAAAGTCGAACACCATTAAAGTCAATGAGAGTAGAAATTCGGGTTTTTTTCAGCACTGTGTAGAGCTTCTACTGCCTCCAAACAGATGTAAAAAGATACATTGTAAAAAGATACATAACACTTACATATCCCTGTACTTCACATGAAGATTACAGAGCACCTGTCAAATCAATGTTAGGCTAAAGCTAGGTACACACTTCCAATAATTATTGTTAGAAAATGAACGATTAGGACCGATCAATGATTATGCACGGTTATACTTGAACAATCATATTGTGCACAATTCTGTACATGCTGTAACAATATGATCGTTTAAATATAATCCACCAACAGCGTCCACACACTAGATACAATCGTTTGAACGATGCAGGGAGGGACATGTAAAGGAGAAAGTGTACCGCAGAAACATGCACAATCACTGAACGACACGATACTGTACACACGATAGATAGTGAAAGATCGTCGGCCAATCAGATCCACCGTGGCTGTCGTTCATTTCCAACGTCAATCCTCGTTCATCGGCGTCCTTGGTCGCTTTTTTTGGCCAATCGGTTGTTCATTGGTCGTTCGTCAGTCGTTTCTAACGATAATTATTGGACGTGTGTATGCAGCTTTAGTCTACACAGACTGTTTCCCCAGCGTTTAACCTGAGGCTTTTTAAAGCCCATGTTTGAAGTCCCCATGCATTCCCATGGGCTAATCTACACCAGGACGTTTCCTTCCGGCACGTTTTTGAGCGTTATCTTAAACATTGCTTGCATTATTTAAAAAATTAAAACGCTGGATAAACGCGGGAAAACGCTTCCATTGAACTCAATGGAGGCTTTTTCAAGCGTTTTTAAGCTTTTATGAAAGCTTCCACTGAAAACAATGGGGGCTTTTATAAACATTTTTAGCAGCACTTTGGAATCTGGAAGCCCCCTTTAATAAAGAGACTCCCAGATCTTCACCGCCCCACCCTGGGGAATGAGTACAGGGGTACTTAAATCCCCTTACTCATTCCCTGAAAGGGTTAAAATATAAGTAAAAAATAGGACAAGACTTTAATAATAAATTATTTTATTAATGTGTGTGTGTGTTTGTGTAATTAAACCTTTTTTTTTTTACAGGTTATCCCAATGACAGGGGGATTTCCAGGGTTGCAATGAAGAGAGCCCTGGAAATCCTCCTGACAGTGAGGGATTGCAGGGCACTAGGGGTTAAATGAGGACAAACCTCTCCATTCACCTCTAGTGCTCTGGCTGAGGTTTTACATTTCTCAGCCATTCAGCACTAGAGATGAATGGGGAGACTTGTGCCCATTCATCTCTAGTGGTCTGTGATTGGCTGAGAAATAGGAAATCCTGATGACAGCTCAAGCATCATCAGGATTTCCCTTTCCTCGGCCAATCAGGGAGCGGAGCAATCAGCGGAGCTTTACTATGCTGACAGCTCTGCTCCCCTGATCACTTGTCACAGTGAGCTGTCAGAATAGTAAAGCTCCGCTGATAGCTTTGCTCCCTGATTGGCTGAGGAAAGGGAAACCCTGAGGATGCTTGAGCTGTCATCAGGATTTCCTATTTCTCAGCCAATCACAGAGCACTAGGGATGAATGGAGATAGTATCTCCTTTCAACCTCTATTGTCCTCGTATTGCATGTGGTTACAGCTAATTGAAGGCACCTGCTTTCAATTAGCTGTGACCGCAAAGTTCCCACGGTCCAGGAATCCCACAATGACATTATGATTCATAATGTCATTGTCGGATAACCTGTAAAAAATAAAAGAACAAGTTTAAAATTAAAAACACATACGAAATAATTAATTTAAGAAAAAAAAAAAATTTTTTTTTTGCTGTCGAATCCTGTGTTTTTCGGGTCGAATATAGGGAGAACCCGAATTCGAACATCAACACTATTGATGATACACTACACCCAGCTCAAGATGACATTTACCAATGTGATCGCCGTTCCTTCTCAGGGCCCACTTCATCCTCCTCCTGCTGTTGCTGCTGCCGCCTGTCAGTACTCCATTCACTAAAATAGTGTTACACACTTCTGGGTGGGTGGCATTGTCATTGCACTACACCCAGCTCTAGATGCCAGTTACCAATGGGGTCCACGCTCCGTCTCAGTTACCAATCCGGTCCAAGCTCTGTCTCAGGGTCCACCACCTCCTCCTGCTGCTGCCACCTGTCAGTCACTAAAACTACACTTCTGGGTGGCATTTATGATGCACTACACCCAGCTCTATATCCCAGTTACCAATGCGGTCAACGTTCCTTCTCAGGGTCCACCGCTTCCTCCTCCTGCTGTTGCTGCTGCAGCCTGCCAGTGCTCCATTCACTAAAATTGTATTACACACTTCTGGGTGGGTGGCTTTGTCAATGCACTACACCCTGCTCTACATGCCAGTTACCAATGCGATCCTTGCTCCATCTCAGGGCCCACTGCCTCCTCCTGCTGCTGCAGCCTGTCGGTACTCCATTCACAAAATTTGTACACTTTGGGGTGGCATTGATGATGCACTACACCCAGCTCTAGATGCCAGTTACCAATGCGGTCCCCACTCCCTCCCAGGGTCCACTGCCTCCTCTTCCTGATAGTGCTGCTGTCACCTGTCAGTACTCCATTCACTGAAGTTGAATTACACACTTCTGGGTTGGTGGCATTGTTAATGTACTACACCCAGCTCTAGATGCCAGTTACCAATGCGTTCCCCGTTCCGTCTCAGGGACCACCGCCTCCTCCTCCTTCTCCTGCTGTTCCTGCTGCCGCCTGTCAGTACTCCATTCACTAAAACTATACACTTCTGGGTGGTATTGATAATACACTACACCCAGCTCAAGATGACATTTACCAATGTGATCCCCGCTCCTTCTCAGGGCCCACTTCATCCTCCTCCTGCTGTTGCTGATGCTGCCTGGCAGTACTCCATTCACTAAAATTGTATTACACAATTCTGGGTGGGTGGCATTGTCAATGTACTACACCCAGCTCTAGATGCCAGATACCAATCCATTCCCCGTTTCGTGTCAGGGCCCACTGCCTCCTCCTCCTGCTGTTGCTGCTGCCACCTGTCAGTAATTCTAAAACTGTACACTTTTGGGTGGCATTGATGATGCACAAGGTTGGTGACATTGTCAATGCACTACACCCAGCTCTAGTTGCTAGTCTCCATTGCGGTTCATGCTCTGTCTCAGGGCCCACCTCCTCCTCCTGTTGCTGCTGCTGCCACCTGTCAGTACTCCATTCACTAAAATTGTTCACTTCTCGGTGTCATTGAATATGCACTACATCCAGCTCTAGATGCCAGTTACCAATGCAGTGCACGCTCTGCCTCAGGGCCCACCACCTCCTCCTCCTAATAATGCTGCCACCTGACAGTGTTCCATTTACTAAAATTGTACACTTCTCAGTGGAAATGATGATGCATTACACCCAGCTCTAGATTCCAGTTACTAATGCGGTCCCTGCTCCTTCTGAGGGCCCACCGCCTCCTCCTCCTGCTGTTGCTGCCTGTCTGTACTCCATTTACTAAAATTGTGATACACACTTCTGGGTGGGTTGCATTGTCAATGCAGTACACCCAGCTCTACATGCCAGTAACCAATGCGGTCCACGCTCCGTGTCAGGGCCCACTGCCTTCTCCTAACATGGTATTACACACTTCTGGGTGGGTGACATGGTCAATGCACTAAATCCTGCTCTAGTCCACGCTCCGTGTCAGGGCCCACTGCCTTCTCCTAACATGGTATTACACACTTCTGGGTGGGTGACATGGTCAATGCACTAAATCCTGCTCTAGATGCCAGTTACCAATGCAGTCCATGCTCTGCCTCAGGGCCCACCGCCTCCTCTTGTTGCTGCTGCTGCCGCCACCTATCAGTGCTCTATTCACTAAAATTGTATTACACACTTCTGGGTGGTGGCATTGTCTAACTCCTCCTCTTCCTCTTGCTGCCGCCTGTCAGTACTCCATTTACTAAAATTGTATTACAAACTTCTGGGTGCTTGGCATTGTCAATGCACTACACCCATCTCTAAATGCCAATTGGCAATGCGTTTCCTGCTCCGCCTCAGGACCTCCTCCTCCCCCTGCCTTTGCTGCTGCGGCCGCCTTTCAGTAATCCATTCACTAAAATTGTACACTTCTGAGTGGCATTGACGATGCTTTACACCCAGCTCTAGATGCCAGTTACCAATGCGGTCCACACTCCATCTCAGGGCCCACCACCTTCTCCTGTTGCTGCTGCCTGTCGGTGCTCCAATCACTTAAATTGTGTTACACACTTCTGGGTGGTTGGCATTGTCAATGCACTACTCCACCACCTTCTCCTGTTGCTGCTGCCTGTCGGTGCTCCAATCACTTAAATTGTGTTACACACTTCTGGGTGGTTGGCATTGTCAATGCACTACTCCTAGCTCTAGATACCATTTACCAATGCAGTCCACTCTCCGTCCCAGAGCCGGAGGCCTCTTACTGGTGCTGCTGCTGCCGCCTGTCAGTGCTCCATTCACTAAAATTGTATTACACACTTCTGGGTGGGTGGCATTGTTAATGCACTACACCCTGCTCTAGATGCCAGTTACCAATGTGGTTCATGCTCTGTCTCAGTGCCCACCGCCTCCTCCTGTTGCTGCTGCTGCCCTCTGTCAGTACTCCATTTACTAAAATTGTACACTTTTGGGTGGCATTGTTGATGCACTACACCCAGCTCTAGATACCAGTTACCATTGCAGGCCCTGCTTTGTCTCAGGGCCCACCAATTGTATTACACCAATTGTATTACACACTTCTGGGTGCTTGGCATTGTCAATGCACTACACCCAGCTCTAAATGCCAGTTACCAATGCGTTTCCTGCTCTGTCTCAGGGCCCACTGCCTCCTCCTCCTCCTGCCGCTGCTGTTACTGTCGCCTGTCAGTACACTTCTGGGTGGCATTGAAGATACACTACACCCAGCTCTAGATGGCAGTTACCAATGCGTTCCCCGCTCCATGTCATGGCCCACCGCCTTCCCCTCCTGCTGTTGCTACTTCCGCCTGTCAGTACTCCATTCGCTAAAATTGTATTACATACTTCTGGGTGGGTGGCATTGTCAATGCACTATACCCAGCCCTGGATGGCAGTTACCAATACGGTCCCCTCTCCGTCTCAGGGCCCTAACGCCTCCTCCTCCTCTTGCTGCTGCCTGTCAGGATGAGGTCCCCGCTCCTTCTCATTGCCCACCGCCTTCCCCTCCTGCTTTTGCTGCAGTAAAAGCAGGAGGAAGAGGCGGTGGACTCTGAGACCAAGTGTGGACGGCATTAGAATCTTGCATCTAGAGTTCCCGTTGTTACTAGGCCTCAGGGAGACGCTGGTTTATTCATCTGGGAAGGAACCAGTAATCTCAAACCCTGTCACTATAACTAGGGCAATTCAGGGCTACTAGGGCCTAGGTTCCGGTGTATGAGTATACCCACCTTCAGGGTATATTCATACTGACATGAGTCAGGGCTAGGTTAGAGTGTCAGTAGGTGGTGACCGTTTCCCTCTCCCTAGCCTTTGAAGGCCTAGTCCCTTGTCTTTATCATTCTGTTTTCCTTCTGGTGTTCCTCCCCTCCCAAAATCTGTGGCATTATCTACCGCCAAAAACCACTATTTTTGTTTGTGTGAGTGCAGCAATGGATACTATCTCTGCACTGGTCCCACAACTGCAGGGGCTGCCTTTGGAGGTAGCTGACCTCCACACGACCATCTCACAGATACAGAGACCACAGGCAGCTGGTTCCGGCAGCGGGAATCAGGCCGGCCCTGAACCCAAGGTGGCTCCCCCAGACAGATTTTCCGGGGAAATTGCAAATCATTTTTTAAACTACGACTACACTCTTCTGGGGATGAGAGTCAAAGAGTGGGTATGAAATTTTCAGAGTTCTAGGTCTTATCTACGATGACCCAGATCGGATCTCCCTTGCCAAGACCAAGTTAAGTGGCTTACGGCAGGAAGAGCGTTCTGAGGAGACCTATTGCCCTGAATTTAGAAGATGGGCGATGGATACGGAGTGGAATGATCCAGCTCTCCGTAGTCAATTTTGTCAAGGGTTATCCGAGAGCCTGAAGGTCGCATTGGCGTTCCACGAATATCCTGGGACATTAGTTGCGGCTATGTCCCTTGCTGTTTGTGTAAATAGACGCCTGAGGGAGAGATCTAAGGTTCCTCGATCTCAGGACGTACAATCATATAAGGTGATGCCCTCCTGTGACACTTTGGGTGGAGAGACTCTTGGGTGCATGTCCGGTGACGAACCTATGCAGTTGGGGGGAACTACCCCTGGACCTGGGGAAAAGAACTTCAGGCATAACAAGAGACTCTGCTTTTTCTGTGGAAAAAGGGGACATTTTGTTAACGCTTGTCAATATGTTCAGCGCATAGGTGACAACAAAACAAAAGTTGTGTTTAATCCTCATCACACTCTTGGTGGTCTGGGTGGGGAATCAGAGAATTTACTGTTGTCATTTTCCAGCAGTACCCGATTTCTCCTGTCTACCGAGGTGGAGCTAGACTCCAAAACTGTTGGGAATTGAAGTGTTTATAGACAGTGGGGCAGGAGTTAACTTAGTTGATGGTCAGTTCGTCCGTATGCATTGACGTATGCGTTGACAACAAGTGTATTAGACAAAAATATCTTGGTGTTTGCTATTGATTCTGCTCCACTCACGCTGAAATGTTTGTCACAAATGGTGCAGGATATCCGTTTAAAAGTGGGTGATTTTCATCAAGAATTCATCTCGTGTTTTGTGCTGGAGGGTCTACCTGCCCCTTTGGTGCTAGGTTTACCATGGTTAAGCAAACATAATCCTACCATCAATTAGCAAGCGAGACAAATTCTTGATTGGAGTGATTATTGCATAGACAACTGTCTTAACACATAGCTTTCTGTGGTAACCACTAAGGTTGTACCTTTGTTTATTTCTTAATTTTCCGATGTATTCTTTGAAAGTGGAGATCAGGAGTTACCTCCACATCGGGAGTATGATTTCCCCATCAACCTTATTCCCGGAGCTAAGCTGCCCATGTCTCGGTTGTATGTTTCCGAACCTGAAAGAGAGGCCATGCGAGAGTATATCGCCGAGAGTTTAACTAAAGGTCATATTAGACCATCCAAATCTCCAGTAGCTGAAGGATTTTCCTTTGTTAAGAAAAAGGACGGAACTCTTGGGCCATGTTTAGACTTCCGTGATCAGATTGTCGGTGCCAAGGTGTACTCTAAGTTGGATTTGAGGGGGGCATAAAATCTGGTAAGGATCAAGGAGGGGGACGAATGGAAGACGGCCTTTAATACTATTGTGGTGTATCTGAATGATATAGTAATTTATTCTCCAGACATGAAGACTAATCAGGATCACATGAATCAAGTGTTACAGATCATAAGAGAGAATAAATTGTATGCTAAGAAGAAATGTGTTTTTGCAGTTCCGGAGGTGCAGTTCCTGGGCTACCTAATCTCATCTACAGGTTTTCGTAAGGATCCTGAAAAAGTCCATGCGGTGTTGGACTTGGATCGACCCGAAAATCTGAAAACGCTTATGCAATTTTTGGGGTTCACCAATTACTACTATACATTTATTTTGAAATTCTCGACTGTGGTTAAACCTTTAACCGACATGAGGAGGAAAGGTTAAGATATCTCAGTCTGTTTGGATGCGGTATTACAAGCCTTTTCAGCTGTTAAGGAATGATTCTGCTCCTATACTGGTGCAACCAGATGTGTCACAACCGTTTATTGTGGAAGTTGACGCATCTGAAGTAGGGGTAGGAGCAGTCTTGTCGCAGGGTCCTTCATCTAGTAAATGGCACCCATGTGCCTTCTCTAAAAAAACTCTCTAATGCAGAAAAAAATTATGATGTAGGTAATAGAGAGTTGCTGGCCATTAAGTTGGCTTTTGAGGAATGGCGTCATTGGTTGGAAGGAGTGATTCATTCTATTATGGTAATCATCGATCACAAAAAATCTGGCGTATTTGGAGTCGGCTAAACGTCTGAACCCAAGACAGGCCAGATGGTCGTTATTTTTTACCAGGTTTAATTTCATTGTCACCTATCGCCCTGAGATTAAGAACGTCAAGGCGGACGCTTTGTCGCATAGCTTTCTGAGAAGGTGATTCGGAAGATCCTAGTCTGATATTGTCTGAAGGGGTAGTAATATCCGCCCTTTATTCTGATTTTGAGGCTGAGGTGTTGGAGGTCCAGGGAGATGCACCGGATTCTTGTTCCTCAAGTTATTTGTTCCTTATGAATTACGGTACAAGGTGTTCGAGAAACACCACTGTAAAGTCCTTACAGGACACCATGGGAGCAGATCCATGGTCGATCTCATCTCTCGTAGATTCTGGTGGCCGGGGTTGCGTAAATGTGTTGAGGACTGAGTACTTGTGCTCATGCTAAGGTGACACATACTCGGCCTTCAGGATCCTTACTTCCATTGTCTATCCCATCCCGAACTTGGACTCATTTATCCATGGATTTTATCACAGATTTGCCTAATTCCTCAGGAAAAAACGTGATTCTGGTGATTGTTGACCGCTTCAGTAAGATGTCACACATTTTTTTGCATTGTCAGGGCTACCTAATGCTAAAACCCTTGCACAAATGTTTGTAGATAACATTGTGAAGCTACATGATATTCCCTCGGATGTGGTGTCTGATAGGGGGACTCAGTTTGTTTCCAAATTCTGGAAGGCATTCTGCACTCACCTGGGGGTATAATTGTCCTTCTCTTCTGTTGCACCTCAAGATTGTTTATGAATATGTAAATAGATATGTATACGTATATAGAGGTATAAATATATATATATATATATATATATTAAGACCACAGTGATATTGTATTTGATATTGTATGCTGCAGGAGTATTGGTAAGAGACCATACGTCATTGCATGCTTGAGTATTTGCTGTATGTGCAATACTTTTTATATGTATGTATAGAAATCCCAAAATAATAGTGTATTGGATGTACCTCTAATAAACCGGTTTAAATTAGCAGAGGAGGATACACTTGGGATCATTAACTGGGATATATTCTCAGTAGGAACTATAGAAATTGTTACCTAGGAACAAAGTGTTGTTTAAGAACCCCTCACAGAAGTTTGTGGTTACAAAGCTATAAGAAGTTGGATTGTGAATCTGTGAACTATTGTGTGCTGGTTTTCAGTGAAACACAAGATAAGTGGATGTTAATTTTCACATAGGTTGGTGAATACAGTTATTAACAAGATGGATTGGTGTCTGGACTAAAGTACTTATAGTGAGATTTTGATTTTTGTTTTGGGACAAAAGCATCCTAAATTAAAAAACTTTGAGCATGGTTCAGATAGCCATTGAGTTTTAAGATTTTGTTTCATGGTTAGCAGTGGTTAAGTTTTATTACTTTGTTTAGGTGGGAAATTTGTAGCTGTAGCTCTTTTGTTCCCAGCAGAGGTGTGATCCTGATATCACCCCCCATTGTTATCTATTTACTGTAAAGCTGGCCATTGATCTTGTCAGACTGGTGTCTGTGTATTGACTATTTATGATGAACAGGACCCTTTGTTCTATCAGGTCTTTGTTCTTGAAAAGGTGTTAGCCTAGTATGTCATAACTTTATCTAGCATTTCTCTTTTTGGTCTTTATTTTTATTTACATTTTGGGTTTTCGTTTAAAGTTTATTTAAGTGGTCACCTCATACTTTAATATGTATTACTAGTTATCTAACACGTTTTAGAATATACTAAGTTTGCAAATTCCAGGTACAGGCCTGTTGGAAATGGCATCCTTATCCAGTTTGGGAAGGTTTGTGTCAGCTTATACTCTTAAGCATGAAAGCATGAATTTTGCTTCAAATGCCAAATTTAAAGAGTCTCCATGGTTGCTTATCAATGTGACCTCTCCCAGAGGAACAAGAGGAGTCAGTGTACCTGAGTGCCCCAGCCATGAAGTATGTGCACTATTGCGGTCTACAGCACATGGTAATAGTCAGTCCCTAGCCCGGGACTCTGCCAAGCTGGACGCATATTCTTGTAAGGTTTCGGTTTTCATAAGGGTATGGTCAATCCACAGCTCGGGATCCTGCCAAGCTAGACACATATTCCGGTACACTGTCCATATTGCTGATACAGCATAGATGGGGAGGATCGGTCACATCACACTGCACAGCAGAAGGCATGCAAAGGGATTGGCAGGCATATGTCGAACCTGCAGAACGGTCCTCCTTGCCTCCCGCACTCCCGCACATGGGTGCCTGTTACCAATGCTGTCCACACTCCGTCTCATAGCCCACCGCCTCATCTTCCTGCTGTTCCTGCTGCACGCCCCAGGCTTGAGCAATATGAGTCATCAGGACGCAGGTATACTTCCGATGAGCGAGCTGATTCGAGTGGGTGGCATCTTTAACCCTGAAGTGCAGCTCGATGCGGAAGTGCATGTCAATCACATCAAATTGGTGCAAATCTGCCAGAGTGGCGCTGTAGAAATTCCCTTCTATGATGTCCCAGGGCACATTAGGAATTGGGTACTTAAGCAGTTCACCGGCTTTAAAACCAACAGGCATGGCCATGTTCCATATCACCAGGCATTCGGGGCTCAGCACCTCGGTGAGCCGAATAAACAGGTGGTCCAGGTTGGTTTTGTACATTTCCAGTGATTGCTCATGATACCTGATAACATCCCATATACACGAGTTGATGATGACAGCGTCGGGCTGAGGTCCCTGTTTGAAGTTGGCCAGCACGCTCTCTATGTACTCCGAAGAGACACAGGCAAGGAAATAGAACCGTACAAGGTGGTGGTCAGTTCTGTAATGACGCACTTCGCGGTAAGTTATGCCGTTGTGCATTTCACCCTGAGATCCCCCAACGTGTCGTTTGCAAATGACATCTCACCCTTCCCTTTGAGCTGGTACTCAGTCCAAAACTCATCGTTCTGCATTTTTTTCACAAGATCTTTGTTGACAGATCTTTTAATGGAGTGTCTCAGGACTGCCACATACTTGTTGTGGAGAAGTCCCTGGATGTCTGCTAAGCTGAATAACTTCATGGCTCAATGTGGTCATCCAGGACCTCTCGGTTCCCGTTACACATACTGGTGTCTCCCATCTCATCCCCCCGACATATACAGAGGGACTGCTGTCCCACTTCTCAGTTCCGGGGTAACATACACAGAAATTCAGTCCGATAAAGCGTGGTACAGATGGATGAAGCAGAAGACATGGCCTTCTACATTCAATCACAAATTTTAGATTACATACTTGCATTACACTCTTCAGGGTGTCATTAAAGATGTACTACTAGTCCTTACTAGTCCAGCTCTAGATGCCAGTACAAATGCCGTCCACACTCTGTCTCAGGGCCTGCTATCTAGTGAAAGCACATGAAAGGGAACAGACTTGGCGGAATCAGCGCGGAAAGAAGACCCTGTTGAGCTTGAGTCTAGTCTGGCATCTAGAGCTGGGTACTGGGCAGTGGTCATGCGGCAGCAGAAAGAGCAGGAAGAGTAGGCGGTGGGCCCTAAGAAGTGGGGATGGCATTGTTAACTGGCATCTAGAGCTGGGTACTGGGCAGGCGGCAGCAGTAACAGCATGAGGAGGAGGCGGTGGGCTCTGGGGATAATTGTGGATGGCATTAGTATTTTGCATCTAGAGTTGGGTACTGGGAAGGCGGCAGCATCAGTAACAGCAGAAGGCGAAGATGGTGGGTTCTGAGACCAATTGTGACCTGCATTAGTATCTGGCATCTAGAGTTGGTTAGTGGGCAGGTAGCAGCATCAATTACAGCAAGAGGGGGAGGCAGTGGGCTCTGAGACCAAGTGTGGATGGCATTGGTATCTGGGCATCTAGAGTTCGGTACTGGGCAGGTGGCAGCATCATTTACAGCAGGAGGAGTTGGTGGTGGGCTCTGAGACAGAGCATGGACGGCATTAGTATCTGGCATCTAGAGATGGGTACTGGGCAGGTGGCAGCATCAGTAACAGCAGGAGAAGGAGGCGGTGGGCTCTGAGAGGGAGCGTGGAAGGCATTAGTATCTTGCATCTAGAGTTGGGTACTGGGTAGGCAGCAGCAATAGTTACAGCGGGAGGAGGAGGAGGTAAGCCCTGAGACGGATTACGGAGGGCATTAAAGATTGAGACCATCACCTACATGGACATTGTAGAAGCTGTAGCTACCGGAGACATTGCTGTGTAGGGGACTGCCTTTTCCTATCTGCTAGCTGTAACTTGCGGCATGGACAGTTTTGACAACTGGCATCTACAGTTGGGTACTGGGTATGGGGCAGGTGGTAGCAGTAACAGCAGGAATAAAAGGTTGTGGGCCCTGAGATAGCGTGAGGACAGCATTGGTAACTGGCATCTAAAGCTGGGTACTGGGCAGGGAGCAGCAGTAACAGCAAGAGGAGGAGGAGGTAAGTCCTGAGAAAGATCAAGGACGGCATTAAAGATTGAGGCCATCACCTACATGGATAGTGTAGAAGCTGTAGCTACTGGAGACATTGCTGTGTAGGGGACTGCCTTTTCCTATCTGCTAGCTGTAACTTGCAGCAAATGCGGCATGGACAGCCTTGTTAACTGGCATCCACAGCTGGGTACTGGACAGGCGGCAACAGTAACAGCAGGAGGCGGAGGTGGTGGGCTCTGAGACCAAGTTTGGATGGCATTAGTATCTGGAATCTAGAGTTGGGTACTGGGAAGGTGGCAGCATCAGTTATAGCAGAAGGAGGAGGTGGTGGGCTCTGAGACCAAGTGTGGACAGCATTAGTATCTTGAATCTAGAGTTGGGTACTGGGAAGGCGGCAGCATCAGTAACAGCAGGAGGAAGAAGTTGGCTCTGAGACGGAGCGTGGACGGCAGTAGTATCAGGCATCTAGAGTTGGGTACTGGGCAGGTGGCAGCATCAGTAACAGCAGAAGGTGGCGGTGGGCTCTGAGACCAAGTGTGGATAGCATTAGTATCTGGTATCTAGAGTTAGGTACTGGGCAGGTGGCAGCATCAGAAACAGCAGGAGGAGGTGGTGGTGGGCTCTGAGACCAAATGTGGACAGCATTAGTATCTTGAATCTAGAGTTGGGTACTGGGCAGGCGGCAGCATCAGTAACAGCTGGAGGAGGAAGAGGTGGGCTCTGAGACGGAGCGTGGACGGCATTAGTATTTGGCATCAAGAGTTAGGTAGTGGGCAGGCGGCAGCATAAATTACAGCAGGAGGAGGAGGCGGTGGGCTCTGAGACCAAGTGTGGACGGCATTGGTATCCGGCATCTAGAGTTGGGTACTGGGCAGGCGGTAGCATCAGTTAAAGCAGAAAGAGGTGGTGGTGGGCTCTGAGACAGAGCGTAGACGGCATTGGTATCTTGCATCTAGAGATGGGTACTGGGCAGGCGGCAGCATCAGTTACAGCATAAGGCGGTGGGCTCTGAGACCAAGTCTGGACGCCATTAGTATCTGGCATCTAGAGGTGGGTACTGGGCAGGCGGCAGCATCAGTAACAGCAAAAGGAGGAGGCTGTAGGCTCTGAGACCAAGTGTGGACGGCATTAGAATCTGGCATTTAACGTTGGGTACTGGGCATGCAGCAGCATCAGTTACAACAGGACGAGGAAACGTTGGGCTCTGAGAGCAAGTGTGGACAGCATTAGTATCTGACATCTTGATTTGGGTACTGGGCAGGCGGCAGCATCTGTTACAGCAGGAGTAGGAGGCGGTGGGCTCTGAGACGGAGCGTAGACGGCATTAGTATCTTGCATCTAGAGTTGGGTACTGGGCAGGTGGCAGCATCAGTTGCAGCAGGAGGCGGTGGGCTCTGAGACCAAATGTGGACGGCATAAGTATCTTGCATCTAAAGTTAGGTACTGGGCAGACAGCAGCATCAGTAACAGCAGGAGGAGGAGGCGGTGGGCTTTGAGACGCAGCGTGGACGGCATTAGTATCTTGTATCTAGAGTTGGGTACTGGGCAGACAGTAGCAGAAAATGCTGGAGAAGGAGGCGGTGGGCTTTGAGACCATGTGAGGACAGCATTGGTATCTGGTTACTACAATTGAGGCGGTGGGCTCTGAGACCAAGTGTGGATGGCATTTGTATCCTGCATCTAGAGTTGGGTACTGGGCAGTCGGCAACATCAGTTACAGCAGGAGGGGGTGGCGGATGGCTCTGGGACTGAACGTGGACGGGATTTGTATCTTGCATCTAGAATTGGGTACTGGGCAGGCGGCTGCATCAGTAACAGCCTGGGGAGGAGGAGGCAGTGGGCTTTGAGACGGAGCGTGGATGGCATTAGTATCCGGCATCTGGGGGTTGGGTACTAGGCAGGCGGCAGCATCTGAAGCAGCAGGAGGAGGAGGTGGTGGGCTCTGAGACCACCAAGTGTGGACGGCATTAGTATCTTGCAACTAGAGCTGGATACTGGGCAGGCGGCAGCATCAGTAACAGCAGGATGAGGAGGTGGTGGGCTCTGAGACCAAGTGAGGACAGCATTAGTATCTGGCATCCAGAGTTGGGTACTGGACAGATGGCAGCATCAGTTACAGCAGGAGGGGGAGGCGGTTGACTCTGAGACCAAGTGTTGATGGCATTAGCATCTTGCATCAGGGTACAGGGTAGGCGGCAGCATCAACAACAGCAGGAGGAGGGGGCAATGGGCCCTAAAGGCCAAGTGTGGACGAATTAGTATCTGGTATCTTGAGGCGGGTACTGGGCAGGCGGCAGCATCAATAACAGCAGGAGAAGGAGGCGGTAGGCTCTGAGACCAAGTGTGGACGGCATTAGTATATGGTATCTAGAGGTGGGTACTGGGCAGGTGGCAGCATCACTTACAGCAGGAGGAGGAGACAGTGAGCTCTGAGACCAAGTGAGGACAGCATTGGTATCTGGAAACTAGAGTTGAGTACTGGGTGGGCCCCAGTATATACCCAGCGTATACTGCATTAGTATCTTGAATCTAGAATTTTGAACAAGGCAGGCGGCAGCATCAGTACCAGCTGGAGGAGAAGACGGTGGGCTCTGAGATGGAGCATGGACGCCATTAATATCTGGTGTCTAGAGTTGGGTACTGGGCAAGCGACGACCTCAATAACAGCCGGAGGAGGAGGCGGTGGGCTCATAGACCAAGTGTTGACAGCATTATTATCTTGCATCTAAAGTTCAGGACTGGGCAGGCGGCAGCATAAGTAACAGCAGGAGTAGGAGGAGGTGGGCTCTTAGTCTAAGTGTTGACGGCATTGTTATCTAGTATCTAGAGTCGGGTACTGGGCAGGCGGCAGCATTAGTAACACTAGGAAGAGGAGGCTGGGCTCTGAGACCAAGTGTGGATGGCATTTGTATCTTGCATCTAGAGTTAGTTACTGGGCAGGCGGCAGCATCAGTAACAGCAGGAGGAGGAGAGGGTGGGCTCTGAGAGAGAGCAAAGACGACATTAGTATCTTGCATCTAGAGTTGGGTACTGGGTGGGAGGCAGCATCAGTAACAGCAAGAGGAGGAGGAAGTGGGTCCTGAGGCCAAGTGTGGACTGCATTATTGTCTGGCATCTAGAGGTCGGTACTGGGCAGGCGGCAGCATCAGTAAAAGCAGGAGGAGAAGGCAGTGGGCTCTGAGACAGAGCATGGATGGCATGAGTATCTTGCATCTAGAGTTGGGTAGTGGGCAGGCCACAACCTGAGTAACAGCAGGAGAAGGCCCTGGGCTCTGAGACCATGTGTGGACGGCATTAGTATCTGGCATCTAGAGTTAGTTACTGGGCAGGCGGCAGCATCAGTAACAGCAGGAAGAGGAGGCCGTGGGCTCTGAGACCAAGTGTGGATGGTATTAGTAGCTTGCTACTAGCATTAGGTACTAGGCAGGCGGCAGCATCAGTAACAACAGGAGAAGGAAAAAAGTGGGCCCAGAGTCCAACTGTGGATGGCATTAGTGTCTGGCATCTAGAGGTGGGTACTGGGCAGGCAGCAGCATTAGTAACAGAAGAAGTAGGAGTCGATGGGCTCTGAGACCAGGTGTGGACGGCATTAGTATCTTGCATCTAGAGCTCAGTACTGGGCAGGCGGCAGCATCAGTTACAGCAGGAGGAGGAAGCGTTGGGCTCTGATACCAGGTGTGGACGGCATTATTATCTGGCATCTAGAGTTGCCTACTAGGCAGGCGGCAGCATCAGTTACAGCAGGAGAAGGAGGAGGTGGGCTCTGAGACCAAGTGTGGATGGCATTAGTATCTGGCATCTAGCGGTGGGTACTGGGCAGGTGGCAGCATCAGTTAGAGCAGGACGAGGAGGCCGTTGGCTCTGAGACTAAGTGTGGATGGCATTTGTATCTGGCATCTAGAGTTGTGTACTGGGCAGGCAGCATCAGTTACAGCAGGAGGGGGTGGTGGAGGGTTATGATAAGGAGCGTGGACAGCATTAGTATCTTCAATCTAAAGTTGTGTACTGGGCAGGGGACAACCTCAATAACAGCAAGAGGAGGAGGCGGTGGCCTCTTAGACCATATTTGGACGACATTAGTATCTGGCATCTAGAGTTGGGTACTGGGCAGGTGGCAGTACAGTAACAGCAGAAGGAGGAGAGGGTGGGCTCTGAAACCAAGTGTGGACGGCATTAGTATCTTGCATCTAGAGTTGGGTACTGGGCAGGTGGCAACAACTGTTACAGCAGGAGTAGGAGGCTGTGGGCTCTGAGAGAGAGCAAAGACGACATTAGTATCTTGCATCTAGAGTTGGGTACTGGGCGGGAGGCAGCATCAGTAACAGCAAGAGGAGGAGGAAGTTGGTCCTGAGGCCCAGTGTGGACTGCATTATTGTCTGGCATCTAGAGGTCGGTACTGGGCAGGCGGCAGCATCAGTTACAGCAGGAGGAGGAGGAGGAGGTGGGCTCTGAAATGAAATGTTGACGGCATTAGTATCTGGCATCTAGAGGTGGGTACTGGGCAGGTGGCAGCATCAGTAACAGCAGGAGGAGGAGGTGGTGGGCTCTGAAACCAAGTGTGGATGACTTTAGTATCTTGCATATAGGGTTAGGTACTGGGCAGGTGGCAGCTTCAGTTACAGCAGGAGGCGGTGGGCTCTGAGACAGTGTGGACTACATTCATATCTTGCAACTATAGTTAGGTACTGGGCAGGCGGCAGCATCAGTAACAGCAGGAGGAAGAGGCGGTGGGCTCTGAGACGGATCAACGATGGCATTAGTATCTTGCATCTAGAGTTGGGTACTGGGCAGGCGGCAGCGTCAGTTACAGCAGGAGGCGGTGGGCTCTGAGACCAAGTGTGGACGGCATTAGAATCTGGCATTTAACGTTGGGTACTGGGCATGCAGCAGCATCAGTTACAACAGGACGAGGAAACGTTGGGCTCTGAGAGCAAGTGTGGACAGCATTAGTATCTGACATCTTGATTTCGGTACTGGGCAGGCGGCAGCATCTGTTACAGCTGGAGGGGTGGGCTCTGAGACAGAGTGTGGACAGCATTAGTATCTTGCATCTAGAGTTGGGTACTGGGCAGGCGTCAGCAGAAACAGCAGGAGGTGGAGGCTGTGGGCTCTGAGACCAAGTGTGGATGCCATTAGTATCTGGCATCTAGAGTTGGACAATGGGCAGGCGGCAGCATCAGTTACAGTGGCGAGGAGGAGGCGGTGGGCTCTGAGACCAAGTGTGGATGCCATTAGTATCTTGCATCTAGAGTTGGGTACTGGGCAGGCAGCAGCAGTAACAGCAGGAGGAAGAGACGGTGGGCCCTGTGATGGAGCCTAAACCGCATTAGAGGTTGAGGCCATCACCTCTATGGACAGCGTAGAAGCTGTAGTTATTGGAAACATGAATGGAATGAAATTCACACTGTTTATACCTACTATCTTGTGGAATTAGCAGGGAAATACATTTGTTATCATTTGTACATATCTAGCAACTGCTATCACAGTGAAATATCTGTATTTGTTTCAAAGAAATACATACATTTTTATGGGTTTTAGGATAGATACCAAGTGCAATCAGAATAAAATACCTTTTTTTTTTTTAAGGGAATTATATAATTTTTTATGGCCTTTTGGATGGATACCAAGTGCTATCAGAATTAAATATCTGTATTTTATGTAGAGAAATATAGATTTGTTTATGGTCTTTAGGATAGGTACCAATTGCTATCAGAATTAAATATCTATATTTTTGGGAGAGAAATACAGACTTTTTTTGGCTTTTAGGGTATACAGCAAAGAATAAACCACCAGAATAAAATATCTGTACTTTTTTTGAGAGAAATACCTAAATTTTATGGGTTTTAGGATAGATAGTGCTATCATAATTAAATATATGTATTTTTTATTGATACATACAGAAATGTTTGTTTTTTGTGATACCTCTTGCAATCTATCACAAAAGCCAGAAAAATTTCTGTATTTATCTATAAAAAAATACAGATATTTAATTCGGATAACACTTGCTGTCTATCAAAAAATCCATAAAATGTTCTGTATTTCTGTAAAAAAAAAATACAGATATTTTATTCTAATCCCACTTGATATCTATCAAAAAAGCCATTAAATTTCTGCAAGCCGTTTCTGTAGTTCTCTCCAAAAAATTCATTATGATAGCTCTTGCAATCTATCAAAAAAAAAAAAAAAACAAACATTTCTGTATTTCTGTAAAAAAAAAATACAGATATTTCATTCTGATACCACTGGCTATCTATCAAAAAAGCTATAAAAATGTCTGCATTTCTTCACAAAAATACATATATTTAATTATGATACCTCTTGCAATGTATCAAAAAAAAAGAATTTCTGTTTTCATCTTTAAAATTACAAATATTTCATTCTGATCCTACTTGCTATCAAAAAAGCTATAAACATTTCTGTATTTCTCTCCAAATACAAAAAATACAGATATTTAATTATGATACCTCTTGCAATGTATCAAAAAAAAAATAGAAAATGTATGTATTTCTGTTAAAAAATAAATACAGATATTTCATTCTGATAACACTTGCTAACAAGAAAGCCATAAAACTTTCTGTATTTCTCTCCAAAAAAATATGGATATTTAATTATTATTCCTCCTGCAATCTATCAGAAAAACCAGGAAAAAAATCTGTATTTATCTATAAAAATACAGATATTTCATTCTGATCCTACTTGCTATATAACAAAAAAGCCATAAAAATTTCTGTATTTCTCTCCAAAAAAATATAGATATTTAATTATTATACCTCCTGCAATCTATCACAAAAACCAGAAAAATTTCTGTATTTATCTGTAAAAAAAATACAGATATTTCATTCTGATCCCACTTGCGATCTCTCAAAAAAGCCATAAAAATGTCTGTATTTCTCTCCATAAAATACAGATATTTAATTATGATACCTCTTGCAATCTATCACAAAAAACAGAAATATTTCTGTATTTATCAATAAAAAATACAGATATTTCATTCTGATCCCACTTGCTATCAAAAAAGCCATAAAAATGTCTGTATTTCCATACTAAAAATACAGATATTTAATTATGATACCTCTTGCAATCTATCACAAAAACAGAAACATTTCTGTATTTATCTATAAAAAAGCAGGTATTTCATTCTGATCCCACTTGCTATCTAGCAAAAAAAACAAAAAAATTCCAGTATTTCTCTCCAAAAAATACAGATATTTAATTATGATACCTCTTGCAATCTATCACAAAAACCAGAAAAAAATCTGTATTTATCTATAAAAAAACAGGTATTTCATTCTGATCCCACTTGCTATCTAGCAAAAAAGCCATAAAAAATTCTGTATTTCGCTCCAACAAATACAGATATTTACTTATGATACCTCTTTCAATCTATCAAAAAAAAAACAGAAACATTTCTGTATTTCTCTAAAAAATAGATATTTCATTGTGATCCCACTTGCTATCTAACAAAAAAAGCCATACAAATATCTGTAATTCTCTCCAAAAAATACAGATATTTAATTATGGTACCTCTTGCAATCTATCACAAAAATCAGACAAATTTCTGTATTAACTGTAAAAATACAGATATTTCATTCCTACTTGCTATCTAGCAAAAAAGACAGAAACATTTCTGTATTTCTCTACAAATACAAATATTTCATTATGAATCACAGCTCCATTACAAGTGATATAGGTCTCAAAGTAGATAGAGGTGGAGGGCCCTGAGGAAGGTGCTCCGTAAAATAACTTAGTTACAAATCTACATTGCAAGTTATAAGCCTCAGAGACAGTGTAGAGGTAGAAGGCCTCGAGGGGGAGTAGTAGAAGGCTGTGAAAATGCTCTTTCTATCAAGGTGTCAGCAGGTCATGCAGCAGTTGATGACTAATCAGTTTACTCTGCAGAGGGGGTGTTGAAGTCATTGCGGATCCAAGCCTTATTAATTTTAACAAAAGTGATTTGGTAGAGATTTTCTGCGGAGAGCCGAATTCGCTTGTCACTCACTACTCCCCCAGCTGCACTGAACACTCTTTCGGATAACACACTTGCGGCTGGGCAGGCAAGGATCTGAATGGCATGTTCTGCCAGCTCCGGCCACTACTCGAGCTTGGATACCCAGTAGCCCAGTGGGTCCTGGCTTTGCAGGTTGCAGATGTTCCATGTAGAGCTCAGGTATTCCTGTACCATGACAGAGTAGCGCTGCTAAGTGTCATTGGCAATTGCTGCACGACTGGCGGCTTGCTTCTGCTGAAAAAAAGCCTGCTTAGTTTGGCTTAGACGACCTCTACTGCTGCTGCCACCCATGCCGCTTAAGGTAGTTGTTTGGCTCCCATGGCTAGTGGAACTGCCATTGGATCCCTGCTGCTGCTGCTGATATATGGAAAGGCTGAGCACAAGTCCCTTACAAGCACTTCTTGGTAGTGCTGCATTTTAGGTCCCCTGTGTTGGGGCAAGATGAGTTGTTATATCCCAGGCTTGTAACGTGGATCCAGTAATGTAGCAATTCTATAGTCGTCAGTCTATGTTTTTATGTGTTGTATGCGTGGATCCTTGGCTATGCACTCCTGCATGGAAGCTGTCATGTGGCTCAAAGTTCCCACAGCTGAGGTAATTCTGGACCCACACTCCTGTGGGTCCAACAGTAGCATAGGGTTGTCGTCATCCTTCTCCTCCGCCTGGTCTTGCCATCCACGGAACTTGCTGCCTTGTGTTTGGGTGGATGGATGCCATGTACCCTCAATATCCTCCCCTACCCCTTCCTCCCCTTCTCCCATGCCTGCAATGTCCTCCTCATCCTCTTCCACCTCCTCCTCCTGGATTTGTGGTGCACTATGCCTAGTAAGCACGCATGTCCGAGATGATGTTTGAAACGTCATCTCTTGATGCAGCGTCCGCTCTGTGTCGTGTCCGAGATCCACCATCATCTGTTCCAGCAGGCATATGATGGAGATGGTGTCACTGACACAGACCTGATCCCTGCTGATCATCCTGGTCACCTCTTCAAAAGGTGACAATACAGTTCACAAGTGCTCAGTTTGCAGCCACTCAGCAGGGCTGAAGAAAGGTAGTGTAGGTAGGTAGGTAGTGTAGGTATACGTCTGAAACTAACAGAATCTGCAATGTAATCCACCACCGCTTTCTGTTGTTCAGCCAGCTGCTGCAGCATGTAAAAGGTGGAATTCCAAAAACTAGCCACATCACAAATTACTGGTTCACGGGTAGATAGAGATTTCGCTGTAAATCCACCAATCTGGCACTGGCTGTGTACGATCGGCAGAAATGTGCTGACAACTTTCTGGCCTTCAGCAACAGTGGCTGGAGGCCTGGGTAATTCCTAAGGAAGCACTGTACTATTAGGTTCATGACGTGAGCCAGGCAAGGTACGTGTGTGAGTTTCCCACAACTCAGGGCTGCCAGCAGATTGGCTCTGTTGTCACACACGACCTTTCCTGGCTGGAGTCTCTTGGGAGTTAGCCAAATGTCATCCTGCTCCCGCAGGGCACTTAGAATGGCTCTGCGGCAAAGTGTCTCTGGAGGAGGAGGTTGAGGCACAAGAGTCAAAGGAGGAGGTGGAAGTGGAGTTCGAGGAGGAGATTGCATGCTGATATGCTCTGATATCTGTCTCCTCCTCATGCTGTTACTGCTGCCGCCTGCCCACTGCCCAGTACCCAGCTCCAGATGCCAGACTAGACTCAAGCTCAACAGGGTCTTTTTTTCCCCATTGATTCCGCCAAGCCCATTCCCTTTCATGTGGTTTCGCTACATAGTAGGTAGGGACAGATTGGAATCTCGTTCATCCATTCATGTCTCCAATAGCTACAGCTTCGACACTGTCCATATAGGTGATGGCCTCAACCTCTAATGCCGTCCTTGCTCCGTCTCTTGTACTGTATTGGTGCAGTCCTGAAATCTACTGTACTCAGGTAGAGTGTTTCACTGTTAGCTAGATAGATAGATAGATAGATAGTCAGTGTGTTACATACACACAGCCAGAGGCAGGGTACCCTCCCTGACTGCATGCACAGTATCACACTTGTACTGAGAGACAGACCCTCAGCCGCAGTATATACTGCAGTATATATTTTGTATACTGTGCTGCATATTGCAAGCGTCCCCACTGAAGGAAAGTGCTGCAAACAAAACACACACAGCGCACTTGCATTTTTGGTGTCAACCCCCCCAATAAAAAAATCCACTTACTATACAAATTTACACTTTCTGAAGAATATTAGCTACAAGGTAAAAAAAGGTAATGCTCAGCTACATGCCCCACTCATATTGCTGGCAGCAGCACGGGTAACTTTGGTGGCAGAAGGAGGAAAGGCAGCGGAGCAAGATTGAGCAGTTTGAGCTTGCTTCTTGGGCGGAGGTGGTCGCACAGAGCTCTGTGCTTTGGCCAGGTGTTCCTGCCAGGTTACCGGGTGGCGGCTTTTTAAATGTGTGCTCATGCAACTTGTTCCAAGTTTGTTTGGGTTTTTGCCTCGTTTCAAGTGTTGAGCACAGAGTTTGCAGATGACCATAGTGTTGTTATCACTATGGACATTAAAAAATGCCCACAAGGGCGAACATCTAACTGGGCCGAAAGGTGCTCTGGAGCTGGTGCTCATGGTGGCAGTCCGTGGTTGTTGAGGCATAGCTGTGGTGACAGGCAGCTTCCGACGATGGACGACAATGACTTGCCTCACTGGTACGTGAAGAATGCAGAGTGATATTTTGCTGGGTGTCAAGCCACAGAAAAAATTTCCACAATGTCTGGCCAAAGAGGAAAGGGAAGCTTTGGCAGGGGTGACAAGCAAAGCATTATGAGTTTGTTTTTAGCTGCAGACCCAAGAACAAGAAGCACTGCTGTTGGTGGGCGTCCATTATTACCACACCATGAACAAGAGGTAGTGGAGTACATGACCCAGCCTGGGTCATGTGATTGTACCCCCTCTTCATCCCAGTCCCAGACACAGGCCTTACAAGTGTCCCAGACAGTCTATGATACACCTGTTCCTCCTAGTTCTTCATCAGCGGCTGGAAAGTCTCATGTACAGCAGTATGTGGAGGAGTCCCACTGAGGGATTGGAGAGGCTGAGCCACAAGCATTCCTTCAAGATGCTCAGTTGTTTCACTCATCTGACGAAGAGAGTCAGTTCACAGGACTTCCCCCCACTTACTTTTCACCAGAACACTCTGAGCCAGACAAGACAATTCAAACTGGCTCCAAAAGGCTGCTGCTACGTTTCGGCACATACAGGGAAACTGTCTCTTCTAATGATAATGATGATGTCTTGATCCGACATGGGGAAGAGAAGCAGGAAGAAGAGGAGGAGGAGGTTGCAGAGCGCCCTCAAAGGGGGAGAGGAGGAAGAGGGTAAAAGCTGCCCACACTCTGCATTCTTCACGTACCAGTGAGGCAATCATAGTCATCCATCGTCGGAAGCTGCCTGTCACCACAGGTATGCCTCAACAAATGCGGACAGCCACCACAAGCACCAGCTCCAGAGCACCTTTCAGCCCAGTTAGATGTTCGCCCGTGTGGGCATTTCTAATGTCCATAGTGATAACAACACTATGGTCATCTGCAAACTGTGTGCTCAACACTTAAAACGAGGCAAAAACCCAAACAAACTTGGAACAAGTTGCATGAGCACACATTTAAAAAGCCGCCACCCGGTAACCTGGCAGGAACACCTGGTCAAAGCACAGAGCTCTGTGCGACCACCTCCGCCCAAGAAGCAAGCTCAAACTGCTCGATCTTTCTCCACTGCCTTTCCTCCTTCTGCCGCTAAAGTTACCCGTGCTGCTGCCAGCAATTTGAGTGAGGCATGTAGCCGAGCATTACCTTTTTCAGGCTCCACCAGCAGTAAGCAGGAGCTGCAAGGCAGATCGGCTGCTCTTTGTCGCATTGCTAGCAGTCAAGACCAGGCATCATTGCCATCCCCCACAACTTCTACCCCATCATCCAATCTTTCTGTAGTTAGCATTAGCAGCATCCAACCTTCCATCCTCCCTTACCGGCTGGTGGACTCCAATCTGTGCAAACCCACAGTACGTTATGCCTAAGCGACAGTACTTTGCACAAAAATGTGTTCCTGCTTTGCATGAACACGTGCAGAGCAATGTGTCCATGGCCCTGCAGCACTCTGGCAAGGTGCACCTGACAACCGACAGTTGGTTGAGCAAGCATTGAGTGGGAAGATAAATTTCCTTTACAGCTCACTGGGTAACTTTGGTGGCAGCAGGGGAAGATGCAGCTGCAGCAAGGACTGCATACCTACCTCCGCCCAAAGCACATCGCCATGCAACCTTCTCCTCAATCTCCACCTCCTCCTTTGACTCTTGTGTCTCAACCTCTTCCTCCAGGGACACTTTGCCGTGGAGACCCAGCACCTCTGATTCAGCAGCATCTGTTCACCACCAGCAACAACCTGCAGTTTGCTACTTCGGTGCACAATTCAGACGTTGCCACGCAGTCCTGAGGTTGCGAAGCCTGGGTTCCCTCAGTGAAATCTCAACCTGCCAGTGCACCGGGTAATTTGTGATGTAGCCACACAGTGGAATTCCACCTTTCACATGCTGCAGCAGCTGGCTGAACAACAAAAAGCGGTGGTGGATTACGTGGCAGAGTCTGTTCGTTTCAGACATATACCTACACTACCTTTCTTCAGCCCAGTGGAGTGGCTGCAAATTGAGGACTTGTGCACTGTATTGTCACCTTTTGAAGAGGTGACCAGGATGATCAGCAGAGATCAGGCCTGTGTTAGTGACACCATCCCCATGATATGCCTGCTGGAACATCATGATGGGGGATCTCGGACACAGAGCAGACGCTGCATCAAGAGATGACGTTTCAAACATCATCTCGGACATGCGTGTCTACTAGGCATAGTGCACCACAAATCCAGGAAAAGGAGGAGGTGGAAGAGGATGAGGAGGACATTGCAGGCATGGGAGAAGGGGAGGAAGGGGCAGAGGAGGATATTGAGGGTACATGGCATCCATCCACCCAAACACAAGGCGGCATATTCCGTGGATGGCAAAACCAGGCGGAGGAGGACGACCCTGTGCTGCTGTTCAGCCCACAGGAGTGTGGGTCCAGAATTACCTAGCTGTGGGGAGTTTGAGCCATATGACAGCCTCCATGCAGGAGTGCATAGCCAAAGATCCGCGCATACAACACATAAAAACATAGACTGACGACTATTGGATTGCTACATTACTGGATCCACGTTACAAGCCTGAGATACAACAACTCATCTTGCCCCAATACAGGGGACCTAAAATGCAGCACTACCAAGAAGTGCTTGAAAGTGACTTGTGCTCAGCCTTTCTGGCTGTCTGCAGCAGCAGGGATCCCTATGGCAGTTCCACCAGCCATGGGAGCCAAACAACTGACTTAGGTGGCATGGGTGGCAGTAGTGGTAGAGGTCGTCTAAGCCAAACTATGCAGACTTTTTTTGCAAAAGCAAGCCGCCAGTCGTGCAGCAATTGCCAATGACACTCATCAGCGCTACACAGTCATGGTGTGGGACTACCTGAGCTCTACATAGAACATCTGCAACCTGCAAAGCCAGGACCCACTGGGCTACTGGGTGTTCAAGCTTGAGCAGTGGCCGTAGCTGGCAGAACATGCCATTCAGATCCTTGCCTGCCCAGCCACAAGTGTGTTATCTGAAAGAGCGTTCAGTGCAGTTGGGGGCATAGTGAATGACAAGCGGATTCGGCTTTCCACAGAAAATGTCGACCGAATCACTTTTAATAAAATGAATAAGGCTTGGATCGGCAATTACCTTAACACCCCCTCTGCAGAGTGTACTGATTAGTCATCAACTGCTGCACGGCCTGCTGACACCTTGATGGGAAGAGCACATTCACAGCCTTCGGCATCTCCTTCTACTCCTCCCCCTCTTTGGCCTCTTCCTCTACTCTGTCTCTGAGTTCTATAACTTGCAATAGAGCTTTGTAACTGGCTAATTTTTTTTTACCAATCACCTCCCTCAGGGCCCTCTGCCCCTATCTACTTTGAGGCCTATATCACTTGTAATGGAGCTGTGTGATTCATAATTAAATATTTGTATTTTTAGTAGAGAAATACATAAAATGTTCTGTCCTTTTGGATAGATAGCAAGTGGTATAAAAAATAAATATCTGTATTTTCTTTAACAGAAATACAGAAGTTTTGTGTTTTTTTTTTTTTTGATAGCAAGTAGGATCAGAATGAATCATCTGTATTTTTTTTACAGAAATACAGACATTTTTCAGTTTATTTTGATAGATAGCAAGTGGTATCAGAATTAAATATGTTTTTTTTTTTTTTACAGAAATACAGAAATTTTTCTGTTCATTTTGATAGATTGCAAGTGGTATCAGCATTAAATATCTGTATTTTTTTTACAGAAATACAGAAATGTTTCTGTTTATTTTGATAGATAGCAAGTGGTATCAGAATTAAATATCTATTTTTTTTTTACAAAAATACAGAAACTGTTTTGTTCATTTTGATAGATTGCAAGTGGTATCAGAATTAAATATCTGTATTTTTTACTGAAATACAGTTTTTGTTTATTTTGATAGATAGCAAGTGGTATCAGAATTAAATATCTGTACTTTTTTACAGAAATACAAACATTTTTCTGTTCAATTTGATGGATTGCAAGTGGTATCAGAATTAAATATCTGTATATGTAACACACTGACTGACTATTTAGCTATCTATCTATCTATCTAGCTATCTAGCTAGCTAACAGTGAAACACTCTACCTGAGTACAGTAGATTTCAGGACTGCACCAATACAGTACAATCCAACAATCTATCTGACTAATAGTGTGAGTGTGACACAGTCTAAGTAAAGTGTTTTTTTTTTTTACTTTGACAAAGCAAGCCAGGCAGCACAGAAAGGTTGTGATGCTAGCAAATCTCTGTCAGGAGTGGTAAATGCATGCACGCCCTTGCCTTATATAGGCCAATGGCTGCCTGTGTGGCATACAGTGACAGACAGCCAATCGTCTGCCTGCCACAACAAACATGGAGGGGAGCATCCCTGCTGTTATTGGAGGGCCCTAGGCATTGTGGGAGGGTCGAATTCGGGGCGTTGAATCCAACAAAATTCCGGTCGGGTCGACCCGAATTTGAACAGCCATATTCGGGTCGAAAATTAGGACGACCCGAATTCGAACAACAACACTAGTCAGGTGTACCTTGCCAGAAACTGAGTGCTGCAGGGCCATGGACACATAGCTCTGCACATGTTCATGCAAAGCAGGAACACATTTTTCTGCAAAATACTGTCGCTTGGGCATATTTCCTCTTGCGCTCCAGCATCTGGGGAATGGAAAGTTGCATGCTGCTAATGCTAACTACAGAAAGATTGGACGATGGGGTAGAAAGTGTGGGGGATGGCAATGATGCCTGGTCTTGACTGCTAGCAATGCGACAAACAGCAGCCGATCTGCGTTGGAGCTCCTGCTCACCACTGGTGGAGCCTGAAAAACGTAATGCTCGGCTACATGCCTCACTCAAATTGCTGGCAGCAGCACAGGTAACTTTTGTGGCAGAAGGAGGAAAGGCAGCGGAAGAAAGTCTAGCAGTTTGAGCTTGCTTGTGGGGCAGAGGTGGTCGCACAGAGCTCTGTGCTTTGACCCACGTGTTCCCGCCAGGTTACCGGGTGGTGGCTTTTTAAATGTGTGCTCATGCAACTTGTTCCAAGTTTGTTTGGGATTTTGCCTCGTTTCAAGTCATCACTATGGACATTAAAAAAAAATGCCCACATGGGCAAACATTTAACTGGGCCGAAAGGTGCTCTGGAGCTGGTGCTCTTGGCGGCCGTCCGCGTTTGTTGAGGCACAGCTGTGGTGGCAGCTTCCGACGATGGATGACTATAACTTGCCTCACTGGTATGTGAAGACTGCAGAGTGTGGGCAGCTTTTACCCTCATCCTCCCTTTCCCCCTTTGAGGACGCTCTGCAACCTCATGCTCCTCCACTTTTTCCTCCTACTCCTCTTCCTGCCAATGATGATCTCCATGCTCGCCCCATGTCGGATCAAGGACATCATCATTATCATCAGAAGAGACAGTTTCCGTGTATGTGCCAAAAAGAAGCAGCAGCCTTTTGGAGCCAGTTTGAATTGGCTCGTCTGGCTCAGAGTGTTCTGGTAAAAAGTAAGTGGGGGGGAAAGCCTGTGAAGTGACTCTCTTCATCAGATGAGTGAAACAACTGAGCATCTTGAAGGAATGCTTGTAGCTCCGCTCGGTGGGACTCCTCTACATACTGCTGTACACGAAACTTCCCAGCCGATGATGAAGAACTAGGAGGAACAGGTGTATCATGGACTGTTTGGAACACCTGTGAGGCCTGTGTCTGGGACTGGGATGAAGAGGGGGGTACAATCACTTGACCCAGGCTGGGTCATATACTCTACTACCTCGTCTCCCTGGTGATAGCTGACCAGAGGCCACACACTGACCCACACTCTCTTGTCCTCCATCTTTTTGTCACCAGGATACTTGTCAGCAACTTTATGGGTGGAATTCCTAACACATGTCATCCAGGTCATGACGCCAGCTAGCAATTATTATTATTAATAAACAGGACTTATCTAGCGTGCAGCTATATATGACAGTAGAGACTGTTGCTAATGGGTTGAGTTCACCCTTTCTCAATGTCCTAATGTTTATGCTGCCTTCTGGATGCTGTGAATCACGCAAAAATCCTATTTGCCTGCTGTCACTTTGCCTGCCATTTTCTGGAAAACCACAACTTTATGGGTGGCATTCCTAACACATGTCATCCAAGTCATGATGCCAGCTAGCAATTAATAATATTGATATTAGTATTATTAATAAACAGGATTTATATAGGGTAACATAATATGCAGCAATGGTTACAATAAATAGGGGTGTGTACAATAAATAGCAATGCCTTGTCCTGCTGTTTTGACGGCAGAAAACTGTTGCTAGTGGGTTAAGTTCACCCTTTCTCAATGTCCTAATGTTTATGTTGCCTTCTGAACACTGTTCATCACGCAAAAATCCTATTTGCCTGCTGTCACTTTGCCTGCCATTTTCTGGAAAACCACAAGGTCTTTTAGAACTTTTGTATTTGTCCTGTTGCCACTGTTCTCCTTCACATACCTAGCAAATCTGGTGGTTCTAACATGCTTTGCTATTAATGTTTAAAGTCAGCCCATTGACTTTATTGGAATTCCCGAAATTGGTTCGCTGAAATTTCACAGACCAATTGGAAGTTTGAGGAAATTTTTGCGAGACTGTCAGAGGCCTTCTCCCTCATCCCTATTCCTGAGGAATAAGGACACTTTGGCACAAAGGCACAAAGGATGGAGGCAAATTACATACCCCTGCCATGCACCCAGTTATGCAGACCAAGAAAGGCTTTCATGCAAAGGTGGATAAACCACCAGGTGCTTTTAGATCAGTACTTTTAGATCAGTACTTTTTTGCAAAGTATATTTGTTTTATGTATAAAAATGGAACAATGAAAGAGAAAAGAGGGTCAGAAGCATTTTAAAAGGTAAATAGTCCGGAGACAGGCTGTCCAAATATAGGACATTTGGGAGCTATGTTGGAGATACTGAAGACAAGCAAGTAGAGTAAACTGGAACGCAAAACTTTTGAAAAATAGTGCAAGGTTACCTAGGATTAAAGATAAGGCCAGAAGACCAACGTTTCAGAGCCACATAGGACCCCTTACTGATGTGAATAAATGAAGGTGGCAAGCACTAAATCCAACTGTCACTCATTGTCTTCCAACATTTGCTTTTTTGTTGTCACCCTTTAGACTATTGATAGAGTTCGTGGTGAAGTGGCCATTTCAACACACATTACAGTCTTATAGGGAGAACCAGACCACAAAAAATATTAAATATTTTATCTAGTGTCAAAGAAGTTTAGAACAGCCAACACGTTCAGGGGTCATAATGATCTACTTTAATCATGACATTTGTGGATGAGCACGATATTAGAAAGGATCATCACAACATTACTCTGTTTACTGCATGTAATTCTTTCATTTGTTTCAGTATTCTGTGCAGTTCATCCACAAACCCTAAATCATGATAAAGGGGATTTTTGCGGCCTCCAAAATGTGGTGGCTGTTCTACACCTTGATATGAACTGATCCATCTAATAAATGATTGTGGGCTGGCTTTATTTTAAAAGAATGCAATGTACACTCTGGGTCTATCTAGGTTTGAAAAGGCTGCCCTAAAGGCTAAAAAGAAAAGTTGCAGGGATGGAGATAGAAACTAGGGAGCTGCATAATGTAAAAATTTTGGCCTGGTGACTCCTGTTTCTATACTGTGATTTGTCCAATTTAAGGAGCATGCTGTTAAGGTGGTCCTCTTCTCTTATCCCCAATCAGCTGTCCCTCCTACTGATGGCCTTTGTTTACAGCGCTGGTAGAGTGAGTAACGCACACAACTCAATGTGTAGTTAGATCACTCTCAAAACTTTATTGTTTGCACACAGCTTAAATACCAGTTCAAAAGCATGATCAGTGCATGATCACATGACTACAGACAACTAGCAGACATGACAAATGTCCATGTGGTTCTCTTAGGACAGGATATTCATGGCAGGAGAACAGATAAATGGACGAAGAAAGGAAGGGGAGAGTTTCAAGGCAAAAAGGGAGAAATGGACGTTAGTTTACTGATAAGAAGAGTACAACTAGTTTCAACATAATTCAATCATCTACAAAACATAACGAAAGCACAAAAATAATTAACTTCAGGACTGAGCAAAATTCCTCAGCTCCTTACATTTCCCTCTTTTTATCCTTCAAAAAAGGATAACTACTTGGCCTCATACCTTTGTTCCTTTACATACAAATAGACAGCTTCAGGTTCTTGGGCATTCATAATTTGAGGAACCTGAGCGATTTTTTATTTGCATATTGACAATAATATAGGAGTACATTGTACACAGCATCATGCAAAGATACATATACCGATGATAATAAAGATAAAAGCTATAAATTGCTTAATCCATAATCAAAGGTTGGGAAATTGATTTCATAACCAAGCAACTCTAAACCACTATTTTGTTTATTATCCTGAGCAGGATCCTTAAGAGTGTTAATCGCATTGTGGGCAGATTCTGAATGATCCGTCATGTTAAAACAACACATTCCTGCAAAATGTTCACAACCAATATTATGTTTAAGCCACAAATAGTCAATGGCTGCTCTATTTTGAAAAGGAAGTGTTATTAAGTCCCTTTGCTACTATACAAGCCAGGTGTGTGAGGTCAGTGTATGTAGCTTGAGCACAGCGACAGGACCGCTGGTAGCAGGAGCATATTTTACACTTAATCCTGAAGTGGATGTTAGGATAACTTCATAACCGGACAACCTTTGTGCTGTTATGTGTTGAGTGGTTAAATTCTTAAGCAAGTGTAGTACAGCATGGGATGTGTAAAGTAACATCTTGTGACCCAAAGTTAGAAGTGTGACACTTTCTACAGCCATTGCGCAAGCCAGCACACGCAGACAGGCTGGTATGCCTTGCATTGTAACAGGCAGTGTCTTAGAGACATATGCCACAGGCCTCAGTTTACCTCAATGCATCTGAGCAAGCACAGCAGCCAAAGTTTTACAATTCTGTCTTGCATACAATACAAATGGTACATTGAAATTCAGCATTCCCAATGCAGGGTAGGGTCAGGGATTCTTTTAACACCACATATACTTTCACACATTTAATTAAACCATTGAATGTTGTTGGGGGTGATACACTGGGGGTGATACAAGCAATGAGGAATCCAGTGTCTGCAAAAATTGATCATGCCAAGAAAGCTGAGCAGCTGTTTCTTTGTCTGTGGGCAAGGCAGACTGGTAATGGCATGTACACTGCTGGGGGCTAGCATCCTGGGGTTAAAAGCATTCCCAGGAATGTGACTTGTTGCAGGCAAAACACGTTTTTTTTCTGCGACACCCTCTGTCTGTATACGGGGGTGGAATAGAGGATGTGATTTGGGCAGTTTTCTCTTTACAAGGGTAATCTTTCTAATACATTTTCAAAGTTTACCAGAATTCTACGCAAGCCTTCATGTATTGCCGGTCCCACTCGGGAACTCGTGGATCTAATTTATATCCCCATATGTCTCGATTACTGAGACACATTCCTAAGATACAACTATATGGAATTTAGAGAATGATCCTTCCAGTGGTCAGGGCATTTCAAGTTTTCAGTGCCATTTTTCAAATAATAATAATAATAAATGTAAATGTAAAAGGGTCAGTGTAATAGTCTCCTGCTCTGTGGTTAACAAAATCAACAGGAGTTTCCCCTGGAATATTATAAGGTGTTCCTCCTTTGTGGAATTTCCCTTATCTTGGGTATTCCCCATAGTTATAGTATAAATATCAGGCGGTTGTACACAGTTCTTGTTAGTTCAGTTGGTAGCTGCAGTGCTCGCTGACGTTCTGTTCCCAGGACCGCTTACCAAAATGCAGCTTAGGTCACGTTACTGCTTGCCCGAGGCAACCACAGCAGAAAGGGTTGACCCAACCTCACCTTGGCAACCATGTTAGTACACAAAGTTATCCTATATACAATATTTCTTACACTTCTATATTATTGACACCAAAATTCTTATACTCTCTACATTAAAACAGAGGCCATTAGTGTGCACAAATTCAATAAAAGGTCCCAGTCCTTCTATAAGAAAGTCTACATTGCCACAGTGCTTAGATTTGTGAGATATCTACAGGGACACAGGAGAGGGCAGAGGTAGAAAAGAAAATTTCCACTTACCTGATCCAAGTCTTTTTAAGATAGGTAGATATCCCACTGATGCCAAATTGTTAATGTGGTCTCCTACTCTGATCCCCGATCAGCTGTCCCTCTTTCTGATGGCTTTTGTTTACAGCGCTGGTAGAGTGAGTAACACAGGACACTCAATGTGTAGTTGGATCACTCTCAAAACTTTATTGTTTGCACACAGCTTATATACCAGTTCAAAGGCAGGATCAGTGCATGATCGCATGACTACAGACAACTAGCAGACATGACAAATGTCCATGTGGTTCTTTTATAACAGGATATTCATATTAGAAGAACAGATAAATGGACGAAGGGAGTAAAGGGAGAGTTTACAGGCAAAAAAGGCGGGAGCAGACATTAGTTTACTGATAAGAAGAGTACAACTAGTTTCAATATAATTCAATCATCTACAAAACGTAACAAAAGCACAAAAATAACTAACTTCAAGACTCAGCAAAATTCCTCAGCTCCTTACACATGCTATCCTCTTTGCTTAAATTATAGCCCTGAAGACAGGATGAAATAATTACCAAAATTGTATTTACTTTCCTAAACAGAGATATTACCCACAGTAATCATGCTCCATATTTCTACCCAGCAGCTAAATGAAAGTATTTTTGAATCAGTTGCTGTGTTATCAGTGGTGCTGATCCCGGCACAGAGCACTAAGGAGGAAATGGTAATTCTTACATAACACTCAACTCTAACTCTCCATGACTAATTTTATATGTGTTGTATATAATGGAGGGTGTAATGAAAGGATCCACTTTTGAGGGTGCTGGCTTTTTTTTTCAGTTGAGCTTCAAAATAGGGATTCAGGGAAATTTTGTCATGCCATGCAGTTTTAAACAATTCTATTTTGCGATTTTCTTGTCCTCTACAATATATTCTAGAGCATACACTTAATTTGTATTTTAGTATATTTGAGCAACGATGGGGTCTAAGCACTGTCAATCCTATCAAAGATTATTATGGCTACTAAAATCTTATCCCTTAACGTGCGGAGACTGAACTCCAATACTAAGAGGAAAATCGCACTTAGGGAATTTAAACTTCAGAGGTTATATTCCTACAAGAGACACATTTTTGATAGCTCGGGTACTTTTAATTTTGCCTCTAAATACTACCCTGCAATTTTGATTCAGGACTCTTTTAAATTCTCCCCCCCTCACACAAGTACTGACCTGGAGGGAAGATTTATTATTTTGCCTGGTACCCTTTGAGGTGTCCCTCTGACAATGTGCAATATTTATGCCCCAATGCAGGTCAGGTTAAGTTTCTTACTAAAATGCTGGCCCGTTTGGAGGAGTTTACTCATACCTACTTAGTTGTTGGGGCAGACTTTAATTCTATTTTTTCCCCAACTCAAGAAAGAATGTCCATGTTTACATCTCCTCCACCTTCACCTGTACTGCAACAATGTAAACTTTTTTGACAGATTATTAGATGCCAATTATTTGACAGCTGGAGGATCCATCATCCTACGAGCAGACAGTATTCCTTTTTTCTCCCCTCCTCACCAAACACACACCCGCATTGATTACATAATAATTAATCTACCCCTATTGAGGAATAGTGTCTCTGCAGATATCCATCCTATTTCATGGTCAGACCATGCCCAGATCACCTTGGAGGTTCTTTTTACTCCCTCTACAACTTGAATCTGTCATTGGAGACTAAATGATTTTCTCCTTATAAACATGGGACACTAAATTGTCACTCACTACAGGAATACAAAATTATTTTTCAGAGAAAAAGGGTTCAGTAGCACATACCTCTACTCTCTGGGAAGCTCATAAGGTGGTTGTTAGGGGTCAATGTGTCGCCTTAAGTTCCCACATTAAAAGAAACTCTAATTTACAGCATGCTCCAATGGAGCAGGCTTTGAGGATTGCAGAGGGATGACTCACTAGTAGAGCATCCCTGGTTCATCTGCGGGAGGTGACCTCTCTCCGCTCCAAATTATGGGCCTTGGAGCTGAGAAAAGACAGTTGGATGATGCAACCAACTAGGCAGCTTTATTACCACAAGGGCAACAAGGCTGACACACTACTAGCACGCAAATTGAGGGACGCACAAACTAACTCTTCCCCCATGGCCCCTAAGGACGAGAAGGGGATACTTAGGTACGACCCCTTCTCACATAGCTTCCTGGTTTGAACAATATTATACTCATCTGTACCACACAGTACATCAGGCACAAAGCAACATGGGCCCAACTTTAAAATCCACTATTGATTCTTACTTAGCGGAATTGGATCTCCCCCGACTAAAGGCGGAACAGCTGCAGCATCTTACCAGCCCCATTACTGAAGAGGATATCTCGAAGGGTATTTCTCATCTCCCTTCACATAAAGCTCCTGGTCCTGATGGTTTACTGTATTTATATAATAAAACTTTTCTGCCAAATTTGCTCCCCCATTTAGTGGACTTATTCAACGATTTTCTACAAGGTAAACCCATCCCGCCTGAAAGGGTCTGAGACACTCCATTTTGTTGCCTGAGACACTCCATTTTGTTTCATATTCTAGTTTTTAGTTATGAGACCTTACTTATGAGAACTAAATGTACTCCTTGGTTGTTTAGACTATATGTGTATAAACCAGATGTTCTGCCAAGATGAGTGTCCTTGTTAATTCTGCTAGACTCAGATAATGTCGATTGTTTTTGAATAACAAGATGTTTTGCACGTGTCTGAAATTATGTAGCTAATTAATTTCAATCTAGAATAGATACACTAGTATCTATCTATTCTAATGAATGAGCATTGCTCCCACATCACTGTTATTCTCGAACCGGGTAAAGACCCGTTGGATAACTATAGGCCCATAGCATTGCTTAATTCAAATCTTAAAATTTATTCCAAAATTTTAGCAAATAGGCTCTCAAAATTTATGCCGTTTCTTGTGCACAGGGATCAAACAGGCTTTATCCTATTTCGCCATGTGAGTGATAATACCCGCAGAGTAATTAATGTTATAGATATTCTTAACAAACACCAGACTCCTTCACTAGGACTCAGCTTAGACTCGGAGAAGGCGTTTGATCATCTTAGTTGGCCATTCATGTTCTCCACACTTGCTAAAATGGGGTTCGCAGGACCCTTTGTAGGTGCCATTTGTTCCTTCTTCAGCTGCCCATCAGCCCCTGTCAAATTGCCTCATGCCTCCTTGTCCCCCTTGCTTTTTGCTCTTAGTATTGAACCACTTGGAGAGAAAATCTGATCCAACCCTAATATTCAGGGTGTCCCAGTGAAAGGATCCTCCTATAAATACTCGTCATATGCAGATAACGTTCTTCTTACATTGACACGGCCTCATACCACCCTCCCGAATCTATGGGCCAAGCTACACACTTTTGGCACTGCCTCAGTTCACAAGGTAAATTCCTCCAAGACGGAGGCGTTACCTCTATATATACCACCCTTACAACTCTCAGCATTGTGAGATAGATACTCATTTTTGTGGTGGGATTATTCATTGAGTTACCTGGGCACTCAGATCACAGCTACATATAACCAACTATATACCCTAATTTTTCCTCCGCTTTTCCAGGAGATATACAATTATCTGAACAAATGGAAGGGGCTTTTTGTTGCTCATGGGATGTATTGCGTCAGTAAAGATGATGCTTTTACCCAAGCTCCTTTTTTTATTTGAGACCCTTCTTGCCCGAGTTCCTATTTTGACCCTGAAAAAACTACAAGCTGGTTTTCTGAATTTTATTTGGGCGCAAAAGAGACATATACTCTCTAAGTCAGTGGTTTGCACACCCAAGGAGCAAGAAGGCCTAGGGGCCCCAGACCTCATTAAATATTATATAGCAACTCATCTGCACTATTTGCCCTCATGGACTAAACTATTCTCCTCCAGTATTTGCCAGGAGTTGGAAGAGGCCTGGCTCGCCCCTCTACATCCCAATGTGATGTTATGGAGCTCCGCCATTTTGTTAACAGATAAAGACTTGCTTTCACCGATGGTGTTTATGAGAAATGTATGGAGAGCCTACAAATTTAAGTATGGTGTCTCCGCTCCTGCCTCTGTACTTACCTCTAATATACACAGCCCCCGATAGCTGATAGTCTAACCAGATCTATGTGGCAATCATGGCGAGAAAGAGGGCTTTTTCACAATCAAAATATTTTGCATCTGGTGGAGAGGAGATTACTCTCCTTCCTTGAATTACAGGAGAAATTTGACCTTCCACAAACCTCCTTTTTTGCATACCTGCAGATCAGGCATTATGTTCTCTCTCTTCAACAGTCACCCAGATTTACTCAAATAACTTCCTTCGAGAGGATGTGTGCAGCTGGACCTTATGCCAAGGGTCTTATCTCTTCCATTTATTGCGTACTCCATGTGTTCAGCACAGGAGACTACTGGTAAATTTGCTTACATGAGAATCTGGGAAGCTATTTTGGGCCGGACTCTTGACAGGGAGGATTGGACTGATATTTGGGAAGCAGCAAACAAAAGCTCTTTTTGCACCCCTTATAAAGAAAATTTGTACAAGATTTTGTTTCGGTGGTATCACACACCAGATGTGCTCCACAAGCTGTTTCCAGAGGTTGACCCTAATTGTTGGCGATGTAGGTCCCAACGCGGGACTCCAGAGCATATCTTCTGGTTTTCCCCCATTATACAAAGCTATTGGGATAAAGTCAATCAGCTAATTGGAGGAGTGACCCAACAACGATCCCCCCCAGATCCACTACATCATCTGCTGGGTTTACCCTTCACGGGTCTCCCCAAACTCACATCTAAGCTCATCACACATATCTAGGTGGTGGCTCGCACCCTGATTTCCACCAAGTGGAAGTCCACTCTACCTTCTTCTCTAGAAGATTTGTATGCCCGTATTCAAGATGTTTGTTTGATGGAGTATCTTACTGCTCTACTCTACTAAAGAAATGATGTGGCTAAATTTGAACGGGTCTGGGAACCATAGGATGTTTATTATGCCCAATTACAGGTTTAATGGGTAATTTGATCCTGTGCACTTCCTATTACCAATTGCCTCAGAGACCCCCTTTCCTCCCCCCCTTTTATTCACTTCACTGTCATGTTCCTAGTTTAATTTTTAATTCCTTGGTTTAGGTATTGTGTGATATTTTGTATACTGGATTCCTATTGCTTGACATGAAAATTATTTAGGAATACATAGTTCGTAGTCCACCATTGTTTTCTTGTACAACGAAGAACATGAATATAAACATAGTATACAGGATTGATAGCAATACATTAGAAAAAGCCATATAAAAAGACATATAAATATATATATATATATATATATATATGTTTTTATGACTTATAAAGGCCAGTGCAAAACAAAGCACCATATTTGCAGCATGTGGGACTTTTTTTTCCCTACGTTTTAACTGCAGCACATTGAATGAGTACATGAGATCTTACATTTTTTTGCCTTCAATTCAAAACCCTGCTAAAAGCATTTCTGTTTGTCACTGAAGATGTATAACAACACATGGTTGTTAAACCCAATAACTAAAGTCCTATAAAAACTTTAGAATGGAACTCCATTTTTTTAAATTTTAAGATTTTAGACACTTTCTGGTATGGGGTGACTATGCTTTCTCATTGTCTTCATAATTTGCTTCTGTGTTGTCACCCTGTGAAACATGGATAGAGATTGTGGCAAAGTGACTACTGTAAAACACAATATGGCCACATGTTTTGCTGTTGTCACCATTAGCAAACCCACCTTGAGAAATCCAACACATCACAATACATGTAGAAAGGAGATGACAAATATTAGCTGCACTGATATACAACCGAAGGTGATAAAAGAAAACATATTTACATGTATGTATATTTGTATATGTATGTATATATTTGCATGTATGAAAATTCTATATTATAAACTAAATAGTATAGAGTTAGTATTAACATCTATTTGAACTGTAAACTCTTCTCTAAAGGAATATTTGGCTATGTACATTTTTTTATCACTGATCACAACCAAGCTGCAGCATTTAACAAGTCACTAACTTTTGAAACCTAATGCGCAGGAGTTTGTCGAGGTGTGATGACGTCAGCACAGTTTATGGAATGCCGGTCGCCCGGCAACCAGAGAGTTGGCTTGGTTGCTTAGTAGTGCTGATGCTGCCTGGCCAGAGAATCTGAGGCCTGCAATTCAGAGGAGTGAGGAGACATGGACGCCACTAACAAGCCCTTGAGAATCCCCCCACAGATACCTGTGTATACGGAGGAGCACAAGGTGTTTGATATCATCCAGGTGAGGAGGCAGGAGACGCTTGGGGGCTTTGGTCTCATGACGTGGAACTACAACTCTCAGCCATCCTGTCAGGCAGAGCCCTGAACGCTCCACAGATTGCAGTTTTCTCTGAATGTCTGCTATGTTTTGGTTGTGTTTGTATACACAGCATTTAATTGTAACTCGTGTGTAATAAGTTAGCATCTCTGACCTGGCAAAAAAAATACTCCCCTAGCTGCTCTTTTCATTTCACTAATGACCTACTACTGACTTCCTTGCTCATAACCTCGTCACACACACTCTCCAAGACTTTTCTAGAGCTGCCCCAACTCTCTGGAACTGTGTTCTTCGTCCTTCTTGGCTTCCTCCTACTTTCTGCTCATTTAAAAGAGCACTCAAAACCCATTTTTTCAAACTTGCCTGCCCATCTTCTTTTTTTGAAACCGTCACTACTTTCCAGCACTACATAACTCCCCTTCCTATTGCGTGATACTTCCCCCACCTCCTAGATTGTAAGCTTTTCGAGACAGGGTCCTCCTCCTGTGTCACTGTATATTTGCATAGACCAATCAAATACAAGCACAACAGAAGCACACTTTGGGCTCTATATTTAAAGCATTGAATCTAACATTCCCTGGGGGGGGGGGGGTATCTTCCAGGTCCATGAGTTTCAATGAATGAGGGAATGCCAGACTCACTGCTCTATAAAAAGAACCCTTGAAGTTACTGTCCCACAGGTTTCCTTCCAACTAGTACATCCTAATCCTGCGTTCTAAGGGGAAAATGTGTATGTTAACACAGCGTATAGCAATGTAAAACACATTCGTTGGTGCACTGGGCGTGCTGGGTTGCCATTCATTGTTACTAGCACCTTACCAAAATACTAAAGTGCAACACATAGCATCTCGCGCCAGGTTTGGAGGATCCACACTGACAAGCAGCTTCTGTGTGAATGAATCCTAAAAATGTTACATGCAGATTTCATTCACAAAAATGTTGTCCTTACATTTCAATTTGTTTATTCTTCATATTAAGTTTGAAGCATTACCCCTTAATTATTTATCTAAAACAATATCCCTCACCATATCCCATTGAAACAAAAGGTACTCACATTCTGACAGAAACCGTTGCATGCCACCTGGCATCTGTGCCGATGTGCTCAGAGATGTCCTCTGTAGCATCCAGCTTGCTCCCTGCAGCCCACATGGACTGTAATTGATTTTAATTTCTCTTGTCATCTTACAAAAAATCAGAACCAGTAATAGCCTATGATGCCACGGGCCAGTTGGTGCAGGATAGTTCAACGTGAGTATCTATGGAAACCTGGTCATTGTGGTGTTAGATGCTGTGCAGTGGGTTTTGTGTCAGAAGATTAGCATTTCCTTCATCTGCATAAAGAATCTGTTGTAGCAAACTAAATAAAAATAAGTCATTATTATCACAATACATGTGCTGCAAAATGCAGCTCACAGAACAGAGGTCAGGCAGGTTAATCGGTATCCGACCAAATTGTGTGTATACGACCAAACTAGAGGCTATGTATTGTCCGTTATTTTGGGGAGGTGGAACGACTATTGTGTGTCATTCTATGTAATTCTCGTCCTATATAAATTTACAAATTATATTTTTCAGAAAATGGTGCAAAAGCTCCTTATAGACCGACCAGAAGACCCTGTCCAATATTTGATTGATCGCTTACGGAGAGATAATGATGAAGGTTAGCTTTTAATGAGTGCATATTCTTCATTAATATTGTGACATTTATCCCACAACTAACCTGTGGTATAAACATGTAGGTCAAAGTGACCGGTTCACTGAAAAATGCTCCTCACAGCAGCACCTAAATACTTTCCTTCACAATTCTGTCCATTCATCTAGCCACAAAAAATCAAAGAAATAGCCAGTACTTCCAGGTATACTGGAAGATTATGTGACCCACTCCCTATCTCCTGTGTGATAGCTCTGCTGCTTGATCTGCCCAGCACTGTCACATAGTACATAATCAAGTACAAACAAATAAGGCTGCACGAAACGACAGGCTGCTGGGAATGAGGCCCTAAAGAGGACCTGTCATTGTACTTAATAGGCAAATTACAGGCTTGGTTTAAAAGTTGGACATGTTAAAATTCAATGTCAGCCATATCAAACCACATTCGTATGTTGAGTGAAAAGTACCATGAAATATGTATCACTGTGACTAGGATCCCTGATATGATTTAAAGCTCAAGCACAGATGGTGTAGTTTCTGGCTATCAGGAGCATTGTGGGTATACCCACTGTTGACAAAAAAGTTTATTTTATTCAATCCAACACTGTCTGCTTGACTTCCCTTGAGATACAATAATTCTGAGCATTTGATTTAGTGAACCAATATGACTGCCTATGAATCAAGCTGGAAAATATCAACACACACTGACTGAATTATGGTGCCAGGGTATGTAAATTTGACCTATTTTTTGGCAAATAATCATATTCATTCAGGATAAGAAATTATGAAACATGTGTATGTCTTAAAAAAAAAACAATCAAAAAAACAAAACTTTATTAGAATAACTTGACACCCCATGTACTCTTTAGTGCTTTTACAGTGATAGTGGAAATTGAAGGAAACCTTAATGGATTCTAGGATATATTTTGTGTACAAGCACATGGCAGGTCAGCTTTCATCACACAGTCACACAACAAGGAGCTTTTCCGCCCCCTAAGAACTATTAAACTATGAAAATTAACAACAGGATTTAACAGTTGTCGGTAAACACTTTGGGGATGATATAATTGTTAAGGGGTGGGAACCCTCCACTCTATGGGCTCTATTTAAAAACTGGGAATCTGTTATTCCCTGAAACCTTCACTTACTGCCATTGAAACACATAGACCTGGAACATTCCCATCTGGGAATGTATGAGAGAATGTCCTAAGATGGTGGCGCAGGAGTAAAAAGGAGGTAAGAAAGCAATATCAGAATTTAGGAGGTTTATCTATTTTTTATATTTTAATAGGTATACTTCTGGTTTAAACTGTTTGTTTTTACATGTATCTCTATAGCAATAAAATAATATAGTTTCCCTTTAAAATAAAAATGGTAAAATTTAAGCACAGAGCAAAACATTTTCCATTAGAAATGACAGCAAGCCTTTAAGTATTTTCTACTGGTATTGTTCTCACCACAGCTGTGCTTAATATATATTGATTAAAATTCAGCTACAAAAACTACTAACAAAAGCCTAGATTTATTTTGATTTCCAGGTTTGTTATGTGTTAAAAGAATTCTGCCTTCCCATGATTCCTGTAGATTATGTGTCAATAAGATGAACGTTGACTAATATCTGTGGAGGAGGCGTCAGCACTAACAGTTTCTCTAACCCCATTTACACTGGTTCGGTAAATAATCACTGCTGGGCTTTCACTCTTTCTTGGGAATAAAGGCATTCTAGATTGCTTAGAAGAAGTCTGGCAAGGGTTTTACAGTTTTTTTGTCGTGGCTGAGCTTCCACACAAAATCTGAACATTTATGGGGCTATTTATAAAGCAGTGAATGTGATATTAACCAAACATTCCCTGGTGGAGAATCTTCAAGGTCAGTGTGTTCCCTATGATATTGATGCTCAGTGTGTTCCCTATGATATTGATGCTGAATGTTTGGTAAATGTAAGATTCACTGCTTCATGAATAAACCAGTTAGTCTTAATTACAAAGGTCAACAAAAAAGTTGATAATTAATAATCTTTGTAAACAACAGTAAACTTTTCTAAATCAGTTTTTCGAGCAGATTTCAGATCTGTTTTTCCCTAAGACATACAGTTCCTGAGTTATGAGTACTATCTTTGGTGTGAAGTAAAATAAGGAACACTGTTGTTTAGATCTACTGAGCAGTGTGAGTCAGGTACCACTGTTTCTTCAGAAATGCTTAGAGTATGATTTTCTTGTGTACTCTTTGTCTGGATTGTCGTGGTACAGCATCCAGCAGTAGTCAGCCATCATACTTTCATTCCAGAAACCTTGGTAGCGGTGCTCCATTACTGAATGTCCTGGTGAAAACGTTCTCCTTGTTCGTCACTCACCATACCAATATTTTCCGGGAAAATTTCTAAATGTGAGTGCAAGAAATGTACTTTTAATGGCGTGCCACAACCCAGTTTCTGGTATGATTCAAGCAGATTCTGAACTCCTTCCTTGTATGCAGGAGACTTATGGCTGCCCAGGAAATTTTCACACAGCCACGTGAATGCATTCCAAGCTTCTAGCTCAGCTGCTGAGATTGTTTGAAAACATTATCCTGCAAAACAGACTTGATCTGTGGCCCTATAAATATCCCTTTCTTCATTTTTGCAGTGCTTATATTTGGAAACTTCTCAACAAGGTACTAAAAACCCATGGAGTTTTATTTACCCATGGCCTTTACAAGGTTCTTCGTCAAGCCCAACTTGATATGGAGAGGTGGCAGAAAACTTTTATGGGGATCAACCAGAGGCAGAAACTTGACACTGCTTGTTCCAGGCTTATAGATATCTCTTGGTAGCCAATCACGCTTGACATAATGTTCTCCCGTGGATCAGCTGTCACACAGGCAAAGAAAACGGCAATATTTTGTTAATCCTCCTTGCATTCCCATCAGCAAGCCATTGACCTTTAGATCCCCACAGATGTTCTACTGGTGTGTTTTATACTGAATTGCTTCAAGTGGTAACTTCATGTTGTCATAGGACTCCTTTAGGCTAACTGAAGGGTAAATTTGGTTTGGAATTACCATTATGCAGTGAGGCTGCTTTCAAGCTTCTTTTAGAGGAATCAATAAAGATACGCCATTCAGATGGAACATGCTCTTGTGACAAACTGTTAAAGAGTACATTTATATCATGACACTAGCACAGTGAGCCATCACTAGTGAAGAACGTTGTCAAGTTATGATTTTGTTTTCTGTAGTGAGTTACAGTTACACCCTTTGCAAGCAAGTGCTTCTGTTTAAGCCTTGAAGCAAGAAGTTCTGCTTTGTCTTTGGAGAGATTTGGATCAGGAACGAGATCATACAGCTTTGCTTGTGTAAAGGTCTTTGGTTCTAAATCTTCATTGGCCAAGTAGTCAGGATCAGATGATTCGGGGTTGTAACTGGCTGCAACTCCTGCGCATTCCTCATCACCTTTTACAGAAGCAAGTCATGTAGCGGTACCGGAACTGGCAATGAATTATCATGGGTAACAGGCCTAATTTCAGAATCAAGGCTGGGTTATACAATTTTGTGCTTAGTTTTACCCGAGAATCCACTTTGTTGACGCGGTAAAAATACCAGTCGAATAGATGGTCTTGCGGTTCTCTCCACACCATCGGGATTGCAAATGGCATTGCTGCTTTAGGCCGATTTAGTTAGTCATGCAGTCCATTGGAACAACTAATACAGATGACATGTGGAGCCCAAGATTTATCCTGGTCACCAAGTGGACAGCTGAAATATAATTTGTATATCTTTTAAAGTTCTGTGGTAATTTGGCGTTGTTGTGCTTTCGACCTGAGTGAACCACACACGTAACAGAAATTAGTGCGATCTCCAACCTTAAAAAAAGAAAACTGTCGGTAAATGTTGTAATATGTTATGGCTATTTATAAAGAATTTCACATAATATCTAATTAGCTGCATCACAAAAACTAGACGTGCAGATTTGGAATCCGCATCAAATATACTACAAAGCCCACATAAAATCTGATGAAAATGACATGTTGACCTGTGGTAATAAACTATGCAGGGTGTACATGATCCATTTGGTTGTGATGTGGGTGGGTCTGATAGTTTCTGACTTAACTGAGCTCTGATTTAACTGCTGAATTAACTCTCTCTTTCTCTCTCAGGCAGATAGAAAGACCATGTATAACAAATTTATGGTTGAAATGAAAATATCAAATTCATATCCAAGGAATTTTACAAAAATATCACTTTTTATTATAATAAATATTTTATTGAGTTTTTACATTTTTTTTTATCAACAAAAATGCAGTGAACATAAACAGCATTTCACCAAATTTCAATCAAGTTTTGCAAAACTTCACGATAAAACAGGGTAAAACTTAGGGAAGAAAAAGAGGGTAGGTGGGGAAGGACATCTCTCACATACCATCAACATACACATTAAAATATTACCAATAACATTGGCTATACCTGTTTAATGGAACTGCCAGACCTTTACCATCATTGCTCTTGAACCACTTATGAATGGTATTAATAGACTGAAATTCCTTGGACAAAGTGTACCTAAGAGGGTGGAATGAACTACATTCCTCCTCACAAAAGAAGGTTCCCATCTATCACTTAGGCATTGATGTGCCCCTGTTGGTCACATTTAAAATGTACCAGGTGGAGTACTGAAAATATGGTAAAGTTTCCTCTCTAGGCTCAGTAGAGCCTTGTTAATAAAATTATACCATTTTTCAAAAACTTCAATTTTTGTTTGTCTTCCCTTGTTTTAGCTTCCAACATATCCCTATGGAACATGTTCAGGGGAGGTACCCTAACCATCTCCAGCGTAGGTGGTGTGGGTTGAATCCGTTGACTCACAATGGCCCGTCTTGCTCTCAATAGACATAGGTATACCCATGCTTTTTTCTTTCCTTTCCCCGTACCTACCCCCAGCACAGTAGACCAGTCACCAAACACACATAAAACCGGGCAAAATGGGAGGGCAATCCCAACCACTTGTTTCATAAATTTTAGTGTTCTCTCCCAGAAACTGACTATGCATGTGCAAAACCAGTAGCTATGGTAGAGGGAGGCTGTACTCTGGTTTGATTCGCTGTTGCATTCAGTGGTTCAACTTTATGGTCCCTATGCATGATCTTGAATTGGGTTTCCCTCCAAAGTTTATTAACTGTGGTTTTGTGTACTGTTAGATAGCCATTCAATATTTTTTCTAATAAGTTGGGGACATTAAACTCTGCCATTTCCTAAATTAGAATGAGACAAAGGCTTGTATAGATTTTGGAGACTTTTATATTCATTAGAAAATATTAGGGGGGGGGACACGTCAGTAGTTTTTAAAATTATTTGATTTTGCATATTCCAGGGCTGCAAGTCCCCTTCTCACATTAGTTGTGGCTGATCTGCCATGCACAAATCCCACCTGTGGTGGGGAAATTGGGGATGGCAAGAATCTGGCCAAGCGATCTGTTAAAATTTTAGATAAAAGTTTGGCATCAAGATTACTTAGTGATATGGGCTGGTATGCTGCTGGGTCATGAGGGTCCTTCTCTTTTTTTTTTTTTTTTTGGAAGGACTATTATAGATGATTCTCTGCCAGATGGTAGGTATGTACCAGATTCCCACATATAATTATAAAGGTGGCACAGATCCTGTACCACTTCCTTGTTCGTTATTTTGTAAAATTCAGATGTACGGCCAACAGGATCTGGGGCTTTATCATTTAGGATTATACTCTGGTGATTTCAACCTTCGTGATGAGCATGTTTAGCTAGTCCACCTGTTCCCTTTTCAAAGAAGGCCAGGAAAGGGCATCATAAAAGTCTCCATTCATTATCGAAGGAGTGGATCTCTTAGTCAGGTCAGCATAAAAGTCAGCTAGTGTGAAAGAAATTAGTGCTGGTTGAGTCACCTCTGACCCCTCGCCATTAGGTAAGGCATGAATGAAAGTAGGTTTGTACCTGGGGCGTATCAAATTGGCCAGCATTCTCCCAGCCTTATTGCCAAACTTGTGCAGTTTTAAATCAATGTGTTTCCCTTTGTACTCTCAAGCCATGTATCAAATTCACTTTTGGCTTTTTGCCATTGAGATCTATTCTCTCTAGTTGGATGAGTAGTTAACGTGAACTGAGCATCCCTCAATTTTGCTAGAGCGTTCATGTAATTATCTTTCACCTGTTTCTTTTGGTTTGACGTATATCCAACAATCCTGCCTCTAACCCTTTGCCGCTTCCCAAAAAAAAGTAGGGTACTTCTGTAAGCCGAATTGGTGGATAGGTAGTCAAGCCAAGCTATTTTAAGTTCCGCCTGAAACACGGAGTCAGGTAGTATCATGAAGTACAAGCATTATAGACGCATGGTCCGAAATGGCCAAGGGCAGTATTCCTGTGGAGTCCACCCTCTGGAGAAAGGGATCTGTACAGAATAAATAATCAATTCTGGAATGTGAGAGATGAGCTTGTGATACAAAGGTAAACTGTGTTTCAATCGGATATTGTTGTCGACATACATCATGTAGATCTGCTGTATCAGCAAAAATACTTAGGGGGCCCGCCTGTCCCCCCCCCCCCCAACCCCCCCCCCCCAGTCCAGTTAAATAATTACTAACTATGTAAATATAGTCCAAATACATTTCATGTTGAGGAAATCATTTTCTGATAATTACTTGGATAGATAGGTTATACAAAAAATATGGCCGTATCATCAATTGATTATTAGTTAAAATATTACCTGAATACTTCGTTGGTAATGGCTAGTCAAAGTCCAAGGAATGTTCCAAGGAAGAAAATTGACCTAGTACATGCTGTGGAGATTGGTGGCCATGTGCAGGCCTGTGTGGCTTGGTATAAAGGTTCGGACGCCGCTGCTGGCATCAGTAACTTTATTTTCTGATTCTGCCTATTCTTATTAACTTTTAATATTTATTATCTCATTCAAGGTACTTATATATGAAATTTAAAAGGAAATAGCATTGCACTGAACACCACACAAACATCTAAGCTTACAGATTAAATATATATTTGACAGCAGAATTACCTACCACACAGAACTGTAAAGTCTATTAGGAGGGGGGACTGAACTTTCTCTGTTGCATTTTTACTTTAATTTAGAAGCAGCAGACCTCACTGGCTTATTACATAGTTACATAGTAGGTTAGGTTGAAAAAAGTCCATCAAGTTCAACCACTAGGTACAATTTGCTTTAACAGGGGGAAGAAAATTCCTTCCTGATTTCATAAAGCAATCGAATTTTCCCTGGATCAACAGTCACTATTCTGTGCTTTTGGAAAAGCAATCTAAAGAACCTGCTGAAACTATTTCCTGAGGGAGCCGAATCCACATTTTCACAGACCTTACAGTGAAGAATCCTTTCCTTATCCGGAGCTTAAACTTCTTTTCCTCCTGACACAAAGAGTGCCCTCTTGTACTTTGTAATGATCTTAAAGTGAATAATTGGGAAGAGAGTTCTCTATATGGCCCATATATATATATATTTATACAGGGTGATCATATCCCCCTTAAAGGTCTCTTCTCAAGGAAGAATAGATTCAGTCCAGCTATTCTCTCCTCATAGCTGAGCTCCTCCATTCCTTTTAATAATTTTCTCTGTACTCTCTCCAATTCCACAATGTCCTTTTTGTGAACTGGTTCCCAAAACTCGACTGCATATTTCAGATGAGGTCTGACCAATGCTTTGTACAGGGGCAGGATCTCTGCAGTATATTCCTCTTTTATTACAAGAAAGTACTTTACTAGCTTTTGATATTGCAGTTTGGCATTGCATGCTATTAATAAGTCTATGATCTACTAGAACCCCCAAATCCTTAACATTTCTAACTCTCCCAAATGTATTCTCCCTAGACATTATGAGGCATGCATGTTGTTATCCCCCAAGTGCATAACTTTACATTTATCTATATTAAATGCCATTTGCCACTTGGCTGCCCAATCAAACAGTACATCCAGGTCTGCTTGTAGATTATAGACATCCCGTATAGCCATAATTCCGCTACATAGTTTAGTGTCATCTGCAAACACAGAAATGGTACTTTAATCCCAAACTCTATATCATTTATAAAGATGTTAAACAGTAAAGGTCCCAACACTGAACCCTGGGGTACACCACTAATAACCTTAGACCATTCAGAGTATGAATCATTAATCACTGTTCTCTGGATGGGGTCTTAAAGCCAGTTCTACAGATTGACTTTTCTAAACCTATTGATCCTAACTTGCATATTACCTGTCTGTGGGGTACTGTGTCAAATAATTTAGCGACGTCCAAGTACACTATATCAACTGGTATTCCACTGTCTACCTGTTTACTTACTTCCTCATAAAAAGAGAGTAGATTTGTTTGACAACTTTGGTCTTTCTTGAAGCCATGCTGACTATTACTTATAATATTTTCTAGCAGAAACTCCTCTATGTGGTTCTTCATCAAACTCTCCAGGACCTTTCCAACTATGGATGTTAAACTAACCGGTCTGTAGTTACAAGGTAATGACTTTGCTCCCTTTTTGAAGATAGGAACCACAACGGCCTTAAGCCAATCTATTGGTACCATGCCAATGACTTATAGAGTCTCCAAAAAATAGAAATAATTCAAAATAATTTTGAAATTGTTTCCTTTTGCGTGAGACTTCTGCAGTGTACAATGCATAAAAGTGCAAAGGTGCACCTTCCAAGGAGATATTCCTGTTGATATGAAATTATTTGAAGGATTACATTCTTATCTGCATAATCTAGATGTTTTACAATGACTGGACCCTGTCCATTACCTTTCTTGCGTGGTTGACCCAGGGGCTGTGCACGTTCAGCTTTGCAGACCCTATGTATGCTCAAGATATTCGGGAGTGTATTAGCACAGAGTTTCAGGAATGCCCAGTTTCACCGAAATCGATAAGGATGACCAGTAATCCTCAGGTTGTTCCTGTGGGTCCTATTATCCAGATCATCTAGTTTCTTCAATAAACTGGCAACCCGGTTCTCAAGAGACATTATCCGAGTCGAGGTTTGAATCATGTACTAAATCGTTGAGAAGATTCTTTCCTCCACTGCATCTAGCCTATGGGCGTGGTCACTGATTTCATGTCTCAGGGACTCGATTCCCTTATCTATGGCTGAGTCTATGGCTTCCTGTGGTGTGGGTTTTAGTAAGACTGCCACCGCATCTGCAGTTAGAGCATGATCAGAGGTAGGTTACTATTCCATGATGGACCAGAACGGAAAGTTCCATCACTTTATTTTAGCATAAGTTAAAGTTTAATTAAGCTTTATAAGCCATCATATAATTATCGTCTGCAATGTGCTCCTTACGATTAGAGCACCAATTCATATATACATCATTAAGCAATGGGCATCAAGTCAACATACCGTCAGACTCACAGACTTCCTAGATTTAACAGGGATATGGGAAAAGCAAAGTTTTTTACAGGTAGAATTCCTATGCAGAAATATGCCGACAGCAGCAAAAAGATGGAAAGGTCTTTCCTCTAAAAAAAAATTAACATTTTTTGGATAGAATCAAAAATTCAACTCCCTTAGTTTTTTTTTATCCACTTCCTTGTTGTGGGGATTCACCTTCTCTTTTTGACCTTCTGACCACAATGACAAAAAATTGTGGGGAATTCAGAATTGTACAGCTCTAATTTGTATCAGGTGCTGGTCCTCTTCCAGTGAGGACAACTGTTCCACTGTCTCAAAAACAGGAGAGCAAAAAGAAATATCACAGGTTACAAACAAAAAAATAGACATTTTTCTAAACTATCTAAAACTAATAAAAATCTTTTAGCTACAGATACACTTTAACTACAAGTAATAGACTTTTTTATTGTGTGTAAGGAATAGCTATGGGATGGGAGAACTTTTAATTTTGCTCTTGAGGGATACAGGTCTAGGTCTATGTTTTCAACCTGCAGTAACCATGACTTGCTATCATTTTTTAAAGTATTCTTAAGAAAAGCAGTCAGGAGTCTGAGTCTCCACTCTCAATGCAAACCTGTGATTCATAAAAATAGAAACTGATGCCCCAATGACTTTACAAGGAGTACTTAAAAAGAAAGTACAAGTATTTCCATTTTGGACTTGAAAGTAATGCACCTAAAGCTTGGGTGATGCCATGTTGGAATTCTTTAGAAGAGTGGGGCAGGTACTAGCTACAAATCAATGCCAGCTCCTGTTTCCTGTACCAGCCTACTTCTAGCAGTCTGGCCTCATGCAGTACTATAAAATGTGTGTCTTTTTCCATACTGTATTTGTAAATGCCTCAACAGTTTATTTTTTTGGAACTTTGCATTGGCAAAGCACTGATGCAATTTATGGGTCCCTATACTGAGGTGCATCTCCTGCCCCTTTGGTAAGTAAAGTACAATTGTAGTTCATTTAAAGCAGGATCTAACCTGTGTTACTCACTTATCCAGGTTCCATCCCAGGGCATTACAATTTCCTTTCTTATTTTCCTCCTGGACATCTTGATTGACTGTGCCGGGGTGATGTAACTCCCATGCAGGCATGCAGAATTTTATTAATTCCCGGCACGCACATGGCAGGCTGGGATTGCTGAGTTTTTGTTGCAACCATGTTTGACAGCTGGGTGGCAATCAGGCAGGCAAGACCAGCTATTGTCCCTTTCTGCAATAACTCCTTGCCTGATCAAGGATTTGTCAAAGTAGGTCTTTATTCCTCTTTAAACGGACAGCTTCAAGGTTGCCATTTAAACCTTTGTTTAATTTCCCCCCTTCTTTGTGTAATCCACAGAGTTATATCAGACCCGTTTCAGAGCTTCACCGTGAGGCATTGGCCAGGACCACAAAGACTTAACATGACAAAAGTTCTGTCCAGCTGTGCACTTACAATACACGTGCTCTGTTCATTTTAATAATTTGTATGGCTAAAGTACACCCACAGGAGTACATAAGGCCACAGAACCTACGTGCAGTGGGTGCACACTCTAACTGAACTTTTTTGAACAAAGACTGTGCCAAATCTGGCAGGGCCACACTGTCACTGTATCTGGAAAGGGGGTGAAGCATTTTACTAGAAGTTGTTATTCTCTATAGGTAATATAATGCGGTGAAGGATTTACAATACACATTTGTTTTCTTAGCAAGCAATTCCCGACACAAGACCTACCAATAATCAGTTTGTTGCCTCAATTAGTGCAATAAGTTGTCTACCTATCATTACAAGAAGCGCCAGGCCTCAGTACTTTGAGCTTTCCTCCTACTCTATAGAAGAGAAAAGAAGGCACAATCTAAAGCTACGTACACACTTCCAATTATTATCGTCGGAAAACGAACGACGAACGTTCCTGCACGATATATATGAACGATCGTATAGCACCGATCCTGCACATAGAGGTAACGACACGATCGTTCGTAGATATTTTACACACAATAGATACGATCGTTTAAGCGATAGAGGAACTATGTGCACGACAGGAAAGTGAACGGACGTTCGTTCATCACGCATGCTCAGACCATGGACGATCAACGAACGACCGTACACACGAACGATGTTCAACGATCGTCGCCCAATCCGATCCGCCGGTCCGGTCGTTCGTTTCCAACAATTTTCCTCGTTCGTCGGCGTCGTTGGTTACTTTTTTACGAACGATTTTTTGCCCAATCGATCGTTCGTCGTTCGATTGGAACGATAAAAATTGGAAGTGTGTACGCACCTTTAGACTGGAGACTCCCTTTATAACGAGCACCCCCAACTGCTAAAGGTTTTCTCTATCTCCACTTAGGCAGTGAAAAGTGCTGCTGGGAATCCAGAACATCGCTTGTAATAAGCAGACACTTTTATAAATGAAGGCCACATATAAATGATGAGTATTTGGTATGTTTAGCATTTTACTTACCTTCACATATTTTTTTATTTCCTGTAAAACTAAAATGGAATGTCTGAGAGTAAGTAGTATTTGCATAGGCAAAAATACAATTCCCTAAGTGCAAAACAAAAATAAAAACCTGAAATCTATTTTGAAAACACTCTCTGGTGAACTGATGCAAATTAATAAATAAGTAAAACAAAACATGCAAGAAAAATGAGGCCTAATTAGCTCTAAACAATGTGTTGTTTCTCCACCGCCATTTATTTGATATGCCACTTGAATTGCTTGAATATTTATCATGGAGATTCCCCAAGGAAGCATCCATGTTAGCTTTCTTAGTAAGAAACTGGGACAAAAACATTCATCAGAAGATGAAAATCCTATAAAAAAGAGGGATGCTTGATTTAATAAATAAAGTAATATTTAATAATATATAACTTTTGTATACATTTTAAATCTTGGAAAGTTTATTGACATATATTAAAATACATTGACTACCTATCCCAGAGGTGAAAGGGAGAATACATAACATGCTGCCACATAATTTACTTTGCCTGGCTGCAGAATCAAGATATCTATGGAGAATAAATTGTGTTCTCATGATGGCTGGGGGATTTTATCTTCCCACTTAATTTTGAAGTGGGCAATTCATTTCAGCTTGTTTGTGGTACAGGGTCAGATGGCTTCCTAGATGGCTGAATACTTTTAGCAATGACAAGAAAATTATAGTTGAAGAGATTATTTTAGCGTTAGGAGTTGGATAAAGGTTATTGTAGGAGTTCTGGGTTTTACGGGGTTAAAATGGGCTTGAACTCAAAAAGTTACTTTTGCTATGTTTAAATTTTTTTTTTTTTTATTAAAGCATATAAATATTATTATTTACATCAGGTGGATCCCTCAATTGTACAGTATATCTGAAAGATAATTGAAAATCAATTCTTCTTAGGACCAAGTGTCCATTAGAACTATAAAATGAACGAGATCAGTGTGTACATTTGCATAGGAAGTACATATATTTTTAATACCATACTTTAAAAAAAAAACACCATAATACCCCCTGCATTACAGATAAAATACCTCATCCATGACATTTAAATCTATTTGCTGAAAACTCAGAAAGGCTTAAAATTAGGCTTAAGGGAACCCCTTCAAAAAAACTTCAAAATAATTGCTACAATTAGGTGCATAAATATTTGGACAAAGACAACTTTTTTCCAATTTTGGTTCTGTACATTACAACAATTAATTTTAAATGAATCAACTCACATCCAGTTGAACTGCAGACTTTCAGGTTTAATTCAGTGCAGTGATCGCCCACCTTTTTTGGTTCCGTGGACCACTAAAATTACCTAGTGATGTCATAACGCCATAACCCCGTCCACTCTGCCATCGCAGATGGTTGAACAAAAAGAATGCATAAAAATGTGAGGAACTAAAGCCTTTTTTTAACACAATCATTTCATTTCAGGGGCTAAAATGTAATTGGACAAATAAAAAGCTGAAAATAAAATGTTAATTTCTAATACTTGGTTGAAAACCCTTTGCTGGCAATGACAGCCTGTAGTCTTGAACTCATGGACATCCCCAGATGCTGGGTTTCCTCCTTTTTAATGCTCTGCCAGGCCTTTACTGCAGCAGCTTTCAGTTGCTGTTTGTTTGTGGGTCTTTCTGTCCGAAGCTTAGTCTTTAACAAGAGAAATACATGCTCTATTGGGTTCAGATCAGGTGACTGACTTGGCCATTCAAGAATATTTCACTTCTTTGCGTAATAAACTCCTGGGTTGCTTTGGCTGTATATTTTGGGTCATTGTCCATCTATTATGGGACGCCTCCCAATCAATTTGACTGCATTTAGCTGGATTTGAGCAGACAGTATGTCACCTGAACACCTGAATTCGTTGGGCTGCTTCTGTCCTGTGTCACATCATCGATAAACACTAGTGTCCCAGTGTCACTGGCAGCTATGCACGCCCAAGCCATCACACTGCCTCCGCCATGTTTTACAGATGATGTGGTGTGCTTTGGATCATGAGCTGTTCCACGCCTTCTCCATACTTTTTTCTTGCCATCATTCTGGTAAAGGTTTATCTTGGTTTCATCTGTCCAAAGAATGTTTTTTTACTTTCATGTTGATTTATTTTCATGCAATCTTCTCTTAATGGTAGTCTTGGATATCGATACGCCTACTTCCTGGAGAATGTTGTTCACTTTGTTGGCAAGTGTTAAGGGGTTTCTTTGGAAATGATTCTGCGACCATCCACTACTCTTGTCTTCCGTGGACGTCCAGGTCTGTTGGCGTTGCTAGTATGCAAAATCCAAACTGTAGATTTTGCCACTCCTAATAATGTAGCAACTTCCCAGATGGGTTTTTTCTGTTTTTGCAGCTTAAGGATGGCTTGTTTCACCTGCATGGAGATCTACTTTGAGCGCATGTTGTCTGTTCACAGCAAATTCTTCCACATACAAGCACCCCCCCCCCCCCCCCCCCCAAATCAACCTTAGGTCTTTTATCTGCTTAATTGATAATGACATAACGAAGGAATTGCCCACACCAGCCCATGAAATAGCGTTTGAGTCAATTGTCCAATTACTTTTGAGCCCCTGAAATGAAGTGATTGTGTTAAAAAAAGGCTTTAGTTCCTCACATTTTTATGCTAACTTTTTGTTCAACTTACTGGATTAAAGCTGAAAGTCTGCAGTTCAACTGCATCTGAGTTTCATTTAAAATTTATTAGGGTAATGTACAGAACCAAAATTAGAAAAAAGTTGTCTCTGTCCAAATATTTATGGACCTAACTGTATAGCCACAGCTCACCATTAGTGTGGTGGTCAGTGGGAATAATGTCTCTTATATTGCTGGCCAGTGGGAAGAATGCCACCCTTACAGATAGCCAAAAAGATCATTGTTAAACTGCTCATTGGTCAAGTAACTGCTAGCAACCTCTGGAGTAACCCTGTTTGAGAAATATTGTGCTAGCTGAACACTAAAACGGGATGCTTAGCTATGATATTGAAGTTATCTGAAATAAGTATAGAGCAATCAAAAAGTGTGGCCTCAGTCACACCTAAATGTGCACAGTAAACCTGATTAAGGTGACAATTGTGAAAAAATTGCAATGCTTATAATACACAGTGCTTTACAGACTAATTGTTATCAGGGTTGGGGTTTTGAGCACTTTAATGCATTTTTTGTGCACCTGACACCTGTTATTATTTTCCACAGTGAGGTTGGGCACATAAGCTTCCTAATAAATCAGGTGAATAATTGGATGTGGTGGTTATAATAAATCACTTATCCCTTTTTTAATTCAAATTTTAATTTAACGAAATGTACAAAAATTAAACAACACTGCATGCCTTTTTAACTGCTCAGTATTCTTGATTGGGATAAATGGTCCCATCTATCAGATATGAATATGCGGCTTTAAAAATCTAATAAGAAATTGGTCACCTTTAAAGTCAAAGCAGCCAAGATTTGATCCAAGTATCCTCAGAGAATGTCATAAACTTTCTTTCTATGGTAACAACTGTGACATATGGTATTCAAATGTTTATATTTCCCACAACTTCTAAAATGAAATCTAAATGTGTTTTTATATGTGCCATGAATTAATTCATTCATACTTGTCCACTGCCTTTTTTATCCCTACCCAAAGAGCACCATAAAAAGAAAAATAAAGCCAATTTAATACAAACTGAACATTTACAGTAGCCCGGGGCAATATTAAAGCATGATACGAAGCATAAAATAGAGTGTTTCCTTTTTTTATCAAACGTTTGTCCAAAAAAAAAAAAAAAAAAGCACATAAAAGATCCAATACCTTGAGGACTCTCTTTTGAATTTTAAATCCCCTTCCTCGTTAAACCTCAAACAGATCTGTGGATGGAGTGGTTTCTTGATTTTCTTTGATGTGCTTTGCAGAAGTTGATTAATCTTGGCAACAGAGCACTCTTTCATGGCTACATTAATAAAATATTCCAGCATTCGCAGTTGGATATTCAAGGTGTGCTGTGTTGGGTGCCGTGAAACCGAGTTTAATAAAGGGCAGCCGCCAACACTGTGGAGCCTGTGGGCCAATCAATGCTAAGCACTTCTAAGTAAGGAGATCAAGTTTTTATAAAGGTGAAATTCCCTTCATGTCAAGATCTGGCAAAAGTGTTTTGGGAGCTTGAAAAACTTTGCAGTGGTTGTTCATCTTTAGAATATTCCGCTCTTCATGTTGTCAGGAAAAGGGTTAACAGTTTTCAGAATTTTCAACAGTAGCTTTTTGAAGCTTTATAGATTTTCTATGTAACGTCCTCGTGGTTTCGTGATTATGGAAGGATCTCCCTCTTACCTGGCCCTGCAATACCACAACATAAACTATGTTTAAAATAAAACCGGTATTTTTACTTCTGCATTTTTATGTGATTATTTTCCATATTTACTATCAGGGTTCATAAAATTGTGAGCTTCATCAGAAATTTCAGTCACAATCCTAACATTATCACCAGTCATGACACCTTCTAAGCACTAGTATTGAATATCTTTAAACATCCCTGTTAGGTTTAAAAAGTACTAGCTAAAGGTTTCTGTAATATATAAATTGTTTTTCCTACCTGTCTGGTAGCCCGTGTACCCTTTTCCTCTGTTTCAATGTTGAATCAGATGCCTGTGTCCCTGCATTACTATAGTTCCATCCTCTGACTCTTACATCACTGCTTTGTTCTATAGTGATGCAGCAGTTGGAAGATGGAGCCATACATACATGGCAATGGACATAGACTTCCAACACTACGAAGTACACTAAGAAGTTTAATTTTCTATTTAGTATGGCAAAGATACAACATCGTAACAGGGCTTCCAATAGCATTGTGTATATGATGGAGACCTTTTAGTTACATTTTAAGAGCCTAATGGGGAAGCTTTCAAGCTGAACTCTAGTCTTTGTACAGTGTAAGCTTCTCACAGTATGCATTGAAGGTGGCAGTAAATGAAATCCTCATTTTTTTAGCTTTAGGACATACAGAATCATCATCTAGTCCTTTCCTATTCAGCCTTTCTTCCTCTGTCCCACCCCTTTATTTTTTTGAAGTAGTTCTGTCAATTTTGAAGGATTAACATCCTGTGTCAGACATGAGCTATCTGCATTTTTACAAGGAAGCACATTGTTATCATCACTATGTGTAAAAGAAAGTATGCAAATAAAACTAGTTGTATCACAAACTGAACTTTCACAGGAAAAAAATTATTTCCTTTTAATAGTAAGTCCTGCACTGTCTTGGCATCCGTCTTCTTTCCAGCACTGGACAGAATGGCAGGCAAAGCCATCATCCTGGCTCCTGTTCACCTCATTCAAATTCGCACTGCACAGACACTAGATCAGGAGACATGTCTTCCTGCATGTTAAAAAAAAAAAAAAAAAAAAAATCACTGAGCATTTTTTTTTAAATATAGTTTTATAATTTTTTAAGAGGAAATAATACAATATGCAAAACAAAACAAATACAGTAAGGTTGCGGCATAGTAAATATCACAAACAATGGAATCGCCGGTTGAAAAAGTTAAATCAAATATGGCTATAATTACAAATTATAGGAGCATAAAAAAACAAAACAACAACCAGCAAACAATTGGAGGATCATTGTCCAAAAGATGGTAGGCATACCATGCTGTTTGTTCAAAGGTCTTGCAAACTATTTTTCTCGTATCCAAAAATAATGTAGCTATGTATCCCATACTCCCAAAAAACCCTACGCCCGTGTTTCCTTGTCCAGAGGAGCTTCAACCCATTTCATCTCAAAAACAAACCACAGTTTTTCCAAAAATAGTGCAAGTTAAGGGGGGCTTGCTGTAATCAAGTTATGGAGAATTGTTTTCTTTGCTACCAGAGAAATTATCATCAAAAGTTTCCTGCAGCCTTTGGCAACCTTTGCACCATGAAACAACACTTCTCTGAAAATTGCCCATTAAGGGGTTAATGAAAAATAGTTTACCAACTTTTGGAGTGCATACATCGCAACACGCCTCCAAAAATAACGTAATTTAGGGAAGTCCCACAGTATATGATATAGATCTGCCTCCAAGACGCCACATTTTAAACTATGCGAGGAAGGACTGAGACCCATCTGGTAAGAAGGCTTAGGTGAAATATATGCATAGTCGTAAAAATTCAGAGTCATTTCCCTATACATTGAAGAGGACAATACCTTCCAAGCTCTGCAAAAAAACTAATAATATTTCATGCTCTGGAAAATGTTTGAACCATCGGCACAGCCCAGTATTTCTGTTTTCATATTCTAACACAGTTCTATAGATGTTGTATGTTTCAGTGATGGCTTTTTTAGCCGGGTTAGGCATTGTCCATAATTTACCCAATAAATTGGACCAATCTGTGGAGGATAGATTCTTAAGCACCGATTTTACATAAGAGTTCAGCTGTAGATACGTGAAGGACTAGTCCTAGAGAGGGAAACAGTGTAGCAATAGCTGACTGCGAGATGACCTTGCGGGTCAAAGTATTGACTACTGATTTCACTTTCATTGCTCGCAGGTCACTCTAATCCTTCCCCTGGGGTTCTCGAAGTATCCAAAGAAAAATCACAATTTCTCCAGAATGGGAGAAATAGAGATGAATGGCTGTTTAAAGATAATTTGTATCTGATTTTGATCCAGACATACCGTGTTTCCCCGAAAGTAAGACCTACCCCGAAAATAAGACCTAGCACTTTTCCCCCAACCTGCCCTAATATAAGACCTTGGATACAGAACTTTGTATTGAATCCAATACAAAATATTTGAATTTCCCGCTACGACCCCCATCGACGGGCCCATGCACGGACATCATCAGGAATCGCCGAGGGACACGTACGCGAACGCCGGGTATTCTAATTCTTTCCAAACTTCCATGCAAAAAGTATTACATTTTTTGCATGGAAATTTATTTCAGATTGTAGGCTATAATTCACCGAATTACTTAATAATTACTTATAATTCACCGAATTACCGCATAACTCACCGAAATATGTCCAAAGTTTTTTAAAACATATGTTTTATAAAACATAAAAAAAAACCTATAAAAAAAAAAATCTTTAAAAAAAAAAAACTAAAAAAAAGTTTAAAAAACAAAATAGTGTATAATGTAATGTACAGTAGCTTATATAATATATATATAATACAATTATATATATATATTGTATAAGGATTTCTTTGTATTGGACTCAATACAGCTTTTTTGTATTGAGTTCAATGCAAAGGAACTCAATACAAAATTTAGAATTTCCCGCCCCGCCTCCCTCCCGCGCCAACGCATGCAGCGGCGTCACCTGGAAACCCTGGTGATCGTCACTGCGCTCGCCGGCTGAAGATCGAAGAGGATGGACGTGTCCGGAGGAGCAGAGGGAGAAAGTATTTTTTTTTTTTTTGCGATCACGCTGGACAGAACGGAGGGAGAAGAAGCCGGCCGGCTTAGAAAAAGAAGCCAGCAGGCTTCTTCTTCCAGGAGAGGACACCCGACGCTGGAGGACGACGCTGGAACACGACGGATGGACGATCGCAGCGGGACCAGGTAAGTGATCGATAAACCCGAACTTTTCTCACTGAAAATAGTAACTTTTTTTACCCCGTACCAAGGTCGGGGTTATCGGTTAGGTGGTTAAACAAGAATACATAACTAAATAAAAAATACTGAAAATATAATAATTCGGTATACTGTATAGTAATATGTTTTTCTAAAACACCTCCCTAGTGTGGTAAATTTTAAAACATCACATACCTATAGACAAAACCACATAAATATATTTTGTATTATATTATTGTATTATTATATATATGTATTGTTTTGTATTGGATTGGATACAGGACTTTGTATTGAATCCAATACAAAACATTTGAATTTCCCGCTACGACGACGAGCGCACGCATTGACATAAGGAATCGCTGAGGGACGCGTATGCGAACGCCGGGTGTTCTAATTCTTTCCGAACTTCTGTACTTCCATGCAAAAAGTGTTAAATTTTTTGCATGGAAATTTATTTTAGATTGTAGGCTATAAATCACCTGAATTACTCAATATTTACTTATAATTCACCGAATTATTGGACTCAATACAGCTTTTTTGTATTGAGTTCAATGCAAAGTTATTTGAATTTCCCGCCCCGCCTCCCGCCCGCACCGACGCATGCAGCGACGTCACCGGGAAACCCCGAAGATCATCACTGCACACTCCGGATCAAGAAAGAAGAGAGAATACGTCCCCGGAGGAGCTGCGGGGACAAGGTAAGTATTTTTTTTCAGTTGTAATCTGATTGTCATACAATGTTGTATGACAGTCGGATTGCAATATAACGCTTGTTTCTATTTTTAGCCACCCTGACTTTAGTTCGGGGTAAACGATCGTAGCAAGTTTGCTTACCCCGAACCAAGGTCGGGCTAAACGCCCGGGTGGTTAAACAAAATGGGGGATAGTGGACATCCCTGGCGGGTCCTCTAAACGTGGGCACCGTGCCGACAAATTGCCATTTATAAAAAGTTTTGTTTTTGGAGAGTTGTAAATATATTATATATTATGTGAAAACCTGACCAAATGCACGATGTGCCAAAATTGCGTACAGTAAGGGCCATTCCACTCTATCAAGGTGTTCTCAGCATTCAGGCCTAGTAGCATGATTTGGGGGCTGGTTTTGTCGCTACTATCGTTGCTGCTATTGTGGAGCGTACCCCTAATGTGAAGTGTTTCCCTTTTACAAAGCCCAGCTGGTGTGAAGTAAGTATAGATGGCAAGAAACATTGCAGTCTGTTAGTCATTATTTTGGCTAATATATTGTAGTCACAATTGAGTAGTGAAATCGGTCTATAGGATGATACTAGTAGTGGATCTCTGCCCTCCTTAGTAGTCAAAATGGTGTGAGCTTCAGTAAAATCCGGAAGGGTGTATTTTTGTGGTAATATAGAGTTATATACCTCCGTTAAGAGAGGGGTAATTTCCATATTGATCATTTTATAAAATTCTGCAATGTAGCCATCAGGGCCAGGGCTTTTATGGTTTGCCATTCACTTAATTGTTTTATGGTTGCCAGGCTTGCTTCAAGAGTTCCCGTTCTCAGGGACAAATTTTCCCTTCAAGCTTTGTTCACACTGAGCCTTTTTGTACATTATAGAAAAGCCTACGATGATGTATGCCCACAGCATCACATATCCCAGGAGGTTGTGGATTTCTCCATATCGAAAAGGCACCCTATTTACCCATTTATTTAAAAAATAAATGCATAAAAACATACTTTAAATACCATTACTGCAGAAAGTAGAATCCTCTGGGCTCCAATGATGGCTGATTGTATAACTTTATGCTTAGATAGGTACTAACATCCAGGCAAATTCAGGGATGCCTTTCCTAATCTAAGATCAAATGCCATGGCATGGTCTCATGAGTAGCCAGTATAGGAGCCCAAAGTAGGTGTATATTACATTTTTAACTCTTCACTATTTATAGTTTTTCATTTGGCTGTAGAACACATGTAAGAATAAAAATATGGGAGCTGCCAATACTGAAATGAATTGCCATTCTGATCCTAGCTTCCATTACCTAGTGAGTCACTGACCTGAAACACACATTACTTGTCAGATCCTACATGCTTAATACTTGTTCCAGGTAAGTGCCTTACTAGGTAATAATGCCTATATAATGGATGTGGAGACAGTGCCTGAGAAAACAATTCAGCTATGGCATCTCACACTTTTTTCTATGGATTCACTTTAAACTTTTCTTTGGAAGCCAAGTTTTGTCACAAACATGCTGATGGATGAACTGAGTGTGACCTGGCTATAGCAGATTGCTGGTGTAGAGTCAAGGGTGAGGTCTAATAGGAATGATTCATTACTTTCTGCCAACTGCTAGGATCCATGTTGATGCAATAAACATTAATAATGAGTATTTTATGCCTTACAGTGCCACAGATACTTGTTTTGGGACCACCTGCATCTGGAAAGCACACTATAGTAAGTATATCAAGGCTTAAAACCATAGCAAATTAGTACTATGAAAAGTCCAAACATTTGTACATCTGATAACAAATGAAAAATTCAAGTGTAACTTTAACCTTTCATGACCCCTAATATTAACCTGACCCTAACATATACAAGGCATATTTCAAAAATGTACCTAATTCCTAAATACAATTTTAACATTTTGTCCTAACGCATAACCTTTTACCTAAATGTGAAACTAAACAAGACCACATAACCCTAAAACCCATTCCAACAATTATCACCTGATACCTAACTTTATACTGTAATCCTAAACTCTAATCCTACCCTTTCTAATTCGTACTTACCTTTTACTTTCTTAAAATATGTGACTTTTGTTGATGTTGGCTTTGATAGCATCCCTACACTGCATCAAAACAATTCAGTTCAGTCCTGAAAATAACAGCATCATTAAAATATAGGTATATACCTAGTGGCATATAGGATAGAAATTGCAGTTCAATTTAGTACTGCCACAAACTTTTTAATACAGCTTGTTTGAAAAACAAGAGCTTGTGACTAGTAGACATTACTAGTCATTACTAGAATTACTGGTTGAACATTGATTGTGATTTTTTTTTTTTTCAAAAAATGCTGCTCTCTAGCTTTGACCACCAATAATTTTCATTATCAGGAGGAGGTCTGTACAGTACTGGTAGACAGGGCTGGAGTCATTGGCATCAGGTAGACAAATAGCTGAGCTGGTCAGTAGGTACACAGAAGTAACCAGGAAATTGATATCTGTAAGGTGTAGATTGTTTACCTGGTCATGCAAATTTAACCTGGTTGTTTGCCTGGTCATGGCTTCTGTGAGATGCAGTCCTAATGCAGCCTGCATGGTTTTTCCCCTTTGGGCTTTTAAAGTACAAAATGATTGTTTTCCAGCACCCAGAAAATGTAAATCAGAAGAAAAAAAAGAGGTAAATCAATAATATCAATATAATTTCTGAACAAAGTAGTAAATTATCATTTATAAAGTTTACCGTTTATGGACATTGTTGTAATAAAATGGCTGCCTGAACAGTAAATAGCTGCCTTTTAAATTATGAATAAAACCCATGCATCTGATTTTTTGTTTTGGTGTTTTTTATATACAACTATAAAACACGTTCACCATCTAAGGTTAAGAATTCCAGCACCTCCAACCATTCTGTGTCCTTCCTTCCTATACACAACAGAGGGATAGTGCTGTGTTTAAACATACATTTGTTCCTAGATCATTTATTTTGAGGCTTGAGCTGGAAGAGGTTGAGGTTTTTGGAATGGAAAGGAAAAGCTCTTTGAAACCTATTTTCTTTTGCAAAAAGTTGGACTCCTCTCCTCTTCTCCCCCGCAGGCAAAGATGCTATGCAAGCGTATGAATGCCACTTACCTTTCCCCAAGGAATATGTTGTCAAATGATGTCTCAACGCTGGCGGAAGAGGCTCAATCGTACAAAGATAAAGGCCAGGTAGAGTTATGCTGGAACTTATGCATTAATTCCAAACAGAACTGAAAGAAAAAGGACATATCATTTTTATGTACAATTGTGGTTTTCTTCACCACTGTCATATACACTTAACTTTGTGTGTGTCTGTGTGTGTGTGTGTGTGTGTGTGTGTATATATATATATATATATATATATATATAATATAAAATTCTGTGTATGTATGTTCCATCACTTGAAAACGCATGGAGACATTTCAACCAAACTTGCCATACATATGACTGAGACTCATGTGAGTGCACCTGCCATCTTTGTACAGCGCTGTGCTATATGCCAGAGCTATATTTGGATGAAATGCATGGAGAAATCTCAACCAAACTTGCTATGTTCCCACCATCACTAGAAAACGCATCAACACATGTCAACCAAACTGCTAGACATACAGTATGACTCAGACTCATGTGAATGCAGCAGTCATCTCTGTGCAGCGCTGGGGGACATTAGCGTGTCAGCTCCTCTGTAATAAGACTGATGGGACTGGCTCAGTGTTCTCTATACAGCACTGCGGCATATGTCAGTGCTATATAAATGTATAATAATAGTGTGTAACTGTAGGGGGAACATGAGAGTGTCAGCTCCTCTGTACAGAGACTGATAGGACTGGCTCAGTGACGTCTGTACAGCACTATGGTATTTGTGAGAGCTATATAAATACATAATAATAGTGTGTGACTGTGGGGGGACATTAGAGTGTCAGCTCCTCTGTATAGAGACTGATGGGACTGGCTCAGTGATCTCTGTACAGCACTGCGGTATATGTCAGAGCTAT
>NC_092871.1:65549739-65591252 GCF_032062135.1 Pyxicephalus adspersus | reverse complement strand
GGCAGTGCGGTATATGTCAGAGCTATATAAATGTATAATAATAGTGTGTGACTGTGGGGGGACATTAGAGTGTCAGCTCCTTTTACAGAGACTGATGGGACTGGCTCAGTGTTCTCTATACAGCACTGGGGTATATGTCAGAGCTTTATAAATGTATATTAATAGTGTGTGACTGTGGGGAGACATTGGAGTGTCAGCTCCTCTGTACAGAGACTGATAGGACTTGCTCAGTGATCTCTGTACAGCACTATGGTATATGTCAGAGCTTTATAAATCTATATATATATAAAATTGGATGTGTGTGTGCTCGAAAACGAATGGAGACATTTCAACCAAACTGCTATACATATGAGCCTCATGTGAGTGCACCAGTTCATCTTTGTACAGCCCTGTGCCGTGTCCCATGTCAGAGCTATATTTGGATGTTTGTGTGTATGTCATTACTAGGAAACACATGGAGACATTTAAACCAAACTTGCTAGACATACTGTATGACTCAGACTCATGTGAGTGCACCGCTGTACTTTGTACAGCCCTATGGAATATGTCAGTGGTATATTTGCATGTATGTGTGTATGTGTTGCTCAGTGACAGTGTGCGTTTTGCTTTAATTTTTACATGCTTTTTTTTAGACTCTTTTACAAAATTCTGGCCAGTAATGGGTTTCCAACCATCAACACATTTCAACAAAACTTGCTAGACATATGACTCAGACTCATGTGAGTGCACCAGACATCTTTGTACAGCGCTGTGCTATATGTCAGAGCTATATTTGGATGTATGTATGTATGTATGTATGTGTATGTCATCACTAGGAAACGCATGGAGACATTTCAACCAAACTTGCTATTTTCCACCATCACTCGGAAATGCATCGACACATTTCAACCAAACTTGCTAGACATATGACTCAAACTCATGTGAGTGCACCGCTGATATTTGTACAGCGCTGTGGGATATGTCAGAGCTATATTTGGAAGTATGTATGTATGTATGTATGTGTATGTATGTGTGTAAGTCATCACTAGGAAACGCATAGAGACATTTCAACCAAATGTGTACAGCGCTGTGCTATATGTCAGAGCTATATTTGGATATATGTATGCTTCACCATCACTTGGAAACGCATGGAGAAATATCAGCCAAACTTGCTAGACATATGACTGAGACTCATGTAAGTGCACTGCTGATCTGTACAGTGCTGTGGTATATGTTAGAGGTATATTTGCATCTATGTATGTATGTATGTATATGTGTATGTATTGCTCAGCACAATGCCTTTTGCTTATATTTTTTTACTTACTTTTTTTGGATCATAATATAGGATTGCAATAAATAAATACCCAGAGAGCCTAATAAGAACAAACACACAAGGGTAGGCCTAGTCCAAACTTTACTACAATAAATGATTATCCCTTAAAATGGAACATTTTTGCTATGTCTACAGTAAAACAAATGTAGTTTCCTGTTCACTGACTTTACAATTTACACTGAACTGCATAAATCCAGTGAACATTCTCAGCATGCCCAGTGCCAGAATGAGTAACTCTCGTGCATAAATGCTGTAGTGACATCATAAGGCCCTGGCCTATCAAGATAGCTGAAGATCCTGCCAGTGAGGAGACCTGTGTAAAGATGAATGGAAACTGCCAATTTTATACTCTGAAAATAACAGTTCCTTGGTTGTCATACTAATCCAATGGTTTCTGGTCTTTTCATTCACTGACTTTGAAATAAATATGCAGATTAGAGACAGGCACCTGGCTATTAAAGGAGATCAGCAGTTACCTGCACTTTTCCCTCAGCGAAGTTCACCTTAAAAATATCTTACATTTTAATATATATTTAGGCTTTTTTTTATCAAAGTGCCTGAAATATTATTGTTCGTATTATCCATAGTAAACAATCAGATCTCCAAATTAGGAGACTGAAAAAGAAAAATCGATTGCTCCCAGTAAGGAAAACATTTCCTTGTTTAGAGGCTTCTCTAGTCTTCTTCCAAAGTTTGCTCTTGTATTATAGTACATAAGAACTGTACTAAAGGTTGGCACACTTGTTTTAGTATTCAAGCCAGGACAAAAGTTTTGAATCAATATGACAGCCAGGCAACTTTAATTTTCAGAAAAAGTTCAGCAGCGGCAGCCTCCATATTGTCCTCCGTTTTTCTGTACCTGTATTGAGACAAGCAGAGATTCAAGGACTAGTCAGGATTGTTGCTTATGATCTTGATGCTACTAATCCTTTCCACATTGCTGATTTATCATGCCTTGCTCTGCAAGAGTAAATGAAACAAATAACAGTGAGAACCCTGCACAGCAGCTCCACTAATATGACTTCCTATCCATCAAGCTGAACAGTAAATGGTACAGTCCATTTCAAATTTGGTGAGACTAGCAGTGCACTTTTTAAAATTGACCTGGCTGCTCAGAACTAGACAATATATAATATTAATATCAACAAAGACGTATTTTTATTACTGCAAATATTAATGTGATTTAATATGTCCCAAGTTGGATCTAAATTAGATGTGTGTAATAAGGGCTGAACAAGTTGATGAGGCATTTTTAGACTTCAGTCAGAGTGGAACTGAGATAGATGGTCATATTTTAAAGCAAATAGGCAAATAAAAAAAGAGCAAAACAAGTTCAGCCTAATAGAGCTCAACAACAGTACTGTAAATCATAAAAAAAGCCACACAAAGCAAAGAGAGCTCCTTGATTGGAAGAAATCAGGTCACATTATTTGCTGTCTTCCAGAGCACAGAGAGAGCTTTGTATGCACACAATGACCCAAACTTTATAAATACTGCATGCCTTGGTGTGCACAGCAGTGTAATGAAGAGTGTATAGCAATATCTGCTCTACTTCTTACATGGATCCCTCAGACTTGTAAAAATGTAAAAGTAGATATAAATGTAAAAGAGGATGTAAATTATAACAGAATTACAGTTTGCTAAATCAATGGGTATCTTAAACATTTGACATTTTTTTAATTTAGTTCTGGTATCCCCTTTTTAAAGTCCTTATGAGTAACTTTGCTGATTTCATGTAGTCACTTACAGACAGTCTACTGATGGCCACATAGTGACAAAAGTCACAATAGTGACAATGCCTTATTGAAATTTTAGTATCTAGGTTTAGATTCTTAAATATATATGACTTGTGTAAAAACACTAGAGTTTGCCTTTAGGTTCTCTGCTCTGCTGGCTGTCAGTTCTCTTCTTTTTCCATCAGCAGTTCTCTGCTTCAGTACATACATTTAGGATATGCTGCAATTAGCAGACATTTTTAAGCCTTTTTGTTAAGCTGCAGGGGTTGCTTGAGAACTTCAGAATAGATTAGCAGCATTAGAGGCTGCCAGCGATTTGTATATACGCAGAGCCAGTTAATCCTCTGATGATCAACCACTTGCTTTTCAACTGGGCCTAATGAGAGGACATTTACTTCTGCAACATTGTTAATGATATCACAATTTGCTCATATTTTTACCCTTTGCAAAAAGAATGAAATTTGAAGCACTCATAGAATAAATTTAGACTTTTACAGCTGGCATACAGGCGCTGATTGTGCCATTTGTTTTTTTAGTTTGGCAATACGCACACTGAGGCAAAAGTAATATCTAATGACTGAATAATTGATTGGAAAATTCAGCTATGTAAGGACTATCTAGGGCAGCCTTTCACTACCTTTAATGTGGGGGAACCCTTGAAATAATTTTAGGTTTATAGGAAAACCCTTCTATAACTACTATATCTACAGCTCACAGTCCCTTTTACATTGCTGGCCAGTAGGAGGATTGTCACTCTTACAGATAGCCTAAAAGATCATTGGTGTCAGTGAATCTGACCTGGGAGTCATAAACTGCATTGTATAATGTTCATACATACAGAGGAACAGTTACTAAAAATAACACCCAACAAACAGAACTAGAGAAGTGGTACTTTGCAGCATCATACATACAGAATAAAAACAGACACTGATCAGAACAAGCATCATACACACAGAATATTAAAATATAGCAAGAATTACTGCTTGCATATGGAACAACCAGTGGCATTGTGTGGTAATCATACATAATAAATAATATTCATACAGTCTGAAAACTGGACTTGGAATACAGAACAAGAGAGGTTCCAATGTTCATGTGCAAATGTAAGAATTTTTCACAGTAGACAGAACAAGGGAAATGTTACTGAGTCAAAGTCAGAGGACAGGAGAAGTGCTTCTGTGCAGCACTGATACCAATGAATCATATTACTAAAAATTGCATCCAGAATACAGAACGAGTACTACTAGTACTACTTTTTTTATTTTAATGCCACAACAGTTGCTTGTATTGATTTGAGGAATTATATGGGCGGCATAGGAGGAATTATATGGGTTTCGTGGTTAGTACTCCCACCTTTGCAGCAACAGGTGTCTGTATCTGTGTGGGTTGCCTCCGGGTACTTTCCACATCCCAAAAAAACCTGCAGTTAGCTTTTTCGGCTTTCCCTCAAAAATTTACTGTGGTATGACATATGACTGTGGTAGGGACATTAGATCGTGAGCCCTTTTGAGGCTGACAGTTTGTGACTTGACTATGGACTTACTAAAGCGCATGTCGGCACTATATAAATACTGGCTAATAATATTATTAACAATATCTTGCCAGATCATCACCGGATATGTTTTGCCCACAGGGCTTCCACTGGAGAGTGAGACTTATATTAAAAACAAAGCAGGTACATAAAGAAATACCAATCAGTATGTCAAAAGGAAAAATAGACATAACAAAGGACAAATAATGAGCACATACTTTTTTTCAATTATAAGTCCCAGTGGGCGAAACATGTTGAGATGTGAGACCAATCTCTTGCGCCATTTGTCAACCTTTTTTTCCAGTGATTAGGGAAGTCATGCTATGGCTACCTAATTCACCTAACTGATCTATGTGATTGTGACTTTGTAGGTACTTACTGTGTTTATTTAATCTTTATTACACGTTTGCCAATCAAATCCCCTGCTGTTCTCTATCTTCTTTTTTAGTAAGTATGTATTTTTATGTAAGAAAATACATTGCTAGTGTGTAGTCATAGGGTTCACTTATTCACTGAACAGCTAGCAGTGCTTTATATATAATATATACAGGTAGTCCCTGAGTTAAGGACATTCAACATATGGACGACTCCTCTTTTGCTGGACACAGCTGAGGTTGTGGGTGATCTTAAGGACTAAGCTCTTCTGCAAGCTCCTGTAGTAATTATTTAATGACCAAGACAAACACTGCAGTTGTTTCTTTTTGCATAGAAAAGCGCAGCTTGCTCCAGAAGTTAATGAATGTCTAGGATCCATAAAGTTTTTTTTTTGTTTTTTTTTTTGCTCTGTGATTAATTAACAGTGAAGATTTTATACAGTAACTGACACTACGCTGCCTAATAATATGCTGAGACAAACATCTGTCCTAATTGCATTCATCAAAATAATGTACCTGTTCCGACTTACATACAAATTCAACTTAAGAACAAACCTACAGTCCCTATCTCATATGTAACCAAGGGACTACCTGTATATAGAATGAACTAGGCAATATGACTAATTTGTCAATCAGAGTTTTCAAATATTTATAGCCCATTGGATACGATTTTAAATATAGACAATACAAGGGTATCTAAATGAGCAAACATGGTTCACGCAGTGAAATTTACAGCTGTACTACCATGGAGTATGAACAATTACTATGTAAGATATGTAAGTTTCCTGTACAAAAATGTCAATAATTGGTTAGTTCATGGTACACAAGATTTAAAGTTTTGAAAATGTATTTATGAACTAGGATTGCTTCATGAACTAATATATCTTGTACAACCTTTTTTCTATATACAGCATAAGCATCTGTTGCACTCCCCTCTGAACCATGCAATTTCCCACTAAATTCCACTCATGTATGTATATTTTTTTTATTTTATACATACCTTTTCATTTGTGTTTGAGCTGGTCACATGGTATGCAAGGCCTTCTTCCTCTTTGTCTCCTGGCTAGTGCTGGGCGGTCCTCAGTGATGCAGCATTATAACATGCATCATTGTTTGTAAGTGCATGGCACCATGGTGGTGCTCTCTCCGGGGGTTGGTCTATGATCCATATGCTAAAAGGATGTTCCCAGTATATTAGGTTGAAGAATGCAGGTGCGTCCTTCAACCTGGCAGACTTTGGAGCCAGAAATGAATTACTGCTGGAATCAGTGCTGAGCTAAAATTGTGCAATCAGAGCCCATTTTTTTATTTTTGATCTCCCATGGTTTCTTTTCTGGCAACTAGCTGTGATATTAGGGGGATCATCCTATCACAGGACACTGTAGGAGAGTTGCAAAGTCTATTTATTGTGGATCAGGGTCAACTCAATACAAACATAACACAAAAAACATTTTAATCCAGTGGAACAATGAAAGTGGCTTACGTCAGCAAATGAGTCCCAAGCAGCAAATGGTTGGTAAACAAAGTCCTGCCGCCACAAGCGGATACACCTGGTGAACACATGGTACTCACAAGCAGGTTTGTAGTGTCTATAGTCTGTCCACCAGAAACAAGAAGCTGCCTCATCCTGTAGCTTCCAGGCTTTCTGTCAGACTAAAGCTACGTACACACGTCAGATTTTTATCGCCCGATAATCGGCCAATTATCGGGCGAAAATCTGCCGTGTGTACAGTCGGTGTCGTCCATCGGCCGGACGGGCCGATGGACGACAGCCGATCGTAATGAAAGTGAAGGGGAGAGCGCGCAGCAGGGTGCCGATCCGTCGCTCTCCCCCTCCCCTCTCCATAGAGCATGAACGGTGCTGTATGTACAGCACCGTTCATGCATCGTGCACTCCCTTGTCGTTGGAAAGGATCGTGAAAGATCCTTTCCAACGACAAAAATTGGCAGTGTGTACGCAGCTTAAGTCTCCAATCGGGGGTCCCACAGACCTAAGCTTTGGGAGATCTCCTAGGTTCTCCCAGCACACAGGCTGCACACAGCCTGACAACCTGGCCTCAAGCTACCACTTCCCCTGTCTCAAAGACAGTTGCACTTTTATAATCAGCCAGGTTCTCCAGAGCCACCCTTAATTTCTGGCCTGGAAAAGGGATGGAGTTCCCAGACCACCCATTCCTTCCAGGAAACTCCAGCCTGGATCCCAAGTAAAAAGCTGCAATTCTGCAGCAACACAATTTAATACAGCCCTATTCAGGCCCAATATCCTCTATTCCAGATGAAGTTGGAAAATTATGCATTGAAATCACCTACCAACCTAACTACATTTCTCATAATGTTATATATAGAATTTGTAAAGAAGGTATGATATCAAACATATTTTTTCTTAATGTGTTTTTGTGCATATGTTCAAATTCACATTCTTTGATGTACAGGGAACACATGCAGATCTCTCTATATGTTAAAATATGTATATATACATTTAGAAAAATAATAATTTACTTAAAGCAATAACTAAAAGTGTTCACACACTGGGAATACAGTATAGTTTGCCTTTTTAATGTACCTTTTGTTTCAAAACATCCCAGAGCCTAACTATTTTTGTAATTTTACTCCAAACTCTTAAAATATACAACTAGCAACATAGTCATATATTCAACATGGCTGCCAGGGAAGACAATAAGCAGGTAGCTAAGCAAACATAAGAAATTTACTTGTGCATGACATAAATATATTATTACAGAAGAAAAATGCAAGATAAATCTTTGTTTTAACATAACTTTGAAAACAAAAATAAATAGTGAAGGAAAAGTGTTGATGTGTAAGCTGAAATAAGACTTCAGGGATGGTAGGTCGATTAGGTCTCTGCTAGTCGACTTTCCTTCTCCTAAATTGGTTTGGTGGCACTGTGTAGAATGGACCCCCTGGCACACACACACACACACACACACACACACACACACACACACACACACGTCTGTTTTGACATGACACTTCAAAGGTGCTCCGCAGACACTTTCCCTGCGTGTGAGCAGCGGGAAATGCCTTTGGAAGAAAACACATTCAAAGCCACAAATTTGCTCTCCAGCAGTGCAAGGTTCTGACACATGCCACCCACAGGGACTTTATGATTTGAGACAGTATACTTCATTTCACTGCTCTTGCCTTATTCATTCTGGCTCCTGAAGCTTGTATTCAAGTTTCTTTCTTTTTTTCTTTCTATTTCTGTTTACTTTTTACTTTTCTACAAGATGAATTCTATGAACAGATGGTCTGTTGCTTGTTCTGGTCTTGTGGCAATCTCTTGATTTATTAACTTGTTGTGTTTCTCTAGGAAATCCCAGACGCTCTGTGGGTCAGGATCATTCAGGAGCGACTATCAAAAGTGGACTGCGTGAAGCAAGTAAGCAAACTTCAAAGAGTTGAGAAGGGTGGGAAAGAGGAAATTGGAGAAGGCTAGGCACAAAAATTAAAGAAATATATTTAACAAAAAAAAAAAAAAGCTTCAATCCTGGCTATTGTTTTCTGCCATTGTTGTCTGCAAAGGGCTGTTCACCTCATTATAACAGTTTAGTTGCCAGTTCTTTTAATTTCTGCTTAGCCCTTAATATAAGCCTGGAAAAAGTGCAGGCCAGTGTGTTCCACTGTTACAGCACTGTCTTCATTCTGTGTCTCCTGCTTCTACATATTAAATCAAAAAAGATAAGAATCTGCATCTGACTGAAAATTTTGAAAGTGAAACTTTTGTTTTGCCAAGAGCAACTGGACTCTAGAAGTAGTGACTCTCCATGCAGACAGAAGTCAAAGGACTGGTCAGCATGATTGCCTGTGGACTCTTGGCAGATGAGCTTTTTCCCAATAGTAAAGTATTGTGCTCCTACCGTGCCTTTTTTGTTTGGTCGACCATCTTGTTAGAGGGAGGGCTTTGCCTCCTCATGTCAGAGGCTCCAGAAAAGAAAACAATGAACAGTATAGCATTGAAATAACCAAATCTTTTGTTTAATTCCTTAACATTGCTGATAGCAGCAAATCTTCACCCAATCCTCCCCCAGGTTCAGCATCTTCTGCCATATTGATTTGCAAGCCCAGGATGATATAACTGAGCATTTGCAATATAGTAATTTCATCCTGGCAACAAGACATGCCCAAAATGTACACTGATCTCCACGTGTGAAAGATAGAAACTGTTATGGGGAAGAAGCTTTTATAGCATTTACAGTTCACGGACTGACTTTACTTGCTTGTGGTTACAGGTCCTCCTTAAATAGTATAGTTTTATAAGCTGCTGTCTGCCCAAGAATTAGGAGAATGTAACATTGGGTGTAAGCTGCTTTAACAAAGTTGAAGCTGATGGTGAATGCTTGCATATTCTAATTGCAGAGGACACACAATATCAAAGGCAATACAATGAGAGCATTGCTGATTGCCTGAGGCAGGGGGCACACATTAAAAGAAGTCAAAACAGACTGAGCACAAAACTGTGAATGTCAACATATATGTGCCTTTCTAGCACATATGCTCTAAATTATAAACCATTAGTTATTTTGTCACCTGAGAGTTACTGTTACACCACTACATGTACATGAACCAGGGCTGTCTAATCAAAAAGTTGTAAATGCAGTATTAATTCACTGCATGTATTGGCCTCTGGTGTTGATTAAACAGATGATACCAGCCTTTGGTTTGCTAAAAACATAATACAGGTTCCAGCTCCTCCTTTGATTCTTAGTATAACCTGTAAGGCTTGGGATGATAATGAAAATCAATACCTTTGTCCACAGTGAGCTGATTTAGAGGAAAAATTAAGATTAAGAGAGCACAGCACACGTGTGGCGACCCAATGGCACATTCAGATATCTGATTACTAGCCCGAGTGTGGACCCTTTAAGTCGAAATTCTGAACAGATGCCAAGAGGGGCCCAAAAAGATGTTTTGTTCTTGTTATCATCATCAGCATTGTAGAATTAACATGACATAACATCCAATTTTACTGCAATTAATGGAGACTAATTCTTGCTAATATCTCAACTGACTCCACCAAGGCTGGATGATAACAGCCACCATTATAAACTCAAATTGCAATATCTAGAGCAGACACTGGCAGTACCAGCGTCTCCTCAAACCACCCTAAAAGAAGAACCAATCATCAATTAGCTAAAGTATATAAACAACCCAAATCATTACTAAAATCAATAGAATATATATATATATATATATATATATATATATATCAATTAATTTTCTTTATCGGGAAGTTATCATTTTATTCTTTAGCATTTAAAAATATATCATTAAAATAGTAAGGTTGGCCATATGCAAGCTGATAAAACCAAGCAATAATCTTGACTGTAAGCACTGCTTGCCATCTATATATAAAAAAACTATGTATGTGTGTATGTATGTATGTTCCACCATCACTTGAAAAAACATGGAGACATTTCAAGCAAACTTGCTATACATATGACTGAGACTCATGTGAGTGCACCAGTCATCTTTGTACAGCGCTGTGCTATATGTCAGAGCTATATTTGGATGTATATGTGTATGTCATCACTAGGAAACGCATGAGAACATTTCAACCAAACTTGCTATTTTCCACCATCACTCGGAAACGCATCGACACATTTCAACCAAACTTGCTAGACATATGACTCAAACTCATGTGAGTGCACCACTGATCTGTATGCAGTGCTGTGGTAGATGTCAGAGCTATATTTGGTGCTCACTAGGAAATGCATCGAGACATTTCAACCAAACATGCTATGTTCCACCATCACTGGGAAACGCATAGGGACATTTAAACCAAGCTTGCTGGATATATGACACTGCTGATCTTTTCACAGCGCTGTGGTATATGTCAGAAGTATATAAATGTATAATAATAGTGTGTGACTGTGGGGGGACATTAGAGTGTCATCTCCTCTGTACAGAGACTGATGGGTCTAGCTCAGTGTTTCATTGTACAGTACTATTGTATATGTCAGACTATTCAAATCTATATATATATAAGATTAGATGTATGTAGGTATTTATGTATGTGTGTATGTCATCACTAGGAAACACATGGAGACTTTCAACCAAACGTGCTATGTTCCACCATCACTCGGAAACGCATTGAGACATTTAAACCAAAATTGCTAGACATATGACTCAGACTCATGTGAGTGCACCGCTGATCTTTGTACAGCGCTGTTGTATATGTCAGAGGTATATTTGCATGTATGTGTGTATGTATGCACTCGGCCAATTGCCTTATGTTTTCTCGAAGGCATTATTACAGCCCAGAAATTTGTAAAAGAGTCCAAAATCAAAAATGTAAAAAAATTATCAGCAAAAGGCACACTGTCACTGAGCAATACATACACACGTTTTCCAAATTTCTGCCCTGTAATAATGCCTGAATGAGAAACGTAAGGCAAATGGCCGAGTGCAATCAAAGGCAAAAAAATAAAACATTACCATAGACAAGAAAATCACTAGCTTTATTTGTTTCCTTTTTTGTATAGTATAGAATTGCAATAAATAAATACCCGTCATACGTTGCCCATCATACTGTGGGAAAGATTTGTCCATCCTAGGCTAGCCTATGGAGCTGTAGGTGCATTTGTTAGTACTGTCCTCATCCAAGATGTATTTAAAAAGGCCTTGTTCATGGTATCGATTTTACAGAATTGCTTTGTAGGTAAAGGAAATTAAAATCTGAATGTATAGAAACTCATGGCTCATTATATATGCAGCTCACTGTCAATATAAATTTGACATTCTTGTCTGGTCTTTCCCAATTATTAGGAAGCCACATTTGACATTTTAAAAGCACAAGCACTTGTGTATTGGTAGTAAATTATTAGTCTATTATAATATGGAAGCTAGAGTTTACATTTGTGGACAATCTTGTATGCACTAAGACTTCATGAACAGACCACAATTTCAGGTGCCAGGGTAACATCTGCACTGGCAATAATTGGTATCCTGTCAATGGAATAAAGTCCAGTTTCTCTTCAGTACAAAAATGGTTAAACTTTTTATGCCATTTTCCTCCTGCACTTGTAATCCCTTGTAATCAGCATGTTGTAATCCAGAACTAAAAAACCTGTACAAGAGGAAATAAATGAGGAAAGGGATTAGTTGTGCTCGACTGCCGAAATTTGTATGCTGTAATCAATAATGCAGCTCCTCCCTTTGAACCTACACAATAGAATTAGGGTTTTTGCAATGCAAAATGCTACACTTCAATTATTTGTGTCTGCTGAGCCCCCTTACCGCTCTGTCAGCCCAAGATGTTTCATTTTTATTATTGCTACAGTAATCTATAATAATAATTTTAGGCCTTATTTTTAATGTAAAACAGCCATTCAGTCCTGGTTTATACAATGGGAAAAGATGTCTATACTTAAGAGGCAACAGCAGTACCATTAGTTCTTAAAAGAAGCCTGCCATCCCTCTTAAAGTGCTTGGCATCAATAAACCAGGGGACAGGCAGCTCTCTATCACTAATTAGGTAAGTTTTTGAGAAACAGAGCCAAGGAGGTAGTGAGTTTTGCAGTCAAAGACTGGATCAAAATTTTTGGTCATTTTTCTCAAGCCAGAATGGGACTTTTTTTGTTGGAAAAGTTCCAACACACATTATAGCAATGATATTACTAAGGAAGCATAATGTCAATTAAAAGTCTTTAGTGTGGCCTTGTATATCAAAAAGTCTTGACATCATATGTTTCATTATATACATACATATATATATATACAAAAGCATTTACATTTTCACATTAAATTAAATTATCTTTATGCTTACAGAAAACTGACATGGCCAAGAAATCTTTAAGAATATTTGTGCAATAGTTTTTTCTTCTCTTTAAATAATGTGTCCAATGTATGCAGTTAAGTCAGTTGTGTCTGCAATTTTTTTTCACGCCCCAAAAAACCTGGACATATTGTAAAGACATACTGGCCAGGCCTGGCAGCTGCATGTTTTATATCCCCCAACTGCATAATTGCGGTGGCATTATTTGCTCCGTTCTCCAATGCTGACAGTCAAAGGGCAGAACTTTTTTGCCATTTTCCTGACACTCCTAGGTTTAAAGATGTCAAGCTAACCCTCAGACGAGAGCACCCTGAGACCCCCCCAGGGTGTTAAATCTTCGCCAAGTGTGGCACAGCATGCAGGGGATCAGTCTGCCAGGTATTATAGCTCTGAAGGAGAAACTTATTGTTCTGGAAAAAAGGACTGAGCAGGCAGATCTGATGACTTGTTTTCCCACTGTGGCTCATACAGTACAGGTAATGTCCCAGTCAATCCTGAACAAATCGCCAGAGACCAGGGGCCTCAAGAGGAGTGCCTCTTTCATTCGCCCATTTCAAATAAAGAAGAAAAAGTCAGCATAGGTGGCTTGTGGGAGGAATGTGCAGCTTTGTGTGCTGTGGATACTGGTTATGGCAGCAGTTACCTTGTCAGCGCATGATGGATTTTGTCAGTGCTGCGTATATTATTGCCATAAACGATTTATGTGGTAGCTTAGCGGTTAAAAATACTAAGGCATATGCTGATTTATTGTCACCTCTGACTACAGTTTGTGCCAATATTATTGAGTCCTAAATTTTATGATGCCTGAGATGTATTATCATAGTTGCCAACTGTATCATGTAGTTATCTCTCTAAATGGCCATATTCACTCATCATTTTCTACCTCAACAAAATATGTTGTGCAGTGTTCATTACCACACTTGTTATAGATTTAATTAATTTACTTTTTTTTCATAAATGTATTGTGTCCTGTTCCTGCCCACTTTTCAAATTTTGTGAAGTGCCCTAAATAATTTGCATGTCGTTTTTGAAAACTGCTACAGGTAAATGTACCCCATCAGTCATGGAGATGGCACACAACAACAGCAGATGTTCAGAATGCTTGATACCTCAAAGATAGTTTTATTTAATTGCAGCTAAAATATTGACAGAGTGAAGAAGGGTTTGAACCTTAGACTGCTGTGTCGCATTTGGTTAGATTTCCCCTCTCTTCCTGTCTCGTTGACACCACCCACTATGACAGGCAGTGAGAAGATACAGGGACACAGACAGCAGAATAAAAAAAAACCTAAACTCAACTCAACACAATTAGCAAATTTGTTCTGACCATGTTGGGGAAATTAACCATCATTTTCTGTCACAGTGACACCCATTACCAGGACAGGAAGTGAAAGTGTATATCTATCTATCTATCTATCTATCTATCTATCTATCTATCTATCTATCATCTATCTATCTATCTATCTATCTATCTATCCTCAATAATTTTATCTCTCCCTGTCTCTATTTCTCTCTCTGTCTTTCTTTTTTTTTCTTTCTCTCTACGATATATTTAGGATTACAGATAAGATATAATGAGTGACACTCTCATCACATTAAATATCCTCGTCCAGGGGTTTATGGAGCATCTGTCTGTATCTATCTTTACATCTATCTATATCTATCAACATTTTTATGACCTCAGAAAGTACCAAAGCTCAACTAGGTCATCTAGCACCCAACTACTTTGATGCCAATCTGTACTTCATTTCCATTTCATGCTTCCCCTCTGAGCTAAAGCAGATTCAGCTTGCACAGTAACACATACAAGTAGCTGGTCACAGGGTTCAGAAAAGCTGCTGTTCACTGGCCCAGGAAAACTAAAACAGGTTGGGAAGAAGAGGTTGTCACTTGATTAAACCAGTGAGCTTATATAATCATGTTAAAATAGAGCATGGTTTCCAGGATTTGTCCCTCTATCTGGGAACTAAATTACTCATTAGAAGTGCATTTTTTTATGTACTGAAAAGAAGAAATGCCTAAAGGATTTGGGGTATTTAAAAGTAACTATACTTAATACTTAAGTAAGTATTTAAAAAAAAAATTAGGGTTGCACTTTACATATAAGAGTGATTTTAGAAAAATGGATACAACTGTATCATGAATAAATGACTGCATAGCAGGTCACAGCTCAGTTTTGAAGATTATACTGGAAGTGCAGCTCTCCCTGTGTAAATAGCAGAGCTCCGCTGTCACTTTCAATCGCAAATCAATGTATCAGAAGAGAATAATGTTCTTAATACAGAAAGGACAGGAAATCTTTATGGTGATTACAAACTCCCAGATAAAGTTGCAAAACTGAACTTTAAGTTTGACAACTTGGTTCTACACAGTGCATAAGACGGGTATGAGAAAATCCAATCTTGGCCAAACCCACTCACCCTGCACAGTGCTCAAGTTCCTGCCTGGAGCATCACCATATTACCTAGACACCACTGCTCCGTTCAGCCACTGGGAACAAAGAAATATCATAATATGTATCACTACTACTATCCTATCACTGTAAGGTCTGTGAAAATGTAGAAAAGGCTCCCTCAGGAAGTAGTTTCAGCAACTACTATAGATTGTTTTAGGAAAAAGCTGGATGTTTTTTTAGAAGCACAGAATGTAACTGGGTATTAAGGCTTTAAAGTAAAAATAACAATGTCCGTTGATCCAGGGAACATCCGATTGCCTCATGGAATCAGGAAGGAATTTTTTTCCCCTGTTGGAGCAAATTGTACCAGGGTTTTTTTTTTGCCTTCCTCTGGACCAACAATGACCATAGGGGTTTTATATCTGAGATATGTTTATTTCTTTAGTGGTTGAACTTGATGGACTTATGTCTTTTTTCAACCTGACTTACTATGTAACTATGTAACAGTGCTGTTTCTTGGTGTTTGGCACAGAGTAATATAGAAAAAATTGCCCTCAGCACTGTGTAAGCTTTGACTGGAGCACTTTGGAGCTTACACAAATCTTCTTTTCTTCACTCCAAACAACTGATCAGAACAGCAAAAGAACAAAGGATAGGTAAATATAGTACCTGGGTGGGATTAATGAAAACCTGAAGCTTTGTCAAAGCTGAAGCGGAATTGACAAAGTACAGGCCCACTTTTACAAAAGTGCTTACCTGTGTCGGACTTTGACTATTAGGACTTTTAAACTCTGAAATGTAAATTCTGAGTGAATATATATTCTGTTTGAATATTGACAAGAGATCAATATACTCAGTGTTGTAAAACACAATGCCAAGTTATGGACTTTTCCAGTTTATTTATGGTTCTGTGTCTGCTTGCTCTACAAAAGACTGATGAAGCAGTCAGACTTCACCTGGTGACATCTTTATAATCCCTTTTCCTGAAACTCTGCTAATGAGCTAAAATAAATGAGTTGTCTTTTTATTATGCCTTATACATCTCTGCCTGCTGTCTTAGGCCTAGTACAGACAGCACAATTTTCCATTCTGCTCTTCGATCTAAAAAAAAAATGGGATCATTGCATTGAATTGAACAGCCAAATAATCTTTTTCTGATTGTAAGACCAATAGATTAGACAACTCTAGCAGAATTTAGGGTAATATAAAAAATCACACTTACCTTTACTTCCGCAGATTCCTCCTGCATTGTCCCAGTTTCTTCCTTTGCGCCTTTGTCCCGGTGCAAAGGAAGCACCAGGAAAGGAAGAGCTATCTTCTTCCTTCTTCTTCTGCCTACGTCATTGCTCATTGAGTAGGCGCGAGAATCGGGTGACGTATGCTGCAGTGTTTGTACTGCATCATACGTGGTAAAGACAGAAGGGGAGGGGCCTAACCTTTTAACCTCCTTTATTGCAGAAGGGAAAGATGATGACCCCGTTCTGCCGCAAGTCCCCCATCTTCCTCTGCTCCACTTCTGTGTTCTTGATCTTTGGGCATCTTGATTGACCAGACCAAGATGACGCAACCCTCGTGCATGCACACAAGACTTTATTCAGTCCTTATAGCCCCAAGGGATATCCAGCATATCTCTGCATCATATGCATGCAGCTGCTGACACAGTTGACCCTCTTCTTACTGAAATTCCTTACTCTAATTTCACTGCATACCTAAATTTCTCCCAGTGTACATGAGAAGCTTTATCAAGACAGAACACATCTAATTTCCAGACTGAAGGGTGTCCTGCATCATCCAGCCTCTTCCTCCTCAGTATGATTGTCCCTGGCCTGCCCCTTTCATCATTGGTTTTCTGTTCATTTAATCATAGTCTTAGAATCGCATGAGGGGGTTACCACACCCTTCAGTTTCAAAAACCTACATATATCACCATCCCAACTCTTCCCACAAAGCCATGATCTGCCTAAATGGCAAAAAGAAGCACATGTAATCATTAATGAGGAGACTTGGTCTAAAACAAAGTGTAATCTATAGCTGGGTGAAGAAGCCTTGAGCAGGTAGAACCCTTGCCCCTATAGGAATTATCAGGCTGCAGTTTCCACTTTGGCTGGAGCATAGCTTTAATGTACTAACATTTCAGGGTTAGCTATGTCTAAGAAGGAATTTAAAGCACAAAACATGTAATATACCTACACACAATTGTTAGGCCCTTGTTACCAGTGCTGCAAAATCTTAAGTACATAAGGAAATCTGTTTGTAAGTCATCTGTGCCTTGTCTCTTTATGTATCCCCAGTCTCCTCTGCCCTATGACTGTCCATATATATATATATATATATATATATTTATAAGGCTCAGATTTCATTTTATCTGTGACATCTGCTAGAAGCTTGTCCCTCCTGTGATCGCAGGGCTCCATGCAGCTGTTCAGGCCTCCAGCTCAGAGCTGTGCTGAGGGCGCCCCCAGCATACGCTTTTTTGATGTGGGAAAAAAAAGAAGCAAACCACTGGGGGTTCGAAGCCAGCACCAGCCAGAGGAGTAAAGTGCATCAGAATATCAATTAACCTGTTCTGAACAAAATACGCAGCTCCATGGTGGAATCGACGATCGGCTGTGATGTGTCAAGAAGCCACATAATATATTCTAATTAAAGAATTGATTGATTCTCTCTTTATTTGTGCGCTTGTGTACCCGAGACCCCAGGAATTACCTTAAATATACAAAGAAATAATCTCTAGCAGCCCTGCTTGGCATTTAATATTCATGAGATCTCACTGAGGCAGGTTATGTATCTTTAAAGCAAATTGTGGTGCGCTTCCTCTGTAATTGTCGTACCGCCTGCTCCTCGTGGCATTATTTATCCTGAAAAACTGTGTTTGTGTTTGGATTTTTCTAGCTGTGAATGTTCATCTCAGACTTACCCCATGAGTATCTGTGTGTTTTTATTGTTAGGAAGTGATGCCACACTATTAAGGCAAACAAGGTGTACAAATGCTGCTTCTTGTGAGATTAAATGTATAGCCCACCTGCAATTAGTGGAGGTATCGAACATTATTTTTAAATTCACTTACATCTCTATTTGGGACAGGCCGGAATGAGCTCTTCTTCATGTTTCAGGAATGTCCAAAAAATGTTATCGACGCTCACTGATCCGTCACCTTCTGAACGCAGCCAAGGCCTGTATCCCAGCTATTTGGAAACATCTACCCCTCCGAACCCTGCAACAATGGTTCACCAGAGTAAAAGACATTAGGTGTAAGGAAGACCTAATAGCTTCCTGAGATCACCCAATGGAAAGTTTTAAACGTGCCAGGTTCCATTGGGAGCAATTTTGTTTCTCTGCAGAATACCTGGCATTTACAAGAGAGACCAATACACAGACCTTAGCCTCTTTTCACATACTGAGTTGAGCTGTTCTACATAAGCACCCAATGCTAGTTCCCCCCCTCCCAGCAACCTCAATATCTTCAGTAAAGTTTGCTCTCAACCAAGATATTATTTATTCTGCATTCAACATTGCATTTTCCTTGTAATTTTTAGTATGCTAAAGACCACATTCGATTATTAGGTTGCTAGTTAAAGTTTTTGATTTGCTATTTTCAAATATCTGTTCTTGATATGTTGGTTGCTAATAAAAAGAAAAATGTATTGCCCACCTACGATTTTTTTTATTGCATCTAAGTAAAGATGTTAGTAACAAGTTATTTGCTAATGTGGTAAATATTGTAAAGCATTTTCTCAGTATTGTTTACCTTTATTTAAATGTGCCTTATGCAGCAATATGTGTAATACCATATTCAGGATTCTGTTTAGGGGTAACTAAGTAATGTCAACTAAGAGGCTAATTCACACTGTTATAAAAACAATTGCAATTTAAAAAAAAAAAATTATGTTTTGTTGTACTTTGGTGCATCAAAGGGCTGCTCAGTGGCTCAGAGGTTAGAACTGTGGCCTTTGCAGTGCTAGGTCCCAGGTTTGAATCTCGACCAAGACACTATCTGCAAGGAGATTGCATGTTCTTCCCGTGTTTGCGAGGGTTTCCTCCGGGTATTCCAGTTTCCTCCCACATTCCAAAAATATGGATGTTAGGTTAATTGGATTCCCCTAAAATTGACCTTAGACTGTATTAGGGAAATATGACTGTGGTAGAGACATTAGATTGTGAGCTCCTTTGAGGGACATGTTGGGGCTATATAAATACTGTGTAATAATAATAATCTTTGTGCTGCAGATCTCCTGCTGCCTCTTTTTTGTCTTCATGCACTAAAAAAAGTGTTGAAAGTAATCCTTTTTTTTAATGATGGGAGACTTTGATAATGATGTTCCTGTCTGCCTTTCTGTACTACTTTCAATTGGTGAGCACTGAACTGTTCAAGTGCCTGCAACCAATATCACTGCTTTTACGTTTCAAGGCTTTCACTCCAAGTGTTAATTTTATTCTCTTTTATTCTAGTCCTGTAGATCACATCCCATGTGTTTTTTCAAACTAACTGTAATTTTATTTTTTCTGGTTTTAGGGCTGGGTTCTAGAGGGGTTTCCTCGCACAAGAGAACAGGGCTTACTGCTGCAGATGAGTGGCTCATCTCCTTATCATGCTGGTGAGTTTTTGTCTGCCAAATATGTCTGTTAACTTGTGCAGATTGGTGAATCAAACTGGCTGTTTATAGGACAGGTTATTGCTGGTGAAACAAATGGCACATATTTGCTATAAAGATCAATTTGTGGAGACATGAATGGATACAGGAGGGATGAGGTAACCTAAACTTTTAAAGGAAAAATCATGATTTACACAAATCTTTTAGGTAAAAAAAATTCCCAGTGGATTCAGGTGTGGAGAAACACTAGCTAGCTACACACACTGTCTGTTTTCCCATAATGTAATTTTTTACCACAGTCACATTGTAGGTAGAATGAGCTTATGTTCTCAAAGATGCATCACCCCTCTTCTTTACCAGAGATACCAGTGCAACACTTGGTTCCTCCAAGGCTGGATACAGGTGAATATAATTTTGTTTCAAGTGTTACTGGAGGACATTATGAACAAAAATGTTTGTTGATGTTATGACATTTTTGTGCTTTTGGGTTTTTTTTTTTTGTTTTTTTTAAAGGTTTGTCTTTTTATTTTTGTAGTGGTACTGGAAGCCCCAGATATTGTCCTTATTGAGCGAAATATGGGAAAGAGAGTTGATCCCACCACTGGAGGTAACAAATGCTCTTTGGGACATAAATTATAAATGATTAATGTACATCTGGTGCAGACACTATATGAAGAGGAACCAAAAACTAGGGTTGAGATAAATATAAGGAATGCAGTGGTCATCTCCGTGTCCACAATATTTTGATTGGAGAATGGAATAGCAGCAGCAGACACTGATTAGTGACCTGTACATGTGTATACAGCGGAATCAAATTGGGCTGCCTCTCTCTTACCAAGCCTCAGTCACCTATAGACCATCTGTCACATGTATCCCAATGCTAATTTTTCTTATTCCGCTGCCAATAGTTTTACTGGCTTACGCTTACGACTAAAAAAAATAACCTTCATATCACCGAAAGTGCGATTGTGTTACGTTTTTTTTTAGTTGAAGATGTACCCCAAATTCACATTATGTCAGTAAATTCTATGATCAGGAGGATGGATAGAATAGTTTGTCGCCCGTAACCCTTCAACCGAATGGTTTGCTGTCTCCCTGGTGCCAGGGTTCGGCATGTGGTGGACCGAGTGGACAAACTACTGGGAGGGGCTGGACAGGACCCAGCTGTCTTGGTCTATGTTGGAACCAATGACAAGATGGAAGGATGGATGGAAGATGGAGGATCCGTAAAAATCAGTTTGGGGAACTAGGTTTCAAGCTGAAGAAAAGGACCTCCAAGGCTAAATTCTCTGGAATATTGCCTGTGCCATGCGCAACACAGGAAAGGCAGAGGGAGCTTAGGCAGCTAAACACATGGCTTAAGTCCTGGTGTAGAACGGAAGGGTTTGGGTTCATAGAGCACTGGGCTGACTTTTCATTGGGGTACAAACTGTATGCCAGAGATAGTTTGCACCTAAATGAAAGGGGGTCTGCTGTGCTAGGGGAAATATTTAGGGGAATAGTGGAGGGATATTTAAACTAGGACAGAGGGGGTGGGACAGTCAAATAAGGTGACAGAAAGGTTATTGGGGATAGTTGGGGGAGGATTATGTATAATTGTAAGGAGCTTTCCATGTTACAAACAAACATTGGATTGTGCAGTACTAATTGTACTAAAAAACAAAAGGATTTGGCAAACATTGATGGTAAAAGCAGCAATGGTTTAAAGAGCCTGTTCACCAATGCTAGAAGTCTAGCAAACAAGATAGGGGAGTTGGAAGCCTAATGAGTGAGGAGAATTATGACTTAGTTGGTATTGCTGAATCCTGGCTTTGTTCTTCGCATGACTGGGCTGTCAATATTCCTGGGTATACTCTCTTTTGTAAATAAAGAGTCAAACGAAAGGGCGGTGATGTCTGTCTGTATGTGAGAGGTGATCCTAATGAACCTTTGGGTGGAGTTGAATGTGGGGTTGAAAAACACACAATTAATTATTGGAGTCTGCTATAGGCCCCCAAGTGCTAAGGAAGAAATAGAAAATCAACTACTAGCACAGATAGAAAAATTAGCAAAAAGTGGAAGTGTTTTAATCATGGGAGATTTTAACCACCCTGACATTGACTGGAGTAATGGCACTACAGGAACAGCAAAAAGGAGAAAATTTCTGAATTTATTACAAGATAATTTTATGGTACAGTTTATAGAAGCCCCAACTAGAAATGATACTCTGCTAGACTTAGTTCTTTCTAACAATGCAGAGCTTATAATACATGTGCAAATAAAAGAGAATCTGGGTAGCAGTGACCATAAAATGATTTCATTTAACGCAAGCTGTAAACGGAAACCAAAAGCAGGAAAGGTAAAAACATTTAATTTTAAGAGAGCAAATTTTCCATTATTAAGGGCGACTCTCTGTGACTTGGACTGGGAGACAACATTGTCCTCAAAGAACACAGAACAGAAATGGGATTTTTTCAAGTCTGTTCTACAAAAGAAAACTGAAAATATAGGATAAGGAAAAAGAAAATGGCATTCCAAAAATATAAAAATGAAGGATCACCTTCATCATTTGAAACCTATAAAGAATATAACAAAAGATGTAAAAAGGAGAGAAAATGTGCAAAACTTCATAATGAAAGACAGATTGCAGGGGAAAGTAAGGCAAACCCCAAAACATTTTTCAAATATAATATTAGCAAAAAGATTAGGTCCTTTAAAAGATGATGCTGGGTTGGTATTTTGGGATAAAGACAAGGCAGTATTACTCTTATTTTTAGCTCTGTGTACATGAAGGAAAATGGCAGAGCTCAAGTCCAAATTCATATTAATGTCACTGCCTTAAATGAGTCACAATGGCTCAGAATTGATATGAATGAGAAACAGCTAGGAAAAATTAAGGTTGACAAAACACCAGGACCTGATGGATTACATCCACGTGTCCTCAAAGAGCTAAGCTCAGTTATTTCAAAGCCATTATTTCTCATTTTTAGAGACTCTTTAGTCACTGGCAAGGTACTGATGGATTGGCGTAAGGTCAACATGGTTCCTATCTTAAAAAAGGGAGCAAAGTCATTACCAGGTAACTACAGACCCGTTAGTTTAACGTCCATAGTTAGAAAGGTCTTAGAGAGTTTGATAAAGAACCACATAGAGGAGTTTCTGCTAGAAAATAATAATATAAGTGATAGTCAGCATGGCTTTAGGAAAGACCGAAGGTGTCAAACAAATTTACTCTCTTTTTATGAGGAAGTAAACCGGTAGACAGTGGAATAGCAGTTGATATAGTGTAATTGGACTTTGCTAAAGCATTTGACACTGTACCCCACAGGCAGTTAATATGCATGTTAGGGTCGATAGGTTTAGAAAAGTCAATCTGTAAATGGATAGAGTACTGGCTTAAAGATCGCATTCAGAGAGTTGTAATTAATGATTCATACTCTGAATGGTCAAAGGTTATTAGTGGTGTACCCCAGGGTTCAGTGTTGGGACCTTTACTGTTTAACATCTTTATAAATGATATAGAAATGATATAGAGTTTGGGATTGCAGATGACACCAAACTATGTAATGGATCAAAGTCTATACAGGATGTCTACAATCTACGAGCAGACCTGGATGTACTGTTTGATTGGGCAACCAAGTGGCAAATGACATTTAATAAAGATAAATAAAAAATTATGCACTTGGGAGCTAACATGCATGCTTCATACTGTCTAGCGGGAATAAATTTGGGGGAGTCAGAAATGGAAAAGGATCTGGGGGTTCTGGTAGATCATAGACAATAACAGCATGCAATGCCAAGCTGCAATATCTAAAGTTAGCAAAGTACTTTCTTGTATTAAAAGAGGAATAGACTGCAGAGATAAAGACATTATCCTGCCCCTGTACAAAGGAATATGCAGTCCAGTTTTGGGCACCAGTCACCAGTTCACAAAAAGGACATTGTTGAGTTGGAGAGAGTGCAGTGAAGGGCAATTAAATTATTAAAAGGAATGGAGGAGCTCAGCTATGAGGAGATATTAGCTGAACTGAATCTATTCTCCCTTGAGAAGAGACGTTTAAGGGGGGGTATGATCACCCTGTGTATATATATATATATATATATATATATATATATATATATATATATATAGAACTCTCTACCCCATTATTCACTTTGAGATCATTACAAACAACAAGACTCTTTGCGTCTGGAGGAAAAGAAGTTTAAGCTCTGGATAAGGAAGGGATTCTTCACTGTTAGGTCTGTGAAAATGTAGAATTGGCTACCTCAGGAAGTAGTTTCAGCAACTACTATAGATTGCTTTAAGAAAAAGCTGGATGATTTTTCTAGAAGCACAGAATATACCTGGGTATTAAGGCTTTAAAGTAAAAATAACAGTGACTGTTGTTTCAGGGAACATTCGGTTGCCTCATGGAATCAGGAAGGAATTTTTTTCCCCTGTTGAAGCAAATTGTACCAGGGTTTTTTTTTGCCTTCCTCTGGACCAACTATGTCTTATAGGTTTTTATATCTGGGATATGTTTATTTCCGTAGTGGATGAACTTGATGGACTTATGTCTTTTTTCAACCTAACCTACTATGTAACTATGTAAATGTAATGCTATAGTTGGGCTGCTTTCCATTGTGGCTCAAAATATTTACAGTCTCCAAGGTCATTAGGTGACTAAAAAATTAATTATCTTGATAAGTTATTGCACTCAATTTATCAGAGTTATCAGGCACACCATTTCATTTGAGTTGGACTGGTGTGTATCAGAGGGTGATTAATTGTACAAGCTTGAACGCTAAAGAATTAGCCAGCAGTCATGATTAGTGTCTTTTTTGTATGTGTTGTTCTTGGGTATAGTAAGGTGAGAAGGGAACAAATGAGTGTCACTACAGTACAATAATTCACTAAGAAACATTAATGATAGTTTTTTTTTTTTGCTATCCTACTATTTTTCGAGTGATGGTGGCCAGTGAGTAAATGTGGCAGTGATGGGTCCCTGTTGTCATGAAATTGAAATGGCTTTCATTCCATTTATGTCAAATTCATTCTCTTTACTCTGCAGACGTGCAAGGCAGGTATGTAGGTAGATTTGTTTGCCTGTTTTTGTGTAGGTTAACTTATGCAGATGGCAGGACCAGCCCGTTCTCCCTGTAGGATGAGTATTTTTTTGCTTGCATATTTTTCTGGGTTAACCAAGATAGAGCCAAAAATTTCTAAGTCCTCTTTGCTGAAGGTCATAGTACTTGCATTGTTTGCAAAGTCTTCTATTTGACAATATTTCTGTTCATGTTCCACAGAGGTGTATCATACATCCTTTGATTGGCCACATGACCCAGAGGTGCAGAAGAAATTGGTGGAACCAGATGGGATCTCTGAGGAGGAAACAGGAGCAAAACTGCTAGAATATCATAGAAATTTGGCTGGAATCATCCGTAGCTTCTCCAGGATACACAAGAAAATCAATGCTGACCAGCCGTGCATGGATGTTTTTTCCCAAGGTGTTAAATTTAAAAAAAAACACAAACATTTGTGGTCCTTATGGACAAAGGCTGTCACATCCAGCAAAACTGTCTGATGCACTCTTAAAATAGATTTGATGTAGAACTGATCATGTTTTGCTTCAAGTCCAACTTTACTTTATATATTTTATATTATATTTTGTATAGATACTTTAGGCCAGTCATGTGGCTTGCAGGGCCATTTTTCCTCTTTCTTTTCTCTTGTGCTTCACGGTACTTGCATCATAATACTGTACAGTGCCCCAAGGTTATGTATTTCCTGGGGACAGGCCTATAATACCCTGCACTCTTAAGAAGTGTGTTAAATGTTGCTCGATGTTATTCAACTTAGAAAAGGGCTGATGACTAAATACAGATTTCATGGGTTTAAGCTCGCTAAGCTATTTTTTTAAATGTATTTAAAAAAATTAGGTAGACCCAGCCTTAAAATTTTAATTGTAAGTCACTGACATGGGAGTAGGGATGCAGGAAGTTAGGTCAGGTACCTCAACTTCCTTCAGGTCTTGGGACAGTGACTCTTAAAGTTCCAGGAACAAACAGGTAACCAACATTTAAATGAAAGGTCAACAATAGGAGCAAAAAGGCCATTTTAGACCTGTGAGCCACAACCTTCTGTCTCAGTTTAAATGCAGCTGTGGTAAAATGCTGTACAGTTCCCCAAAGTGGCAGCTTGCTTTTGGACATGCCGTTGTTGTCTGAAAGTCTGCGCTGTGTGCAGATCTGGTTACCATTGTGTAGTTTGCTGCTCCTGGGCACAAAGCAGGACTTGGATGTGTATGCAGGAGCTGCCAGCTGCACAATTTTACTCCACAAGTCTGAAAGGGCCCCCTTGAGCCCTTGAATGATGTTGCTCACTTGAATCCTAGTAGATCTTTTTATATATACAGTACCCTGAATTTTTGGTCTTCTATGAATTTGTTGATATGAAAAACTGTGGTTTTCTTTGGGAGACACAATGTACAGAGTATCTCCAAGAGGAGTAGCAAGGGACCTTGTTAAAACCAATGTAGTCACCTAATGTCCCAGATACTACAGCACCCCTCTCCCTGGGCTCTTGCACTTTTAATTAAATACTTGCTTTCATTTGGACCTCTTTGCCACAAACTTTCTTTATGTCACACACAACACATTGCCCTTCATGCTCTGCTGAATAGCAAAGTAACACAGTGTCCCTTTTCTTCACACAGAAAATTAATTAGTTTTCAAATTGCTTAATTACATCTAAAAGTTGATATCAGCTTTCATAAAGAATTAATGACCAAATCAGAAAATATAGACGCCAGTGCTTGAATAATAATTAATAATGCAGAGGGATGAATTAGGAATGGGAAAGGGGGAGTGTTGAAAAAAAGGACTGTATATTCTTCAGAATTCTCTGAAGATCTTTGACAAGCCACATCAAGCTTCAAATTTCTTTTTTAATCAAGTTAATTAGTCAAGCAGCTCAACTTGGGGATTATTACTCCTAATTACCCTACATTTATTTACTGAAATTTAGCCCCATTAGTAAGCAGAGCTCCCTGCCTTATCTGATCGGAGGATGTTAAGTAAAACCAGTATTTTAACGGTTGGTTTTATTGAAGTTCTCTCGATTACACCAGGATCAATTAAAGGTTTGTTGCTGCATTGCCCACGTGTATCTGGCTTTATAAAGTGGACGAATGCTCCATCTTGAAATGTAGCCCCATTAGTAAGCAGAGCTCTCTGCCTTATCTGATCGGAGGATGTTAAGTAAAACCAGTATTTTAACGGTTGGTTTTATTGAAGTTCTCTTGATTATACCAGGATCAATTAAAGGTTTGTTGCTGCATTGCCCACATGTGTCTGGCTTTATAAAGTGGATGAATGCTCCATCTTAAAAAAGTACAACAGTCTAATAAAAAAAAAAAAACCTTTAAAACAAGTAACTTTAATCATTAAATAGCAGTAATAAATAATTAAATGTTTTATCCCCTTTCACCTTGATGAGGAAGAAGTTAAAATGCAAGCCAGTGTTTGACACCTTAAGAATGTTTGTGTTTGCATAGTTCTCATGCAAAGCTCAGTGACTGACTTAACTGTGGACTAGATTAGCCTTTGTAACCACGTTTCCATCTCCTTATATATAATTTAATTAAAATATATAAATACATTTTTGTATTTTTGTCTTGTTTCTTCAGTTTTGACCTTTGTTTTAAGCAAGCCGTGCTCTCTTGCCCCTCATACACCACGTGTTCTTCTCTGTGGGGGACCAGGAAGTGGAAGGAGTCTACAGGCGGCATTGCTGGCTCAGAAATACAATATCGTGAACAGTAAGTGACAGATTTCACTATATTTAGTGAGTCACATATAGGTAATGCTCAGTTACTCATAGAAGAAAATCAGATTTTAATTTTAATCAGTCAGAACATGGACGCAGACATTTGGTATATGTTTCTATAACTAAAATTAATCAGAAACCAATTTCCTGTATACAGACATCAAGGTCTACTGTTCATGAAAACAAATTCACTTTTAAATTTTACTCCCAGTTTCCTATTCTGCCCTAGAGACAAAAATGATTCTTAATTGTAATGGCTGTATTTTGGCTGTGAGATCTTTAGTGAGATGTTTAGTGATGTAGTAGAGTGTGTTCTCTTGGATACGACATTGGTGCACACATGGGGACCTCTAATCATTTCAATTATATCAGTGTACAAAAGCATTATACTTATAGTAAGCAACACTCTAATGATCAGTATCTCTGTATTTAATCCATATGTAACTAGGCATGTGTTTTATTGCGCAGTACTGTACCACATCCCAAATATACATATTATAAAAAAAATTACAAACGCCACATGACTTTTTAAGTAAAAGAAAAAAAATGAATCATATTTATTCAAATAACCATTAAAATATACATGAATGCATGCATAAAAAACACATAATTACATATATATCCCATGCAAAAAACATTTATTTAAAAGCCACACAATGATGTAATACCTATCATCTATTGAGCCATAATAAGTCAATACTAGAGAATTTCCAAAAATGTTTTGAAATAAGTCTGCTTCTGACTTTTAAAAAAAACTTCTTCAGGAGTTTATATAAGCAGCCTAAAGCATCTAGTATAAAGACAAATTAAAAATTACACATTTGACTAAAGCCTAAACCAGTGTATTGATGGGTTCACCATTTTGGAACTCATCAATTTTAATATTGCTGTCAAAGACTCCATTGCTTGATTTAAATCAATTTAATCATGTTAATAAATGATACGTTTACTTGTATCAATAAAAGGAAACTGTATAAATACATTGAGAGGATTGCAAGTAAAACAAAGGGCAGTACATAGATGTTTATTTAGGCATAATTCAGTAAACCAATATTCAAACAAAAAACAAAATTGCTCACATATCATTAGAGTGGAATTTTCAAAAGTACACAGATTTCACAGACAAGAAATCCCTTTTTGATAGATTGCTCTGTATTGACATCTTGTGTGTTATCTAAATAGTTCCAGTATTATGGTCAGAGGTAACAACTGAAAAAACATTTAGTGTATAAAGATTCAGCAGTTCGGGTAACCATCATAAGAAGTTAAAAGTGGTCATACCCGAAACCATATTTATTAGATTAGATGTTGGATTCAATATAAACCTCAAATCTATCTAAAATCTAATAAAAATTAGGACATTCTCTAATTATATATCTGAAATATATATATTAACTTAACATTAATTATTAGGGGTTTTCTAAATCATGAGCAATTTGTGCCTCATGGGTCAATTTAACTGACACTAATCATTATGGCTATCTGTAAGTGTGACATTCTCCCCACTAACCACAACACTAATGTACTGTGAGCTGTAGATATAGTAATTATAGAAGGGATTAGCTGAAGACGTGAAAGTTGTTTCAAGAGTTCCTCTATATTGGAAAAGTAGAAGAAGACTGCTCTAGAATGTCCAGTCTTTGTTAGATCAACAATTAACAGGGAACACGTCTATTGGCTGGTAGTTGCTAGGGAGTGTTTCCTGCTAAATATCAGATGTTCTAAGCTAGGGGTGCCCAACCCATGGCCCGTAGGCCAAATCAGGCCCACTGAGCAGTCAGATCTGGCCCTATCTCTGCTTGTTGTCTTGCGGGGGATGGGACACACACATCTCTTATGTTTTTCTATCGAGAGTGTGCTACCAGAAAAGGAAGCTTCCTGAGTATGCTCAGTGTGGGCTCCCTGAGAATCGGCATGTACTGTAGACCTGGTAATCAGCTATGAGTGCTCCCCACCCACCTTGTACTGTGAAATAATCCCAGCAGCAGCATGAGAGCTGTGTCTGCGTCCATGCAGCTGTCATTATCTCCATCTATAAATCTTCATATCTCCTTCACTGATTAGCATAGAAGTGTGAAATTTTCAGGTTACACAGGGGACCTAAACTTATTTTCAGCCCCCTAAACATAACAAGTTGCTAGATATGGGGTCACAAACATAACGTCCTAATAACAGTCAGGAAAATTTTACCATTAAGTGGGGCTATTTCGAGATCAGGGTCCCCAAATTGGGTCTGCATGTTGGGGACCCCCTGAGGGCCACTCTCATGGCAATGAACATTAGGGTACTGCCAATTGTCTATGTGCTGTGGTGCTCCTTGAAGTTTACAAAACTTCAAGGCTGCATTCAGACTGGTGGTGAGGTTGTACTGTGGTTACCCCTTCCTTTTGACATGGAACTCTGGCTTGGGGGAGCCACTCAATACCACTCACTGCCACCTGCAATCAGATCTGCAGTGCGAGGGACTGAGCAGCTGATGGAGTTCCTGTTACACATAGCTGGCCACTTACCTTCTCCGAACCCCAATTTCTCTGGAACAGAAGGATGTTGGCAACTGGAAATGTGGAAGACAGTATGAAACCTCCCCCCCCCCCCCCATTAAAATGTTATACAGTTAGGTCCATTAAATTTTGGACAGGGACAATTTTGTTCCAATTTTTTTCTATACATTACTACAGTTGATTTTTAATGAAACAACTCTGATGCCGTTGAACTGCAGAATTTCAGCTTTAATTCAGTGGGTTGAACAAAAAGATTGCGTAAAAATGTAAGGAACTAAAACCTTTTTTTTTTACACAGTCATATCATTTCAGGGGCTCAAAAGTAATTGGACAATTGACTCAAAGGCTGTCATTATCATTATATCATTATTATGTCATTATTAATTAAGCAGATAAAAGGCCTGGAATTTATTTTAGGGGGGGTGCTTGTATGTGGAAGATTTTGATGTGAACAGACAATATGCGGTCAAAGGAGCTCTCCATGCAGGTGAAACAAGCCATCCTTAAGCTGCAAAAACAGAAAAAACTCACCAACTATTTTATAATACATAGAGCATTCATATACGTATTATATGTTCTATGTATTATAAAATAGTTGGTCTCTGTCTAGCATACGAGGTATATGACCTCTAAATAGGAGGAAACACTCCTCTAATTTTTACTGTGAATGTTTACAAAAAGATTTGGGTAATTAACCTCCAAGGATGAGGAAGTACCTAATTAAATCTGTACCATTGATATTATTGTTTGTTGTTTCACATTTATGAGAATGTACTATTGATTTTTGCTGAATACACTAAAAATCTTTGCCAAAAAACCCTGTCTTTGAACTACATTCATTCTAATACCACAAATTTCCAGGGTTGGCGATGAAAATTTAATTTTCCTGTCAGGACTTTTTCTATAAATTCCCAAAACTCTTGTTCTACACTGGTCCCCATTAAAAAAGACCTTGCAAATTTTAACTAACAGAACCAAGTATTATATCTACTCTAGAGGCAAACTTCTCACATTTTGCCTCTAGAGTAGACTTGATTAAAAAAACTATTATGGGAGAGCCTGGGTGATCCAGCAAACAGGGAATGGTTTTTCGGAAAATAATTTGCTATTAGTTTGCAAATGTTTCCAGTCCTGGACAAGCTCCATTCTAGGTTCTCCCATAATAGTCTATCATCTCCAGTCTTCCTTTTTTTTTTAAATCAGGCCCAATGTTTTAGGGCTGTCTTGTCGACTAACTTACATTATGACTAACTTACTAAGTGGCACCATTTGGGCTGGAATGTATATTCTTCATATTTTTTATAGGAAAAAAAATAAATGATTAAATATTTTAATATCTATGTGTGTTTATGGTTTATAAACCCTTTTTGTATGTATAACTTGAATTTTTTATGTACATATGGGAAGCATTATATTTGTTCTTTGCATGTGTAGACTCTTCATTCTGGTTTGCAGTGCAACAGATTGGTTTTGCTTTACTGCACCTTTTCACAATGCCTAGTTTATTGAAAAAACAATGTACATCCTGTGTGGCTGATATGTCAGCAGTTATTAAAGCAATCTGTTACTATAGTAGAGATTTTAAATAAAGGCATACCTGTAATAGAAGTCTGTGGATACTTACCTTTCCTGCTGACGTTTACATCAAAACAAAACAAAAAAACAGCACTGGAAGATTTTTCAACATTTAAACACAGTTTGGTTACACAGGCAGCAGGCTTAATGGCAGAAAGTAAATTACTTAGCTCTTCTAAAAATACCACTTTGAATTCCACTAATACTGTTTAAATTATTTTTCTCTGTGTTTATTTTGCTAGTTTCCTGTGGTCAGGTGCTGAAGGAAGTTGTTGCTGACCAGACAAAGTTGGGACAGCTGATTGAGCCGTATATCGAGAATGAACAGCAAGGTTTGTTTCAGGGCTTCCAGATACCATGTTTTTAAAATGTACTAATTGTAAGTTAGATAAATGGGATATCTAAGGATGCTTTAAATACTTTCTTTATTACTTTATATAATACCTTATATAATATAAAGGTCTTGAAGGTTAAGTTTCAAGTAAGGCTTATTTGTGTTGTATATTTTTGACACTGCATTAAACATTAGGCATTAAAATTACATAGGGCATGATAGCAAATATTTGAAGTTCATGTATGAAGTGTGGAGTTCTCTAGAAAACTATAATTTAGCTATGTATTATTTTCAAGCCACAAATTAGAGCTTACGCTGGGATGACTCATTTTCCGTCCACATGTGAATGGAGTGGGCTTCTGAGTTGCTAATTACCAAGCAACAGTGATGAATAATTAAAATAGGGAAAAAAGTTACTTGTTTCCTAAAGAAGAACTAAATCCATGATAATCAACTGTCCCCAATCTGTCGGAGGGTGGTGCCATCTTCTTCCTTTTCTTCCTAGGGACAATCTTCAGCCATATTGATTGGCAAGGCTGGGATGATGTAACCCCAATTCGGGTGCGATAGTTCATTCTTTCCCTACTCATGCAAGGACACCTGGGATTGTTGGGTATCCCTGAGAACAAACACTAAGCTGTGCACGTGCGTCCTTATGTTCGACCCAAATATGGCTGTTCGAACTTGGGTAGACCGAACCGAAAATCACGTGTTCGCGTGTTCAAATTCGGCCCTCCCCCATAATGCTAGGGCCCTCCAAAAAAAGTAGGGATGCTCTCCTTCATCTTTGTGGTGGCAGGCAGCCGACTGGCTGTCTGTCACTGCATGCCACATAGGCAGCCATTGGCCTTTATAAGGCCAGGGCGTGCTTGCATTTACCACTCCTGACAGAGATCTGCTAGCAGACATAACCTCTCAGTGCTGCTTGCATTGTCAAAGTCAAATAAAAATAAAAGTGCTGAAGCTAGACAGACTGTGTCACACTGACTTTTAGTCAGATAGATAGTTGTATTGTACTGTATTGCTTCAGTTCTGTAACCCACTACTCAGATAGGTAGAGTGTTTCACTGTTAGTCAGATGGATAGATAGTGAGTCAGTCAGTGTGTTACATACAGGCAGCCAGAGCCAGGGTACCCTGACGGCGTGCACACTATCACACATTTGTACTGAGAGACAGACGCAGTGATAGATGTCACATTTGTATACTGTGCTGCATATTACAACCGTCACTGCTGAAGGAAATTGCCACATACAACACACACAGCGCACTTGCATTTTTTGGGTAATCCCCCCCCCCCCCCCCAAAAAAAAAAAAAATCTGTTTTCTGTAAAAATTTACACTTTGGGAAGCATATTAGCTCAAAAGTATTTTGCAGGGTGTGAAGCCACACAAACATTTGAACTTTGTCTGGCCAAAGAGGAAGGGGCAGCTTTGCCAGGGGTGGCAAGTAAAGCAGTATGTGTTTGTTTTTAACTGCAGACCCGAGAACAAGCCAGCCGGACCTTAGACATTTTAGAGCTGCTAGTGGTGGTGTGCGTCCATTATTACCGCACCTTTAACAACAGGTAGTAAACTACATGACCCAGCCTGGGATAAGTAATTGCACCCCCTCTTCCTCCCAGTCCCAGACACAGGCCTCACAGGGGTCCCAAACTAAAGTCCTAGATACACCTGTTCCTCCTACTTCTTCCTCCTCGGATGGAAAGGCTTGTGTAAAGCAGTACGTAGAGGAGTCCCACCGAGGGGTTGGAGAGGCGGAGCAGGACACATTCCTTGAAGACGCACAGTTGTTTCAGTCATCTGACGAAGAGAGTCACTTCACAGGCTTTCCCTCTTCTTACTTTTCACCCCAACACTCTGAGCCAGAGGAGCCACTTAAAACTGTCGCTGCTGCTTCCTTTCGGCACATACAGGGAAACTGTCTATTCTAATGATGATGATGATGTCCTTGATCCGACAAGGGGTGAACAAGGAGATCATCATAGGCAGGAAGAGGAGGAGTACGTAGAGGAGTCCCACCAAGGGGGTGGAGAGGCAGAGCAGGACGCATCCCTTGAAGACGCACAGTTGTTTGAGTCGTCTGACGAAGAGAAACAATTGACAGGCTTTCCCTCCTCTTACTTTTCACCCCAACACTCTGAGCCAGACGGACCACTTTAATCTGGCTCAAAAAGGCCGCTGCTTCCTGTTGGCACATACATGGAAACTGTCTCTTCTAATGATGATGATAATGTCCTTGATCCGACATACGGCGAATAAGGAGATCATCATAGGCAGGAAGAGGAGGAGGAGGTTGCAGAGCGCCCTCAAGGGGGGAAGAGGGAGGAAGAGGGTAAAAGCTGCCAACACTCTGCAGTCTTCACGTACCAGTGAGGCAAGTCATCCATCATTGGCAGCTGTCACCACAGCTGTGCCTCAACAACTGCGGACCGCTACCACGAGCACCAGCTCCAGAGCACCTTTTTGCCCAGTTCGCAGTTCGCCCACGTGGGCAATTTTTTCTGTCCATAGTGATGACAACACTATGGTCACTTGCAAACTGTGCTCAGCACTTGAAATGAGGCAACAACCCAAACAAACTTGGAACAAGTTGCATGAGCACACATTTAAAAGCCACCACCCGGTAACCTGGCGGGAACACCTGGGCAAAGCACAGAGCTCTGTGCATCGACCTCAGCCCCAGAAGCAAGCTGCTAGATCTTTCTGTGCAGCGTTTCCTCCTTCTGCCACCAAAAGTCCCTGTGCTGCTGCCAGGATTTGGGGCATGTAGCCGAGCATTACAGATTTCAGGCTCCACCAGCGGTGAGGAGGAGCTGCAACGCAGATTGGCTGGTGTTTGTTGCATAGCTAGCAGTCAAGACCAGGCATCATTGCCATCCCCCACACCTTCTACCCCATCGTCCAATATTTCTGTGGTTAGCATTAGCAGCATCCAACCTTCTATCCCCCAGATGCTGGAGCGCAAGAGGAAACATGGTCCACATGACCCCAAAACAAAGCTAATCAATGCGGCAATTGCACAGCTGATTGCGTTTGAGCTCCTCCCTTACCGACTGCTGAACTCCAATGTGTTCTGTTACGCATTCCTCTGCGTGAACCCACAGTACGTTATGCCCAAGTGGCAGTATTTTGCACAAAAATGTGTTCCTGCTTTGCATGAACACGTGCAGAGCAATGTGTCCATGGCCCTGCAGCACTCAGTTTCTGGCAAGGTACATCTGACAACTGACAGTTGGTCGAGCAAGCACGGAGTGGGAAGATATATTTCCTACACAGCTTACTGGGTAACTTTGGTGGCAGCAGGGGAAGATGCAGCTGCAGGAAGGCCTGCATACCTAGCTCCGCCCAGAGCACATCGCCATGCAATCTCCTCCTCGACCTCCACCTCCTCCTTTGACTCGTCTGCCTCAACCTCTTCCTCCAGGGACACTTTGCCGTGGAGATCCAGCACCTCCCATTCACCAGCATCTGTTCACCGCCAGCAATAACCTGCAGTTTGCTATTGCGGAGCACAAGTCAGACTTTACTACGCAGTTCTAAGGTTGTGATGCCTCGGTTACCTCAGCCACACGGGTGCAGCCATTCTAAGTGCCCTGCAGGAGCAGGAGGACATATGGCTAACTCCGCACGGACTCCAGCAAGGCAAGATTTTGTGTGACTACAGGGCCAATCTGCTGGCAGCCCTGTGTTCTGGGAAACACAGACGTACCTTGCCTGGCCCACATCATAAACCTCATAGTACAACGCTTCATTGGGAATTACCCAGGCCTCCAGCCACTGTTGCTAAAGGCCAGAAAGTTGTCAGCGCATTTCCGCTGGTTGTGCCAGTGCCAGATTGGTGAATTTACAGCGAAACCTCAATCTGCTTGTGCACCGGTTAATTTGTGATGTGGCCACTCGTTGGAATTCCACCTTTTACATGCTGCAGCAGGTCGCTGAACAACAGAAAGCGGTGGTGGATTACGTGGCAGAGTCTGTCCGTTTGAGACGCTTACCTACATTACCTTACTTCAGCCCTGCGGAGTGGCTGCAAATTGAGGACTTGTGAACTGTATTGGCACCTTTGGAAGAGGCGACCAGGATGATCAGCAGGGATCAGGCCTGTGTCAGTGACACATTTCCCATCATATGCCTGCTGGAACAGATGATGGAGCTCGGACATGACACAGAGCGGACGCTGCAGGAAGAGATGACATTTCAAACATCATCTTGGACATGCATGCCTACTAGGCATAGTGTACCTCAAATCCAGGAAGAGGAGGAGGCGGAAGTGGATGAGGATGTGGAGGAGATTGCAGACATGGGAGAAGGGGAGGAAGGGGCAGAAGAGGATATGGAGGGTACATGGCATCCATCCACCCAAACACAAGGCGGCATGTTCTGTTGATGACAAGACCAGGTGGAGGAGGAGAATGACAACCCTGTGCTGCTGTTCGACCCACAGGAGTCTGGGTCCAGAATTTCCTCAGCTGTGGGAACTTTGAGCCACATGACTGTCTTCATGCAGATGTGCATAGCCACAGATCGACGCATACAACACATAAAAACAAAGACTGACGACTATTGGATTGCTACATTACTTGATCCTCGTTACAAGCCTGGGCTAGAACAACTCATGCTGCCCCAATACAGGGGACCTAAAATGCAGCACTACCAAGAAGTGCTTGTAAGGGACTTGTGCTCAGCCTTTCCATATATCAGCAGCAGCAGAAGGGATCCCTATGGCAGTTCCACCAGCCATGACAGCCAAACTACCTTAAGCGGCATGGGTGGCAGTGGCAGGAAAGGTCGTCCAAGCCAAACTATGCATGTTTTTTTTTAGCGGAAGAAAGCCGCCAGTGGTGCAGCAGTTGCCAATGACAGTCAGCAGCACTACTCAGTCATGGTGCAGGAATACCTGAGCTCTACATGGGACATCTGCAACCTGCAAAGCCAGGACCCACTGCGCTACTGGGCATCCAAGCTTGAGCAATGGCCCGAGCTGGCACAACATGCCATTAAGATCCTTGCCTGCCCAGCCACAAGTGTGTTAGCTGAAGGAGTGTTCAGTGCAGCTGGGGGCGTAGTGAGTGACAAGCGCATTCGCCTCTCCGCAGGAAATGTTGACCAACTCACTTTTATTAAAATGAATAAGGCTTGCGCAATGACTTCAACACCCCCTCTGCAGTGTGCACTGATACGTCGGCAACTGGTGCACGGCCTGCTGACAGATATTTCATTCTGATACCTCTTGCTATCTATAAAAAAGACAGAAAAATTTCTGTATTTCTCTCACAAAATACAGATATTTCATTCTGATACCACTTGCTATCTATCATAAAAGGCCCGTGCTTTCTCCTGCTGTTGCTGTCAGTACTCATTCACTAAAACTGAACACTTCTGGATGTCATTGATGATGCACTACACCCAGCTCTAGAAGCCAGTTACTAATGCTGTCTACACTCCGTCTCAGGGCCCACCGCCTCTTCCTCCTGCTGGTACTGCTGCCGCTTGCCAACTACCCAGCTCTAGATTCCAGTTACCAATGCTGTCCATGCCACATTTTACAAAGTTAAAGTTAGCAGATAGGAAAAGGCAGTCCCCTACACAGCAATGTCCCCAAAAGCTACGGCCCCTACACTGTCCATGTGAGGGGAAGCCTCAGCCTTTTTATATTCATCAATAGTTGGAGCCTCTACAGTCTTAACCTCTTCATACTCCTACTTATCCTTCACCTGTCATGTCTCTTCACAGTTGCAGACTAGAGTCAAGCTCAACAGGGTCTTCTTTCCCTGCTGATTCCACCAACCCTGTTCCCTTGGCTGTGGCTTGGCTAGATAGTAGGTAGGGACAGTGGGAATCTTGTTCATCCATTCATGCGCGTAACTAATTAGATGACGAGACATTTGGCTACCTTAGGAGAGTCATAGTTACTCCAGCTGTTTACCTTGTCTGCCCAGTTCCCAGCTCTAGATGCCAGTTAACAATGCCATCCACACTCCATCTCAGGGCCCACCGCCTACTCCTCCTACTGTTACTGCTGCCGCCTGCCCAGTACCCAGCTCTAAATGACTGTTACCAATGCTGTCTACGCTCCGTCTCAGGGCCCAGTGCCTCCTCCTCCTGCTGTTGTTGCTGCCACCTGCCCAGTACCCAGGTCTAGATGACAGTTACCAATTCTGTCCATGTTCCGTCTCAGGGCCCACCGCCTCCTCTTGCTGTTGCTGCTGCTGCCTCCTCAGTACCCAGCTCTAGATTACCGTTACCAATGCTGTCCACGCTCCGTCTCAGGGCCCACCGTCTCCTCCTCCTGCTGTCTTTTTAAATTTATTTGTAGGCTGTAGAAGCTCTACACAGTCCAGAACAACACAAATTTTTCCCTATTGATTTTAATGGTGTTCGAATTCGACCAATTTAGGTCTATTCGAGCAAATAGCTGTTGAATCGAAAAGTGAGAAATTCGACCAACACTGGTAACAATTACTTTAGTTATTACTGAAGGAACTGGCCTGTCCTTTCTGCAATACCCACCTACTTGTTCACCAGTTTTTCACAGTGGGACTTTAGTACCACATTAAAACATGCAAGGTCTGGATCTAATCTAATCTAGGTCTAACCTTCATTTTCAAGAAATGTGATAGCACTAACAAGGTAAGTATAAGGTGTTGGTGGGACAGCCATTAATTGAACCTGTTCTTATGCCTTGTTTAATTTTAAAAAGTGATATCCTAAATAGTTAAAGGTCATCAGAAATAACACTCATGAGAAAGAACAAAAAGAGAAATGTTATAAAAATACACTAGGTTCCAACTTGGTACTAAAACACAGACACCGTACTTGTCAGGGCTGGTTGACAAGCATGTCACAGATCATGCAAAATCAGTTCAACTCACTTGTTTTACTATTTATCTAGAGTTGCTCTTTAAGTATTTCTTATAAAGTTTGTCACTGTCAGTCTCGAAAATCCTTGAATTGGGAAGCTCAGTAACCTACAACAACCAAGCATCAATCATCTCTCTCCTTTGAAAAACTTAAATCTGCTTGCAATGGGCTACTTAACTTTTAACAACACATTTAATTTTACCTTGCAAATATTGAATAACCACAAATGTGCATACAAATTTACATACATAGATGTTGTTGTTTGTATTTATAGAATGAAATATTTACCTCTGCTTCACCTTTCTCTGCACAGGTACACTTTTGCAGAAAACTGTAATAGTTTTGCATCCATATTAATCTTTAGGAGTTATCTTTAGCCCCCTCCAAACTTCTAAAATCATAAGTAGACCTGTTTTGGATTTCCAAAGCTCAGCCCAAATTCTGCCTCCGAATTGCCTCTATGTGCTCTCTTCACCCGACCCTAGCCCTTTTGACCCTGCGGATTCAGACTGTTCAGTCCTCCCCATTCCTTCAAAGTGTGTAGAGGACCAATCAGGCAGTCCAGAAATATGTAAAAGAAAAAAACAGTAAGGATACAGTACAGGGAAGCCGGAATCCAGAGGCTTTGGGGGAACATCCGCTCCACTCCAAAAACCCTTTGCAGTTGGCATATTAGGAGAAGCTAACAGCATTTGCTTGTGTAAATAATTTATCAGTTGATTAATAGACACACATGGGTATAATTAGTGGAAGGAGAGACAGCAGCTACAGTAATGGGTACAGCGCTTGGGGGAACAAGAGACTTTAAAAAATATTTTTTTCTTTTTTTTTTTTTTATTTGCAAACTTTCTAGGCCACTGGGCGTTTGAAGATGAGTTAGGAAAAGCTCAGTTCCTTCTGCTCTTTTGAAGTGGAAATAGGACAGTTTGAATCTGTTGACTTTAATTTTTAACTAGCTTTTAGGGCCATGCAGTTCTACTCCCTTTTTTTTTACAAATTACTAGGAAAACAGAGGAAAAAGTTGCCTTTTCAGTTAACTCCCACTTTATTACAACCTTTCCCTTGTTAAGCAGCTAAACATAATGGTGCTGTACAATGTTGATTATGTAGGTTAGGAAAAGGTAAATCTATTCATTGGCAAGTTTTTCCTCCAAAGGGCGATCTGTATCCTAAAAGTATCCTCTTTATAGTACATTTATTAAAGGCATCAATTTCATTCTTTACCTTGTCAATATTTGTTACCTAAAGGTGTTTTTATTTAAGGATTGTGACTGTGTGCCCCCTTTTTAATTTTTCATATATAATTAGATGGAGAAGCTTTATAGTTATAGACACCATCTGTACAATAAAGGAACAATACAATAATACAGTTACATCAGGATTGTCAAAATATACATTTTTCCATTTTTATATCCAGGAATAATACTATACAACTAATAAAATGCAAGCAGGTAGGTTGTATACTGCAGAAAAAGGTCCCTTTATCTCTGTGATGAAGCATACTTATCTGCCTGTTCGCAGTCTTCACCGAAATGTACACTGAGCTGCGCATGCACAGCGAGGTATTTGATCCCATCGTACTCATCTGCTGGGAATTAATTAACTCCTGTGCTTGTGTGCAAGAGCTACATCCTTCTGGCCTGGCCAACCATGGTGTCCAAAGATCCAAACCCAAAATTGAACCACTTGACCTTGCTGGTTCCCATGACGGAGAGGTGAGCATACCTAAAAAATTGTGAACTTGATGTCATGAAATTGATGTCACCCTCTGCCTACCTAAAGTAGCTAGGAAGTAGTGTTGGTCGACCCGAATATGGCTGTTCGAATTCGGGTAGACCCGACCCGAAAAACACGTGGTTCGCAGAAGCGAATTCGGCGCTCCCACAATGCCTAGGGACCTCCCCCATAATGCCTAGGGCCCTCCAATAGAAGTAGGGATCCTCTCTTCCATATTTGTGGTGGCAGGCAGCCGATTGGCTGTCTGTCAACACATGCCACACAGGCAGCCATAAGCCTATATAAGGCCAGGGCTTGCTTGCATTTACCACTCGTGATGGAGATCTGCTAGCAGACAAAATCTCTCTGTGCTGCTGGCAGTGTTAAAGTGAATTAAATTTCTGCAGGTATATAGTTAGACAGTTTTACTATTAGATAGATAGTTGTATTGTACTGTATTGCTTCAGTCCTGTAATCTACTCTATTCAGATAGGTAGTGTTTCACTGTTGGTCAGATACATAGTTGTATATTGTACTGTATTGCTCCTGTCCTGTAGTCAGTCAGTGTGTTACATACAGGCAGCCATAGCCAGGGTTCCCAGACAACGTGCACACACAGAGATTGGTGAATTTACAGCAAAACCTCAATCTGCCGGTGCACCGGTTAATTTGTGATGTGGCCACTCGTTGGAGTTCCACCTTTTACATGCTGCAGCGGCTTGCTGAACAACAGAAAGCGGTGGTGGATTACGTGGCAGAGTCTGTTCGTTTGAGACACTTACCTACATGACCTTACTTCAGCCCTGCAGAGTCGTTGCAAATTGAGGACTTGTGCACTGTATTGGTGTAAGCCGTGTACCGGGGGCTTTCTAGGATACAGCGAAGTCACAAACAAGGAAAAGCAGCCCACTGACACCAATTTATATAAAACAGGAAGTACTTTACTGCATACTATCACAATAAACAAAATTCCAAACAATAACCCAAAGAAAACACATTA
>NC_092871.1:65493446-65549260 GCF_032062135.1 Pyxicephalus adspersus | reverse complement strand
CCACACCTCCTAACAATATACAAATACTGGCCACTTGTTTAGCTGTGCTCAGAAACAGCGGCATCTTGTGGCTAAAATGCAGAACGACAGTAGTCCTATATTTTATTACAAACATTGAACACATGTGCTGTTTTCTCAATCTCACATTGGCACCTTTGGAAGAGGCGACCAGGATGACAGCAGGGATCAGGCCTGTGTCAGTGACGCCATCCCCATCATATGCCTGCTGGAACAGATGATGGTGGAGCTCAGACATGACACAGAGCGGACGCTGCAGGAAGAGATGACGTCTCAAACATCATTTCGGACATGCATGCCTACTAGGCATAGTGTACCGCAAATCCAGGACGAGGATGAGGAGGAGATTGCAAGCATGGGAGAAGGTGAGGATGGGGCAGAGGAGGATATGGGGGGTACATGGCATCCATCCACCCAAACACAAGGTGGCATGTTCTGTGGATGGCAAGACCAGGCAGAGGAGGCGGAGGAGGACAACCTTGTGCTGCTGTTTGACCCACAGGAGTCTGGGTCCAGAATTCCCTCAGTTGATGGGATCAAATGACAGCCTTTATGCAGGAGTGCATAGCCAAATATCTGCGCATACAGCACATAAAAACAAACACTGACGATTATTGGATTGCTATATTACTTGATCTACGTTACAAGCCTGAGATAGAACAGCTCTTCTTGCCCCAATACAGGGGACCTAAAATGCAGCACTACCAAGAAGTGCTTGTAAGGGACTTGTACTCAGCCTTTCCGTATGCCAGCAGCAGCAGTAGGGATCCCTATGGCAGTTACACCAGCCATGGCAGCCAAACAACTACCTTTTGCGGCATGGGTGGCAGCAGCAGGAGAGGTTGTCTAAGCCAAACTAAGCAGGCTTTTTTTGAGCGTAAGAAAACTGCCAGTCGTGCAGCATTTGCCAAAGACAGTCAGCAGTGCTACATAGTCATGGTGCAGGAATACCTGAGCTCCACATGGGACATCTTCAACCTGCAGAGCCAGGACCCACTGCGCTACTGGGCATCCAAGCTTGAGCAGTGGTCGGAGCTGTCAGAACATGCCATTCAGATCCTTGCCTGCCCAGCCGCAAGTGTGTTATCTGAAAGAGTGTTCAGTGCAGCTGGGGTCGTTGTGAGTGACAAGCGCATTCGCCTCTCCGCAGATAATGTCGACCGACTTCCTTTAAAATGAATAAGGCTTGGATCCGCAATAACTTCATCACACCCTCCACAGAGTGCACTGTCGGCAACTGCTGCACGGCCTGCTGACACATCTTGAGGGGAAAAGCACTTTCACAGCCTTCGGCATCTCCTTCTCCTCCTCACCCTCTTGGCCCTCTACCTCTTTTCTGTCTCTAAAGCCTATACCTTGCAATGGAGCTGTGTAACTGGCTAATTTTTGTATGGAGGACCTCCCTCGGGGCCCTCTGCCTCTATGTACTTTGAGGCCTATATAACTTGTAAAGGAGCTGTGTGACTAGCTAATTTTGGTACGAAGCTTCTCCCCCTCGGGGCCCTCTGCCTCTATCTACTGTGAGGCTTATATCACTTGTAACGGAGCTGTGTAACCGGCATATTTTTGGACCCAAGGAACACCCTAGGGGGCCCTCTGCCTCTATCTACTGTGAGGCCTATATAACTTATAACTACTCTGAAGCCTGTGTATGGCTTGTAACGGGGCGATGAAACCTGGCGGCTAATTTTTGGACCGGAGGAACCCCCTCGGGGCCCTCTCTGCCTCTACCTCGTGGCCTGTTAAAAATCTGGCATGTTCCCTTGACCACCCCATAAAATGGCCTTGCCAGCAACATAAAAAAGCCTTCCTGATTTTTTTCTTGTCTTGTACAGTGTTGTGCAGAGCTGTTGGAGTCTTGACATGTATTTTTAAATGTACTTGTAGGCTGTAGAATCTCTACACAGTCCCGAGAAATAACCCCAATTTTCCCCCATTTGACTTTAATAGTGTTCGAATTTGACGTTCGGTCACCTGAACAAAATTGGCCTATTCAATCGAAAAGCTGTCGAATCGAATAGTAAGATATTCGACCAACACTACTAGGAGGTAGTGCTTCTGATTGCCAGGGACAGAAATTCTGCTAGTTGCTTCCAATATCCCAGTAATTGACCTCAACTTCTCTTCTCTCATTTTATATTTAGCAGAGATAAACTATGCCACTATGTCACAGTGGTCAGATCTCTGTATCCCAACATCCTTAGTTAAGGGGTTAATGTACGTTGTAATGCAGAGGACAAAGAAAAAAAAATTTGTACAAGTAGTCATGCTTTAAAACTGAACTCAAACCAGGTATGAAAGACACATAATAAGGCAGCTCTGTATTCATACACACATTTGTAAATATATTGTATGTGCTGACATGTAGCCTGCTAATGGATGGAGAGATACAGAGATGAGCTCATCACTGTGCTGCTTGTCCTTCACTGTCCAGCTACATGCAGGGGAGGATTCAAGATACACTGGGCTCAGAGTGAGTGGTTTGAATGATGCTGGCTGTATTTAAAAGTGGAAGATTGAAAACCCCTTGTGGCATAAAACTAAGCATTGCTGAGGATAGCTCAATGTTAAAGATGATCATCATAGGAAAAAATATAGGAGTTGGTTCTTAAGACATTCATATGTTATCCCTTCCACATCATTAGATTATAACTAGTGGGATAGTTTTTTGAGCCAGGAGAAACTGTTCCTCTGATAAAGTTTTTGAGGAAGATTCTGATATCATCAGATTAATAAAATTAAAAGTAGGAGTCTTGTTTCCTGAAAGACAAGTCCTAGGAAAAATTATAGCATTACTACCCTGAAGTCACTGTTGTAACAGGGCTATGTGTTGATATAACACATGCAAGTAAGTACTGCTTAGGAATCAGTGTTTTCCACAGTCTTGTGGAGAAATTTACATACAAAACAGTTTTTGGAGGGTATCTAAACGACAAATAAATGATAAAAACATAGATTTATTGATTTACAATAAAAAGAAATATAGCTCTAAACAATTTGGATATCACTTCTTAAGGAGACCAATTACAGTCAACCCATAGGAAGAGAGAGAGATCAAGTCTGCTTCTTCAGAAATAGTGACAATAATAATGTTTGTGCTATAATAACAAAATAAGAGGATTGCAAACAATATATATACATTACTGGTTTAGGCATGTGGGACAAACTTTCATCATACTGTAATATTGGGGAGAGTTCCCCTTAAAGATACAGCAGTAGATACTAGTGTCCCTCTTTTGGTATGAGTGCCTAATAGGGTGAACACAGGAACATGCATTCACCCTTATCAGGTATCCCTCTCTGTCATCAGACAATCCACCAGTATGTACTTCCAGAACCTGTTGTAAAAGTTAGAATTTTGTGTTATGTAGGGTTAATAAAGAAACGACGACAGGGTTTTACAGGCAAGATATCAATTGTGTAAAAGAAATATTTTATTAGGTAATCTTGTAATAAACTAAAAACTAGACATAGTTCCACTGCATTAGGTACTTTACTTACACGGTGCTGCTATGCTAGATCTTTGTCAAACTTAGAATAGATAGTTACAAATAAATGATGTCAGCAGAAAATATCTTGATTCCCGACACTTCCTCAGGGGATTTAGGAGACCAACAACTATATTAATAATACATGGTACAAAGAATACAGTCATAATACAGTCATTGAAATGTGACAACCATTATTAGGAATAATACATAAACCTTAGTGTCTATCTCTATCTACCGGTAATATTACATAGTGCAAAGAATATGGTCATGATAGGGTTTATGATATATCAACAACATTATCTAGAAAGATATAAAATACATAGTGTTTATAGACTTTACAATTTGACTATATAATGTAAAAATGTATATTAACACCAATGTCAACGCTATTAGAAAAAAGCAAGAAATATAACTTACTTGGTGTCTGCTGAAGGTAAGTCTCAGGACACTCAGTAAGTGACAGTAGTTGAAGTGCCCAAAATACTTTATGGAAACCTAACTGACTGAATATTGTTAATATTCTAGATAAAACGGATGGTAAATATAATTAGTCAGATTATAATTGATTCATTATGTGTATTTTACTAATTTACTCTATTAATCATGTGGGATTTGGCTTCCTTTCCTTTAGATATTATCTATGGTATCAAGGAAACTTATTTGCCATCTAGAATAAATATACCTGTCAAAGGTATCCAGAATCGGATACATTTGTCGGTTTAGTACCTTAAAATGATCGTTAGATGGCATACCTAAGTGATTTCTCAATATTTGACACAGGATCTGTATGTGTTCTTCTACCTATATGCCTGGCTCTAGGGTTGAAAAATGTATAGAATTGTGTACAATAAGTTTTAATAATGGCTATATAACAAAAATTTATGTGAATTCAAAGGCATACCTTGTGTCTATTCAATGTTCCAGACCATTTGCATTCCCCATAGGAATGCACATTATTCTACAAACAGCTAAATGGAGATAAAGTATTTTAGAAAAGGGCCCTAGTTGTGAAAAGGCCTTCTGATGAAAGTCAATTTGTACAAATTAAAGGGGACTTATTGTTTTCGTTGGGGTGTAGTGGTAAGGACGGATCGACCACAGCCAGTCAGGAGACTGCCGCCATTGATCCGTCTTTAAATGGGTTAATTGCCGAGTTGATGTAGCTACACTTGACATGCGCAAGAAAGTGAGCATGCGCAGAAGGATTTCCTGTATTCTCCAGAAGTGGAGACTTCCGCCCACACTCCCTGCCACAAGAAGTTGAAATTTGTGTTGCCAGGTGTCATAAAATTCAAGATCTGGCAGATAAGGTTTGTGGAGTGGCCTCTGACTGACCTCTGAGCTGTATTCTGAAACAGATTTGTTAATCATTATCATATTTTCACCACACAGTTTCTTACAAAGTCGTAGGTTGCTGATTCATAGCCCACTGATTATTATGAAAATTTTGGACTAATTCTCGGAAACCCTCTTTAGCCTGTTCTGCTGAACCATAGGTCTTCGACATGCCTAGGAGGAGGTTTATCTAACCAAAAAAAGAATTTATTTTAAATAAATATAAATTGATATGTCATAGGAAAAATAAATCATATATATATTACCATGTAAATATAGTCCAAATAAATTTCCTGTTAGGGAAATCATTTTCTGATAATTACTTGGATAGGTTACTTGGATAGATAGGTTATACAAAAAAATATGGCCATATCATCTATTATTAGTTATAATAATACCTGAATACTTCGTTGGTAATGGCTAGTCAAAGTCCAAGGAATGTTCCAAGGAAGAAAATTGACCTAGTACATGCTGTGGAGATTGGTGGCCATGTGCAGGCCTGTGTGGCTTAGTATAAAGGTCCGGACGCTGCTGCTGGCATCAGTAACTTTATTTCCTGATTCTACCTATTCATATACACTTTTAATATTTATTATCTCATTAAAGTTACTTATATATGAAATCTAAAAGGAAATAACATTGCACTGAACACCACACAAACATCTAAGCACACAGATGAAATATATTTTTGACAGCAGAATTACCTACCACACAGAACTGTAAAGTCTATTAGGATTATCTTTTATTTATCTATTATCTTTCTCTGTTGCATTTTTACTTTAATTTACAAGCAGCAGACCTCACTGGCTTATTACATAGTTACATACCGTGTTTCCCCGAAAATAAGACACTGTCTTATATTTTTTTGGGCTTCCAAAAACACACTAGGTCTTATTTTCAGGGTAGGTCTTATATACTTTTTTTAATGAAAAAAAACACTTACCATATTCAAAAGCCGGAGGGGGGGCTACACAGGGGGGACGGGACAGCGGCTGGGGAGGATAACGGAGAGACGGCCCGGGCACAGAGGCTACATTTGGACCATAAGACGCAGGGACTTTTTCCCCCCACTTCTGGGGGGGAAAAAGTGCGTCTTATGGTCCGAAAAATACGGTATATTATTATTTTCTAGCAGAAACTCCTCTATGTGGTTCCTTATCAAACTTTCTAGGACCTTTCCAACTATGGATCTTAAACTAACCGGTCTGTAGTTACCTGGTAATGACTTTGCTCCCATTTTAAAGATAGGAACCACATTAGCTTTACACCAATCCATCGGTACCTTGCCAGTAACTAAAGAGTCTCTAAAAATTGGAGATAATGGTTTTGAAATACCTGATCTCAGCTTTTTGAGGACACGTGGATGTTATTGTTCTACTCTTTTGAATTGCTCCCCTTCCTACATTAACATAGCACTGATACTATGAGATTTGCTCTATGTCTAATCTTTGACTACAGCATGTATAGTACAGTGCTTTCTTTACTGACATCCAAACAAAGCAAAGGAAAACTATAGGCTGCAGTGTGTTCACTTTCACCTTAACCGTGTCACTCCTATCTTTTTGAGTAATTATGAGTCATAAAAGCCCTGCTTACCAAAAAGGTGGTAGAATGCAACTCCTGAACAGATGGTTAGGCTGGTTAAGGCATATATGCAGACTGTTTTCAGTAACTCATGCAATGCAGTCACAAACAATAATCAGCCAAACGTTTCTGTTCATATGAATTCGGAAGTGAGGTGAAGATCTGCAAACATGAGTCAGTTTTCTTCCTTTTCTTTATTTCTTTCTGTTTGCATAGTTTAGATTCTGGTGGAATATTGCGCCTTTTGCATTTACCTTCTGCTCCGGTAATTCATTAACACTTCTGTAGCATTTTTAACCCTTTCCAGATGCTAGAGATTTGCATGTGTTGCTGTTATCTGAAATTCCGAGCAGTAAATCTCACTTTTCCCAGCAGATGGCAGTAAAAAAATGAATAAATATTTCAGATACTGCACTTGTCTTTGAACTCAAAAGCGGCAGGATCAGTGTTGATAGAAAGTGCACCTGTCACTTCCTGGTAGTTCAAGGCATTTTGCAGGCTAGGCCAGTATTCCAGAAAATGCATGTTAACGTTTAAATGTTAATTATAGTTTTCAGGTCCATCCAGAGGTCACAATTGTATAGGAAGATGATGTTCTGATGAAATCTCAACAATGTAGAATAAGCAAATATATGGAGATTGGACTGTAGGAAACTATAGCCACCAAAGTAAAAACCTATGTATCATGTTGTGAGAGGGGGTGAACAGTCACAATGTAAAGAAAGAGAATCCTAATATTGGACAAATACATAAAAGCTAGCAAATGGTTCAGCTTATTAGTTCATAGCAGAACTGATTGTTAAATCTCCATGTCAAGAGAAAACCCAGGATACGTTCAGGGAGTACATCCCACCAGATGAGTATGCTGTTTCTTTATATAGGTATTACTGAGGTGCAACAGTCCACTTTACAGACTAGTGAACTGAGAACACCTGTTTGATGCAAAAGGGATATTCCTGAACACACCCACTACGGGCCCATGTCCGTTTCCTCTGTATAGAAAGCCTTTGGCATAAGTTTGATACACAGCTAAGATCTGTCAGTATTCGGTGAAGGTGCAGTTGACCTGCTTTGGCTGCTTTATCATTTTATAGACTTGTATGCAAAGAAATAAGTTCTGAAGTAAACAGAACCCAGATGACACAATCCTTGATAAAGCTGAACTCCAGAAGCACATTTAAATTTGACTTGGTTTTAACATGTTAAACTTCCCTGCATGGGAGGACTCAGACTGAAAGCGGGGGAGAGGCTGTATTTGGTACCAGTCATGGCCATAATCATGTGTCCCTTTTGCACATGTACTGACAAGGAACATACAGTACTATCAGATACTGTATAAAGCGTTTCTGCGTTTCTTTTTTACAGACTAGGGGGTAGAGTAGTGACCAAGCTTTGTTGTTTTACCGCAATAAATAGATCAGGTCATTCGGCTGGCAATACAATGTGACAGTGCTGTGTAAATCTCAGGGATAAATAACCTAAAATAAGAAAAATGAGCTCTTGCACTTGCAGTAGCTCCATCATATGTGTTTCCCAGATAACATAGTTACAAAGTTAGGTTGAAAAAAAGACATCAAGTTCAACCACAAGAAAAATAAAAAAATCCCATTTAAAACTGTTAAAAAATTGATCCAGAAGAAAGCAAAAAAAAAAAAAAAAAACACTTAAGCATGATTCAATTCACTTAAGCATGATTCATAAATTTCTTCCTAACCCCATAATGCAATCAGATCCTTAAATCAATAAACTGTGTATATTTAGATGTTTTTCTGTAAGGAACGAAGAACAAAAGAAAGAAGAAGTTTTTTGTTTGGTGCCATTTTCCTTTCCATAATTCCTGCTACCCCCCTGCAGTGCTTATCAACCAGTAACCTACTACAAGTACAGCCTTCACAAGAAAAACCTTGAGCTATCCTTCTGCATGTACATCATGGTCTCATGTATTCATTTGCACTGGCCACACTTCAGTACCCATGGATGCATCCATAATAATTTTAATAATAACAATAGCTATCCCAGTGAGGCTGTGTCACAGATGTGTGGTATGAAGTGAAGCCATAGGGCTATAAAGGGGACTCATTTACTGCAAATTCAAACATGGCTGCAACTGATATCTTTATCTTTTCAAAGATTTGAGTATATTTCTTATATTTTTTATTTTGTTAAGGTCTCAGAAATATATTTGAATTTCTTTTTTTTTAGGTCAACACAAAGTTTTTAATTTCATAATTGCTACTTTTCACATTACTGCTTTTCATTGTGGCAAGCTTTTGGAAGGAATACCAGCTTTTAGGAACTAGTTTACAGCTTTGTTGTATATACCCTGCACTGTCTATCTTGTCAATCAGATCAGAACAGGAAAAATCAAATTACACAAATGGCTGACACACCACTTCCCCATCGCCCAGCAGATATGTGACTGTCTTAGTTATTCAGAAACTGAAAACAAGAATTTTAAGCAGTACTAGGCTTTCTTATTAGCAAGTCCAGCATTCTTTCCACAGTCAGTGTCTTAGATATGATCTGATTTAAATGTTTACTTGTAAAATAAAAATTATGGATAACTGTAGAATAAGATATATTGGTTGTAAATTGTAGATTTAAAAGAAAATGACTAAAATATTATATTTTTCTTTTACTACTGGGAGAAGTACATCTATAGGAAAAATGTCTTTGACCATTAGTATGTATGCACTGAGTTAATGCTTTTGGGCACTATCTAGCAGAAGCTGTAAAATAAATTATAATAGTGATGACATGTTTTTTCCCCTCAGTTCCGGATAATCTTGTCCTGAGGGCCCTCACTGATCGTCTTAGCAGGCTGGAGTGCAGCACACGTGGCTGGGTACTGCATGGATTCCCAAGAGACCTGGAGCAGGCCATTCTACTGAATGTTGCTGGTTTTGTTCCCAACAGGTGAGACTTCTACCTTTGGACCTGCTTCAGTATTTAACATGATTTCCACCTTCATGTAGAAAAAATGTGTTTCATGTAGCTGTCATAAAAGGGCTAAGGGTCGGCTACATTTTACATATATCTACTTTTTCATACAGCTACATGTATAGAAGCTAATTTATTTAAATTTCATGATATTTCTTTCATATCTAATACAAAATAAGTGTGCTTTTCTTTATCCCTGTGCACTCTGAATGAGGGTTCTGGATTCCAAATTCCTAGGAAGATCAAACCTAAATCTGACTGTTCTTTGGGTCATAGCAGGAAGTTACCTAGATCATTTTTAGATCTCCAACTGATTCTGAATCAATGCAGGTTTGATATTCATTATCATGGGCACTATTTTTTTTAAAGAAATCCATTCCAGGTTTGCTGGATCATCCAGGTTCTCCCATGATAGTCTATCTTCTCCAGTCCTGAAATGTTTGATATATTGGACCCATTATCTCTAGGCTTGTAAAAAAACAATGTTAAATGATAGGAAACCAAAGGGCCAAATGTTTCAGTATGGGCACCTAACATCCTTTGGCACTTCAAATATTCTCACTGTACCCCCAGTAAGGAGATATGGAATGCAGGGCATTTGCGAGGCTGGATACATTTCACTGTGGCATAGCTTGACACTCCATCTGCCCATCTAGATTTCCACCTGTAAAAATTGGATGTGGATACCTTTGGATATCTTTATACTGACTCAGTAGATTAAACCTGCCTGCTAAGTTGCTGTCTTTTATCTCTGACATTCATCCTATTCATGTGGCTGCCTCTATAAATGCATTTATTACTGCTATCTTCATCTTCTCAATAGCTGTAATAATTAACCTTCTAAAACTGCAAACCAGTGTTCTTCTTGCTTCCAACCACCACCTATTCTCTAAACCTTGTCCAGGAGTATGAAAATGAGTTTATGCACTTGTTTAGAAGCAGATGTCCGACATTTAAAAAGTCTACAATGGAATGTTAAAACTTTTGCTAAGTTAAACAGTGGGCTTTTTGAACATTGTTCCAGTTTTGCAAGGGTCTTCTGACCAGTCAAAAATTATCACAGGTTCTTCCTTCTCTCCTTCATTAGTTGCGGTGGGAATGCCTGGCAGTTGAATTTATTAATGTTCACCTACTGATGTGCTGTAGTCAGCATGGTTGGCTCAGTGGCCCTTTCACCTTTGCAGCACTAGGTCCCAAGTTTAAAATCTCAGCCAGAGAACTCTGTTTGTATGGAGTTTGTATGTTCTGCCCCTTGTTTGCATGTACTCCGGGCACTCTGGTTTCTTCCCATATCCCAATAACATGCCATTAGGGTTTTTGGCTTACCCTCAAATCAAAAAACTGTCCTTAGACTGTGACTATGTTAGGAACATTAGATTATGAGCCTCTTTGAGGGACAGTTAGTGACATGACATTGGACTTTGTAAAACCTACACACACTGAGCAGCAGAACTTTAGATAGTAGAAAGGAGGGGCAGCACCAGTAGCTAATCAGTCTTGTTTTACATTGAACATGTGTTTAGGTTGGTCAACATGCTAAGGATCCGGAAAACTAGAATTACTGCACAGAATTACAAATTATTTAGCAATTAAAGTATTTCCAACATGTGTTTTCAACTATTTAGATTGCCTGGGAAGCTCTAACTTGAAAAGGAAACTTGTCCAGTAAAACTTTGTACCCTTATTAGTTTATAGATAAAAGGTGTATTTATTTTCAAAAAGTGATAATATAACTTTCTGAAACATGCTGTTTTAGGACCTTCCTACAAACCTTGAAGGTTAGTATCAAGAGTGAAACGTTTTTAGGTTTAGACCAATTAGGCTACCATATATTTCATTGCAGCTTTATAGGCTTTTGATCACTAGATGCTGTATGAAGAGGTGGTTAGGTGGTATAAAGTACAGTCTCTGTTATCTTTATTTATAAGCTTTAAGACCCAGTTATATTCTGTGCTTCTAGAAAAGCATCCAGCTTTTTCTTAAAGCAATCTATAGAACTTGATAAAACTAATTCCTGAGGGAGCCAATTCTACATTTTTGAAGATCTTAAGCTACGTACACACGTCAGATTTTTATCGCCCGATAATCGGCATCGGCCAATTATCGGGCGAAAATCTGCCGTGTGTACAGTCGGTGTCGTCCATCGTCCGGACGACCGACCTGCCGGATCCACGGACGATGGACGACAGCCGATCCTAATGAAAGGGAAGGGGAGAGCGCGCAGCAGGGTGCCGCTCCGTCGCTCTCCCCCTCCCCTCTCCATAGAGCATGAACGGTGCTGTATGTACAGCACCGTTCATGCATCGTGCACTCCCTTGTCGTTGGAAAGGATCGTGAAAGATCCTTTCCAACGACAAAAATTGGTAGTGTGTACGCAGCTTAACTGTGAAGAAACTCTTCCTTATCTGGATCTTAAACTTCTTTTCCTCCAGATGCAAAAAGTGCCCTTTTGTCCTTTTTAAACGATCCTAAAGTGAATAGTTGGGAGGAGAGTTCTTCATATTGACCATTTATATAATTTAATAGGGTGATCATATCTCTCCCTAAATGTTTCTTCTCAATATATTTATTTTTTTCCTGAAGTTGAATAATATTGTCCAGTTATAGTTTGTTGGCCCCCACTCTTTGTTAAATATTTTTAAAGAAACAATTATGGTTTAATTGGATTAAAATGCTTCTATAAATATGTTTAAATTTTTTGGATAGGTTATATGAAATAATTAAAAGGGAAGGGGTAGGGGAAAAGACAGGTTTTTAGTAGGCGTTAATGTAAAACGATATGTGTTTTTTTTCATTCATATCTAGCGTAGCCCTTTTTCTAACATAGACCTGCTGTGCTAGTTATGTTCAAAAACCATATAAAAAATTATACAAATAATACAAAGCTATCGTAAAACCCTGTTTTTTATTTTCACATCGGTATCATTGTTAAGAAATATCTGTTACCTGATGTGTTTCGCCCTAAGGCTTCTTTAGGGGATTTTTTGAGATCAGAAAGATAGAACAATCATGGTGACTGGTGTGGAAAAAGAAGAGGACATATTTATACCAGGGCTTCCCAATGGTTTTGGCTTAAGTTCTGTATCTGTTGTAGTACAGATATGTATGATTATGAGTTATGAATTTGCGTTATCATATTCTGGGGATAGGTGCAAAAGAAAAGGGTTGTTGTTTCTTTTTATTTTATTTAAAAGGTGTTTGGTCGGTAGCATGTGGCGGATTTGTTTAATGACAGATGTATTGACAGCGTCTATGTGAAGTGAAGAGAATATGTGGTGTCTAATTTCAGTGAAGAGAATATGTGGTGTCTAATTTCAAAGGCACTTGTGTTAATTGCCTTGTGGGTAACATATGTAGAAAAATTAGCATGCAGCTATTGTTGTCATTGGTGTATAGAGACTAAAGTTGTCAGTCATGTTAGTCTGTCTTTTGGTAAGGGTTAGGTTTGTTTAGTAAGTCCTTGGTGTCTAGTGAATGGTCTCAAAAGGACCCAACGACTTACCAAGCAAACCTAACCCTTACCATAAGACAGACTAACGGAAGGTTGCTGAATGATCAGAGTAGCACCTCCCTCTTCCTTTATAGCTCTGTACAAATTCAGTACAGTGTTTTTAATTAAAGAGAGACAGTTTTAAAGGAAACATTTTCCTTCTTTGAAAAATGTATAATGCACTGTCAAGTAAGCTGGGCTTGCATTAAATATTTGTAAAAATATATTTTTTTAAAATGTCAGTTAAAAAAAAAAAATTACACAAAACTATTATAGCATCCTGGTTAATGTTTTCCAATTTAAAAGTAGGTTTCAATGTTTGCTATAGAAGATGTAGACAACTTACGGGCAAATGGTTTGCCTACCTTCTTGTTCATCGAAATCATATCTTGGAGGATCAATCATCCACTCAGTACAGTTTATAATGCAGAAGTGCAGTATTGACTCTGCTGCCTCTAAAACAAGACCCAGGAATTGTTCCGCTGCCAACTCCCATGTGGATTAAGCACAGTAAACAGCCTAATAATAAAGACTTTAACTGGGGAATGAAGCTGGAAGCTGCAGCCGAATCCGGCGTCTGGTAAAGGTTAATAACACCATTACTAGCAGCTTAGTTCTGCAAGCCTGTAGAGATAGCGGTATAGGCCTTCTCTTACTCTCCGTTAATTGAGCTAATAAAACATCAGTGACCCATCTTTGCTGCCATTACCTGCCAGTTTACTAGGACTGGACTGGAATATTAATTTTAGGATATGAATTTCAGACTCATGCAGCATTTGTTCTCGCCAAGGCAGGATTAAAAATAACTCGGAGGATCTGAGTATTATTCTCTATTCTATAAGCAAACTTCAACATAATAAAAAAAACAGTCTTTCCAGTATAGATAAAGAGTAAATGTATTACTTGAAAAATGCTACTCCAGGCTTTCAAAAAAGCGAATCACATTATCAAAACCATTTGGTCATGTGATGCTGAGCATTTGCTGATTGGAAAAATCAGAGCTCATCTTTAATGGCTTTATCTTAGACAAGAACAAATAACCAAATTAGAGGTTGAGATTCAAATGAGCAAGTTTTAAAGCCTTCAGAAAACCCTAAAGCTCCATTGAGGGAGGGATGTGTACAGATAAGAATGGAACTACTTGCTGCAGTTTTAAATAAAATGTTTTAGCAGACTGTTGGAAAATTTGGCACATTTTTTTAAAACCATCACTGAAACTAAAAATTTGCTAAAAGTTACAGCTAGCACTCTTATTGATGTGAACTTGATGTTAATCCAGCACCCATTTATTTGTATGAAACAGACATATAGAGCTACCTGTGCAGATGGTCATATACATCCAATAGATTTCTCTAGAAACCCAGAGACAGGGTGTCCAGTTTAGTAAAAAGCATGAGTGAAGATTAGGAAAGTCAGGAGGGTTTTTTTCAAGTGTTAGAAATAGTTATGGAGTTAATATCAGAATATTGCCAAGCCTTGTTAAATATGGTTTAACCTCCCTAGCGTTACATTTCTGTCTGGATTAATATGTCTAAAAGCGGTACATTGTTTTTCATGAAAATTTATTTTACAGTAAAATATAATAGTATGAAACACAAAATCTTGTACAAATAATAAATTAAATTAATTAAAATATATATATATATTTTTTAATTATTTTAAATTAAAAAAAATATATATATTATACTCATACTATTGTATTATACTGTAAAATAAATGTTCATAAATGTTCATGAAAACAATGTACTGCTTTTACACCTATAAATCCAATGTTTTGCATTCAATACAGTTATTTTGTATTGAATGCAAACTAAATGGATTTTTAATTTCCCGCCCCGCCCTGCCTGCAACATACACACGCCCTGACATCACCAGGAACTCGGTGACTCATCGTATGCAGAAGATGCCAGAGGAAGAAGACAGGGATTGCGGCGATGGACGACGCGGGACGCCAGCAGATCAGGTAAGCACTGTATTTACTTTTGTTTCCATAGGTTTACCTACCCCGAGTGTGACTCGGGGTTACCGTTTTCAGCAACTTTTTTCTACCCCGAGTCACACTCGAGCTTACCTAGGGAGGTTAAAGGAAGGGATAGAAAATGAGTAGGCTTTTAAGGCAAAAAAAAAATACAAACATTTATTGATCAAAAATTATAGTGGTCCTATTGTTAACATAGGGCTATTAATCTAAGAAAAATTCAAATCATTTATTGAGACGAAATACAGTGTTTACACTTGTGAAAGGTGATTTGAAATTACATCAATAGGAAATAAAAGATAGTCAAGGACTCTATATAACGTTGATATTCAATATTTGAGCGCAACATGTCCTTAACCATCATTTAACTGCTATCTCAGCTTAACACCCCACTTCAAATAACATCATTAAGGAACAATTAAGAATCATTCTATCAGGTATTATGGTACTTATTTACGTTCTGACGTTTATCTAGCTGAGAAACTTCATTCTTTCAACCACATTCAACACTCACCACAATACCCTGTTGTATACAAGTAACCATTATCATTGAAAAACGGTTTAAAACAGTGATTCCCAGTCTTGAAAAAATAAACCTTGGGGGTACCTTAGCGTGGAAATTTTGCTTGATACCTCTTTTTTGGTTTTCAAAGCACAGTAATTACACCTTCTATTGGTATTGTTCCTCATTTCTGTGATCTCCACAATCCCCTGAAGAAGCCTTATTGGCGAAACGCATCAGAGACTTGAGATAAGCCTATAATTTCAAATCACCTTTCACAAGTGTAAACACTGTATCTTGTCTCATTCATGTCTATGATTTGATTATTTCTTAGATTAGTAGTTCTATGTTAACAAAAGGACCACTATAATTTTTGATCAGTAAATGTTTGTATTTTTATTTGGCTTAAAAGCCTACTCACTTTTTTATCCCTTCCCTCAAACTTTAGCAGTTACTTCAGCTCTGTTATTTATGGTTTGTCCTGCCGTTTCCAGCATACTACTATTAGTTCATCTATATTAAACAAAAACAGAGAAAAGAACGGAAGGTTTTTTCAGCTAATAATATTTTAAATCAGTCAAGTATTAACAGTAGCAGTTTAGTGCAATATTCAGAACAAAAACAATTTACATAATTGACAACCCCCCTTGCATTCAAAGCATGCAATACTTTGGGGGGTCCTACGATTATGAACTATACAAGCACTTCTATTATAATAACAAAAAAAAAACCTCTGTTCTCTTCTCTCTTTTTGTTGAATATGCTTACCCTAGGGGTTGGCTTAATATGGCCTAAATAAAAGAATTATAATCATACATCTTTTTACTTTGTTGTCCTATTAGTTCATCTATAAAGAAGCAAACCAGAGTTATGAAATAACACATTTATTCAACATATTCCCCCCTGAGACTGATGCACCTGGTACAACATAGTTGCAGCTTTTCTAGACCGTTCAAATAAAAGTCCTTTGGTTGGGCCCCAAACCCGCTCTCAGAAGCATTTCTGACATCAGAAATGCCTTCAAAATGTTGCCCCTTCAGGTGTTTCTTCAAATTCGGGAACAGATAATAGTCCAAAGGGGCCAGGTCAGGTGAGTAGGGGGGATGGTGGTCCAATTGGAAACCCAGGGTGTTCAATTTGGCAGCCACAACCTTGGACGTGTGCGCAGGTGCATTGTCCTGCAAAAAAAGGATCCCTTTTGTCAGTGCTGTAGTAAGGACACTTCTCACCCAGTGTTTGTGACATCTCAGTGTGAATGTCCTTTGCTGACTTTCACTGGAGAATTACAAACGTCATGACGGCCCTTAACTCCAACCACGTGAAACCTGCTTGTGCCTCTGCCATCACAGCTTCTCACTAAAAAAAAAAACTGTTTTAAAAATCGCAAAGACCTGATATTTGCACATACCTGATATTGTTACATACTAGGTATTAGGTTGTCACATGCCCCCACACTCATTTTTCTATTTCATCTGGAAGGGGGCAAAGCCAGGAACTTCCCTCACCCACTATCTACTTAGTGCCGACATATCTCACAGCACTTAAAGCTATTAAAGCTGCTTACACACTGCCAATTTTTGTCGTTGGAAAGGATCTTTCACGATCCTTTCCAACGACAAGGGAGTGCACGATGCATGAACGGTGCTGTACATACAGCACCGTTCATGCTCTATGGAGAGGGGAGGGGGAGAGTGACGGAGCGGCACCCTGCTGCGCGCTCTCCCCTTCACTTTCATTACGATCGGCTGTCGTCCATCGTCCGTGGATCCGGCAGGTCGGTCGTCCGGACGATGGACGACACCGACTGTACACACGGCAGATTTTCGCCCGATAATTGGCCGATGCCGATTATCGGGCGATAAAAATCTGACGTGTGTACGTAGCTTAAGTCCTTAGTCATATCTCTAACTGTCCTTCAAAGGACCTCACAATCTAATGTAGAATCTTCCATTTTTAGGTAAGTATACGCTGCCTTCAGACTCAAAAGCAAGTCAGATGCTTTCTAAAAAGATTACTTGCATTTGTGATGCATTCACCATATGCCCACATTGTTTGCCTTCTTACTAACATGAAATGCAGAGCTGAAACAGCACGAGAGATATGGTGCGCTTTCTATGTTATGAACGGCAAAAGCAAGAGTAAACTCTACTGCAAATGACCATATCAGAATTTAGGTGCTAATATTCTGCAATAGTCCAAAGCAACACATTAGCAACACACAAATGCCCATATATTCAAACCACATTAATGCCTCTTTTTGCAGGACTGTCCTTTTGACAATTACCGGTACCTTATAGCAGTGAATTAGAACAGAAAGTAGGCATTTTAGTCTAATGCCTGTTACAATTTTCAAAAGTAGAAAAATGCATATATCTGTGCTTATTGATCCAATCTACTTATTAATTTCTTGTCTTTTTATATTAGAAAAAGAAGCTAATAAGAATGTAAATGTCACTGGTGTTTAAAACATCAATTAACAGCAGCAAAAATAAAACAAATCTGTTTTTGGTAAGAATAATTTTCCAGGCTAGGGCTTTACAGCAATCATGGAGTCACTGTAAAGCCCTTTGTAAACCTTTGCCCTTTGTAAACAGACATTTGTTTTTCATTGCTGTAAGGGTAATCCCAGCTAAACTATTACTTTTACTGTCTGGGGCTCCAGGCTATGCTAATAGAAGGTTGCATAAATTTCTAAGATGTACCTTCCCCAACTTCGCTGTGCATGGCATCCTGTCCAATGGTAAAGTCCTAACAGGATTTAACTTTATCTAACTAAATTTAACTTTGCCTCACTCCACCACTGCTCATAGCCACCATGGTATGTTGAGCCTTAATTGCTTGAATTATCAGATTTTTATAATTTAAACTGAGTTTCAGGGAAACAGCCAAATGCATGATTCATAAATATACATGAAATATTTTTTTTTACCATATGTTATGTATTTTTGTCTTCTTTGAACTGAGATGTAGAAAATAACCCCACATTTCCTTGATGTAGTTATGAGCACAGCCAAATCATGTCCCTGCTCCAAGCCTGTGATTGGACAATGTCTGAGTAGCGGCGGGCTTATATACCTAAATTTTTTTATTTACTGGGTTATTAGGTGTTTCTGCTCACTTTCTAATGCATGTTTTTTGTATGTACATGGGCATGCAGCAGAACAGCTGCTAGTACTGACCTCCTTCTCCCATGCCAAGTTCTTGCTGTCTCAAGAGGCCAATATCAAAAGATTCAGCTACTTGCTCTAGCTGTAAAAATGTTTGTAAAAGAATACATATTTGCACTAAATGGTGTTTTTGTATCCAAGTTCAGCTGTAATTTTCAGATAAGTATTTTTCATACTATATTCATATATAATAATAAAGTCATAAAGTGAATATACTGTCATTGACAATGCCAACATCGGAATCCGGTATATTACATGCCATGCCCCTGGTTAATTCCTATTATTAATCCACCTTTCGAGATCAGATTGAACCAGTGATATTTAAGATTCTTCCACCTCAGTAGAAACAGATATGGCCACCCTATTGTCTATATTCACATATCTTGAAATTCATCATGGTCCACGTAAAGGTCAAGGCTTTAAATGGCACTGATGGAGAAAGATTCTGTGTATCAGCTCTGTTATACCTAACAATTGTAATCTTCAGAAATAAAAAGGCTAAAATTTGGAAGAAAATGAAATGGCCTACGCACTTTTTACATTCAAGCAGATGGTTCCCCTCTGACCTTATAGCATTTCCATCAGTAGTCGGGATATAAGAGCCATGCAAGTCTGACTTTGAAATCTTCTTGCTTGGGAGCCCATGGTGAATTACATTTGGAGGAGGCATCATAGGGTCATTATACCTCTATGCAGGTTAAAACTTTGTTTATGAAAGTCTGTTACTCAGTTTGCAGTCAGTCTCTGTGGAGACCAAAAGCAATTACATTTGAAGCAAGTCCATCTAAAATGTTCGCTACCTTTGAACCTTGTAGTTCCAAAATCCAAGAGGCTGACAGCAAGCTCCCCTATTGTTTAGAGGAAGGTAAACTGTGTGAAAACTGGCTTTGGATCTTCTAATCAGTCATTTATCTATAAAGACTTAATTGCTTGTTTTGCTTATTTTTGTACCCTGTTGTTAAAGGGTTTAAAAAGGACATCTGTATTCTTGCTTCCTTTATGAAGGGTGGTTCTTCCAGATAGAAATGACCCATTAGATAGCCAACAGAAAGACTGTTTAGATAAAATGCAACTAATTCTGCCATTTCCAGCAATGTCCAAACATGTTTTAAATAAAACTAGGCCCTTAAGCACGTAGAAGAAGGAAACCTGAAGCTGTATGTTTTCCAGGATAAGTAAATATTGCAACTATTTTGTTACCCAATTCAGAACAAAGCATGCAGGACAGGACTTCTCATGCTTCATTGAGTATGGTGAACATGCAAGCATGATTCATCCATTCTCAGGCCAACAAATCTTCAAAATACTCCATAAACCTGTAGAGTCGACAGAGTTGAGGCCTGTTGCATGTTTTTGTTACTACGAGGGGAGGGGAAATCCAATTCCCACATGTCTTGCCAAAGGCATGTTAGGACTCAGATTCTCATGCTCACTAGGATTGCAAATTACCTGTAGCGGGCTTATTTCTAGAATATCACCTGTATTGCTTGGACAGCAGTATTTTTCCACTCATGAGGAATTACAAGCTGTATTTACTGTAGAAATTGATATTGACAAAGTTTCTTAAATGTTTTACAGCAGGAAGGCATTACAGCCCCTAGAGTAAGGTCTGTGCTCTACGCTCTGTGCCATCAAAGCCTGTCCCAATTACCCACTATAGAATAATAGGCAGAGATCAGCAGTCGCTCAGCACGTCTAACTTAAAAGAAGGTCAGAATTTAAATTTGGTAAAGGTTAGACAAACATTAACAGTGGTCGAAAACACATCACTTGTACAAAGCACAACAATTTCATAAAGCACATTCAATCTTAAAGGAGAAATATAATTTCACCCATTAGCCTGGAGATAGATTTTCTTGTATGTCAATATTTTTACTAGGTTTTGAGAAAAGAGGCAATACCAAAGCAACAAGTAAACAGAGACCATCATGATACAAATAGGTGAAAATAAAGTACAGACACGGCAAAAAAAAAATATTCAAAACTGAACAATTATTAAAAGCAATAATAAAATAAGGAGAATAACAATAGTATTTGTGTGTCTTAATCAAACACATTTGTATTTGTGTGTCTCAATCAAACACATGCCAGGTCAACAATAGGAAAAATACAAGAGTAAAAGGGGATAAGAGAAAAGAATTTAACAAAGGGTTAAAACCTTAACAAGGGGAGAGGAGAGGGAAAGAAAAATATCCAAAAAAGTGGAAAGTAGAAGAAGGAAAAATAAAAAAAAAGGAAAAAAAGGGGAGGACTTCATAGCATCCATAAAAAAATCATGAGAGATCACCTCTTAAGCACTATTAGGGAAATCCAAGGCTCCCAGATGTCATCAAATTTAACCAGGGAATTCTTTAATGTGTGAGTGAGTTTATTGTTTATCATAACCCAGTTGAATTTAGTATAGATTGGGTCAAGAGGTATTGTGGATGTTTTCCAGGCTTTGGCTAGGGAAATTCTACCTGCCAAAAATATTAGCTTGGTCAGTTTTAGTGCTGGTTTATGAAGGACCAAATCCATCTTGCCAAATAGGGCTGCTTTCCAAAAATTCCCAGCAATTGGACATGTCCACCAGATATGTAACATGGAACCTCTAGCATCACAACCCCGGAAACACAGAGGAGAAACTGACAGGAAAAATGTAGCCAATCTATCTGGGACCAGATATCATCTAAGCATTACTTTAGAAATGGCCTCTACCAGAGGTGAGTTCAAGGAAACTTTGGATAGAGAAAAAAACATGTCATACCATTCCTCTAGATCCCATGAAACTCCCAGTTCAGATTCCCAGTCCAACATATATTTGAGTTTACTAGTTGAGGACACTAGAGCCGAGTAAATAATCAAAATTTGCCCTCTTGTAGTAACTATGGAGGAGCAGGTGCTCTCAAATAGGGAACATCGCATGGGTTTCAGAGCCCGTGCGATAATATTATTATTATAGGAGTGTATTTGTCTGTAGCAAAAATGTTCCCTAGACGGTATTTTTCGTTTGCTGGGGAGATATTCCCAGGTAAGTACAGATCGAACATCTATCAAGTCTTTCAATCTCATAAAACCCCTAGAGGTCCAGGAATCAAATTGTTCTGGGTGTAAACCTGGAGGAAATTCTGGGTCACCCCAGAGCGGTAAAGGGGGAGCCTGAGCAGAAGAAAGTTTTGGATGGTTATGGTATTTATCCCATATCTGGACAGAGTGGGGGAGAGAGGGGCAGCTAATAACTCCCCTCGATTTTTACTTTATCCACATGGGAGATTCAATGGATCTATGAAATCTATCGAGATTCCCATCTCTACCCATTGAGTCCGGCCCCTGCTCAGTGAAAATTGAGCCACCTGTCCTGCCACATAATAGTATTTTAGGTTCGGGACACATAGTCCTCCCTGTTGTTTAGAAGCAAACAATGTGGATTTTTTCGAATTCTGCTTTTTTTACCTACCCATGTGAATTTTATTATTTTAGATTAGAGGAGAGCAATCTCTTTCTGGGGTACTTGTATCGGAAGGGTACAAAATAAATAAAGTAACTGGGTTAGAAGATTCATTTTAGTGGTGGTGATCTGCCCTAGCCAGGACAGGGGGCTATTGGGACCAACACTGAAGATCTGCATAAATTTTGTGTGTAGTTGGACCTATAGAGAGTGTTAAAAGTGGCCGTCAGTTTGAACTGGGAACGGTTATCCCAACTTTTAATGATTTCTTTAATCCGCGCTGGAATATTGATATTAACTCCAAAAGTTTAAAAAGGTTAGGAAGAGTGGTGATTGGAAATGTGACATACATTAATATGTCGGCTGCAAGTAAAGGACATTTGTGTTCAACCTGACCACATTTTATGCCCCTAATGTTTTGGTTGGTGCGCACGGCAATTGCTAACGGTTCAATTGCCAAAGCAAAAAGGAGGGGAGAAAGAGAGCAACCCTGTCTGTGCCCCTTCTATCTTGGTTAGCAGAAGAAAAAAAATCTCTTAGGGATATTTTGGCTTCTGGGACATCATAGAGACAAAGCAATGGGTTAACGAAAAAAGGGCCAAAGTCCATGCTTGATAGGACCCTGAATAAGTAAGGCCAGGAAAAACGTCAAAGGCCTTCTGAAGGTCAATTGATAGTAACATTGCCTGTCGGGCCCCCATACCAATTTTAGTTCACTACTGAAATAAAATCTATTGCACGTCTCATTTGGTCTGCTGCTTGTCTGTGTAGCATGAAGCCCACCTGGTCAGATGGATGTAAGCCCCATAAAAGGAGCCCAGACGTACTAAAGGAATCATGATTTTGAGCTCACAATCAAAGAGATTGGCCTATAATTGTTATTATAGGCCTATAATAGTTGTCTTTCCCTGGTTTAAGGATCACACTGATAAACGCTCTATTGCCATTACATGGGAGGGAGCGTCCCTCTTCTAGAAAATTAAAGTAGTCTATCAATTACGAAAGCAAAATCGGGCTAAAAATTTTATATTAAAGATTTGAAAAGCCATCCGGACCAGGCAAGCTTCCCATTTTAAGTAATTTTATCGTGTTTACCAGTTCCTTTGTCGTAAAAGGCTTCTCCAAAATTTCTGTATGTTTAGGTTTCAATTTGGGGAGATTAAATTGTTGAAGAAAAGCCGGTATCCTTTCTTGGGAGGACGATTCCATGGAGCTGTAGAGATATTTATAGAAATCCTCAAAGGCAGATAGAATCTTTTCAGGATTTTGTGTTAGCCTACCATCCTTAAGCTTACTTTTACGGAGAGTATGAAGTTTAGGCTGGGGATTTAGTTTGTTAACCAAGAGGCTGCCCGGTTTGTCACTTCAAAGAAAAAATTTGTGTGAAGCCCACCGCAGGGAATTTTCAGCTCTAGTTGTCAGGAGAAGGTTAAGCTCCGTACACATGGCCTCCAACTGGGGCTTCAGACCAGAGTGGGGGTCCCTCCTATGTTATAATTGTAAAATATGGTATGCCTTGAGCTTTTCCTCAATAAGTTTATTCTGGGATTTCTTACGTAATGACCCTAGTTTTATGATTTCGCCCCTAATGTATGCTTTCTGGGTTTCCCAGTTAATGGCCTGCTATGTGTCACTGGGGTTATTGAGGTGAAAAAAACCTTGTAAGAAGCCTTCGATCTCCCCTTTATTAGTAGAATCGGAAATTAAGCTTTCATTAGGCCTTCCATTAGTTAAAGGGTCATGATCAGACAAGGAAGTAGACAGGATTCCAGCCCCTAGCAATTTTGGAAGAATATGAGACTGGACAAAAATATGATCAATGTGTGAGTACTGGTTATGGGCGGCTGAAAAATATGTGTCAATGCGTGAGTACTGGTTATGGGCGGCTGAAAAATATGTGTCAATGCGTGAGTACTGGTTATGGGTGGCTGAAAAATATGTGTAGTCCTTGACCGAGGGATTCATTTCCCTCCAGGAGTACCTCCTGGGTAAAATATGGGATAATTTATATGCAAGTACCTCCTGCAGTGCTAAAATGTCCAGCTTCAAAGTATTATAATAGTGGAATGCCTTGGACCTTTTAATCCGAGAGTTGAGACCTTGAACATTATGTGAGAGGAGTATTCGCTTAGAGGAGTTGGCGGAATCAGGGGGTGGGTTCAAGTTCAAGTAGGTTATCACAGTGGAAGTCTTCGAGGGGACAAGGAGAGTGGGAAGAGGAACAGGGGAAGGAACCATAAAGAGCAAGGAAAGACAACAACATTTGTACAAAAATTGCAAATTATGAGTATAGAACAGAGCAGGAAGGAGTGGGTCTGTCCCCAATCGTTGGAAGAAAATAGGTCCTGGCATTAGGATTACTAGGGAGTAAACAAGCTTAGTAAACAAGCGTCAAAGAGCTCCATCTTGTCAGGGAGATAATGCCCAGGTCGAAAATATAAAAAAGACCTGAACTAAATTACCCGTTGGTACAGGGCATGTGTGACCCCTCCGTATCGAACAGCTCTACAAATCAAATTGAAAAAAACAAAAAGCAAACAACCCCATAATCATAAATAGATCATAACAGTGAAAAACTTGGACTCTACATTTAAAAGTGTCCCATTGGGATTATAAACTGGCTGAGGGCTTGGCTCCCACAATATTTGTAAGTCAAAGAGGTGTAGTAAGGCAACAACTTGTAAACCATCAATAAATAATGAGAACAGTAATCAATGATATGACTACAAAAAAATCCCTGAGAAACATATGACTAGGAGGTAACTGTGGATAAGGCAGGTAGTGCCAGAATTACTGAATATCTACCATAATTAAAGCATACATTGCTTAGTAAAAACCTTAGTAAACAAATTACACATGCAAGAAAAAGCAGAAAAGAGAAAAGAAAACAAGCTTGATTAAAGACTCAACCAAAGTAAAATCATCGGTACAGTTGCATATCTACCGCCTTATCAGGACGTCAGGACACAGACAAAAAATTGCAGAAGGATAGCGTCCAATAAACAGCCTCAGGGTGTCTTCTGCTGCTGTTTACCACTCGCTCTCACTTTGTGCCAAAGTGGGTATAATGTGGATGGAGCTCCCACATCTGAAGTGGAGGGAGCATCTCCCTTTGATATAAGATCCAAATCTTTAAGGAGTTGTTCTCCCTCAGCAAACGAAGAAAAGGCAAAACTTTTTCCTTTGTAATTGAAAAATTAATTTGAGAGGAAACGCCCATCTGTATTTTATCTTGTGGTCCATAGGGACCTGTAGTAGGGGTTGTCAGGCCTGAAAAAATTTGGATCGAATGACCCTCCATTTCAATATTTTCTAATTCTCTTGTTACTTTAAGTAGTGCTTCCTTGGTTGCAAAGTAGTAAGGTTTGACAATCACATGCCTGGGAGGCCCGTCTGGTCTTATCACTTCCAGGGCCCTGTGTGTGTGGTCTGGCAATAAGGAATGCAAGAACCTTTTGTGGCTTCCGCTACATCTTTCACGGGTTCAGGGAGACCCTGATCTTAAAATTATTCCTGCGGGATCTATTTTCCAGATCATCAATTTTAAGCTGCAGTTCCTCTATTTGATTGCTTAGCACCGAGATTTCCTTAGAATTCTGAGAGACCCTTGAAATCCACCTTTTTCTCAAACACATCAATTCTAGTGGCCAAGTTCTGTAAATTTTGCCGCAGCTCAGAAGTAATGGTGACAGTAACAGCTAGTTCGGATTGTAGAAGAACTAAGTGTGAAAATAATCTGTTTCCTTCTGGAGAAAGCTCTGAAGAAGGGTCTGGAACAGGGGGGTCCTGGGAAAGGATGCTGAAACTTGAGCCAGTGGCCTGAATTAGCTTTGTAGGGCTAGTGGACTCAGTATCCCCTTTATGTTATAACATAGAGCTTGGGTCTGGGGATGATGGCGAGGCCATGTGAGGGGGCTGAGGTGGGCTAATATCAGGGGAGGAATGCTCTGCTGGGGTGCTGGCTGGGGATGAATGAGGAGAAACCTCCTACCACCTTCTATTCACGGAGCTCAGGCTCCTACCTTGAAAAGAAGTCCGCTTTTTCTGAGAGGCAGAGTATGCAGCAGCGTGCTCTTCTTTAGCGGCGGCCATCTTAGATACCGTCTGCGTGGCTTGGGAGCGTGAAAAACAGTTTTTAGGCTTCCAGCCTTCCCCACCATGATGAAGCCGCATAGGGGTAATATCCAGAGCTCATTGTGCTCTTATGTAGCGTGGCCGCCGAGTTCTTCTGTAGAAAGAGCCGCTAAAAGAGCCGGAGGGTGCAGAGCAGTCTACGCTGCTTCCTCCATAGACGGCGGCACATGCTCACCATCATTTCTGGAGCTAGATTTTCTATTCTTTGTGGAGTAATGTATAATTATACTTTATAATATATATACTTCTAACAATAAACAAACATAATTTTAGGGCGTGCTTAAACAGAATCTGTCAAAAATCTGGGCAATACAAACTGAAAACATACTAAGAAAAAAGTAGACGTTTACAGGAAATTGGACAATGACCAAAATTGTATATTATGACTGAATATTCTGTGCTTACTATCCATGTGCTGTGCATCCATCCACATATACTTGTGAGCTCTTGTGCCATTTAGTTTCTTGTTAACAGATCTTATGATTGCTCACCACCTTGTTTTTTTGAGCTACTTCATGTGGACACTTGGATTATACCAATGGTTTTCAACCACTGTGCCTAGTGTGCCGCAAGAGATCTTTAGATGTACCCTGGGAAATTATACAATTATCCAATTACCATTGTCGAGTGTCTGTGCTGTAGTGACTGGCAGAGTAAGGTAATACTCTTCCATGTCAGTGGGTGGCAGTAGGTAGCTTAATTGCCTTGTTTATTCTTAGAGACAAGAGAGTTAGCTACAGAGTGTCATTTTGTAACATTTTTGATTTGTGGTATGCTGCAGGATTTTTTCAACGTAAAAAATGTGCTAAATTAGCTACAGAGATTCATTTTTTAACATTTTTGATTTGTGGTGTGCCGCAGTATTTTTTCAATGTAAAAAATGTGCCATGGCTCAAAAAAGGTTGAAAACACTGGATTATACTACAATGCTGGAAAGTGCAGCCTGGCTTCTATTCTTTCTAAATTGGGTCACACATGATTGGCCCTTCCATCGGTTAATTCAGGGGAGAAGAAATGAGATGCACTACTTTGCTTCTATATACACTGTTTTTATTTACATATTAACCTAATTGCTATTATAATTTGCCTTGGTAGTGCTTGGTTATAACTGAGAAACTCTGTCATCAATGTTCCTAAAATGTTTTAAAAGAAGATGTTGAATACCTATTCTGCTCTCTGCACCACTGGCCTCTGCTGTATGAAAATATTACTACGATCTGAAATCTCTAGACATTTCTACCACTTCCAAAGCATCACTACAGGAAGTGTTGGTTTCTGGAGTGTGGTTTTTTTTCAAGGGAGGAGTTTCTTTTCAATTGATCAGCAGTCACCGCACAGGAATTTTCATTCAAAGGTAAGATTGCTGTAAACAGTCTGATCTTTGTCCCAGAGCCATCCTTGATATACTGGTATAGGACTGCAGTCTCAAAAGGTACTATGATCAGACCCAAGACCCCTTCTGGGAAGGTTCTGCATTGCTAAAGTACTTTTCATATATATTTAATTTCATTTTGTATATATTTCATATTTTATTATGAATAGTAATATGCAGATGACAAGTTCAGTGACATTCTCAGTTCATTGTGTCACCTGTGTTTGGTAATGATCTACAATTTAAGACCACGTGTGCCAGTTAATTGCTAGACAACATCATATCTAGAATTGACCATATATACAGAGCTTTAATTATGCCATGGTTGGGAGCAGCTAAAAATCGGGCCTACCTTTTCCAACAGGCCTCTCCTGGAATAAAGGTATTGCAGGAATATGTACATTTTTTCTATTAACTAGATAGAAGCTTTACGTTTTGAATAACATCAATCCTGCCTTTGACTGCCATTCTGAAATCACAAAATCTGGGCCAACAAACTTCAACTGCCCTAAATCAGAAAGGCAAACATATTGCAGCTACTTAGTAAAGAAAGTGTACATATGTTATGTCCCAAGGGTGCCTTGCCCTTGCCATGAAAATGTCTCTCTACATCGCTCTGTTTCTTCATTTGAATGATTGTATACATTCATATATGTTTTACAATGACTTTGGATGTGTTGAGATTCCACTTACCTGGTCTCTTGAGGAATTGCCCAGAAGCTGTAGCAACACCCTGTATATTGTTACTCTAAAGTTTTATAGGGGATCAATTGTGAAGTGGCTTGTGATTTCTAGACTGAGCGGTATAACAAGTGGTGGATTTGCCAATTCTCCACTAAAATAACCTTACCTGCCTGATTGCAATTTTTTAATTGCACTCACCTGTCCTCACCCCAACGCCATCACCCAATCTACTTCCTGGAATCTTTGCCCAAATTAATTGGCCAGGCTTGGGTGACGTAAATCCTATGCAAGTGGATGGGAGATAATTTAGTCTTGGCATATGCAGGTGGAGGGGGATCCTTTTTGATAGATGAAGTCAGTAATCAGACAGGCAAGTATGTTTTTGTATGTCCTTCTCTGCAATAAAGACTAATATTTAAACTTCAGCTTTGAAGATGTTCTGGGTGGGTGATACCATAGAACTTAATAGTATATAAGGTCTGGTACACATGAAGAAATCAACTACCAATGTTTTGCCCAACTGACTGACTCTATCGATCGACCAATTAGTAATTAGTCACCCATCAGTCCTGAAATTCACAAAAAATTAATTGTCTGTCCAATCACTGGGGATGTGTGAACCACAGGACCATGTGAGTTCCTGATTGGATGTACACACATTTTTGATAGTTACTAGCACATCTGAGTATTCCAAATATAAGCAAGGGCCAGAAATATTGGTTGCTTTGTTGAATTTACTTAAAATTTTGGGACAGCACAATCATGTTATCAGATGGTGAACAGATTGGAAGTTAAATTTAATTTAGATATGTACTTGGCATTACAATCTCATCACATTCTGATGTGATGAGATTGTAATGCCAAGTACATATCTAAATTAAATTTAACTTCCAATCTGTTCACCATCTGATAACATGATTGTGCTGTCCCAAAATTTGCACATATAAGTCCAGATGACTGCTCTCTGTCTTCCCTGTAAAAAGAGCTGAAAGTGGTAATTCTGTAACTAAGCCCCTTTGAGAATAGGTACACTTTATTAATATTGAAGATGTTCTAAACTTCATGTGATGAGCGGAATCTGGTCATTGGAGTCCTCATGAGATAAAACGCTATCTGGTTTACACCATCAGCATTCACCCATAACTTACCTGTTAAAACAGAAGAACTGTTTAGGTGTTAGGCTGGCTTTATATTTTTCAGATGTTCTCTATGATTCATTGGTGTACCCATCTTCCACCTTCCATAAGAAGGTCTGTCATAAGACGTTTTGTCTATATTTGCTCTAGCAAACTGTCTCTATCTGTACTCCTACAGCACGGGGATAAGTCCCCTCTCTTCCATCAACAATAATTAGCCTTGTAAGACTAATGGAAAAAGTCATGTCTATTTACCGCATTGAAGGCCCAATTATACTATTAACGATTGCGGCCTTTAGGCTAATACAGAGGGGGAGCTGTCTCATTTGCATAGCATTAGGTTATTTGACTTGGTAGCTTTGGGGTGGATGCTGCTACAGATAGCAAGATTTCATTACTGAATGGATAATGATGACTGGAGACTAGACCGTTCCCCTCTCAGTTTTATTAATTAACAGCTATCTTGTTACCCACAGTGTCAAGGCTTTCTATAAACACACTTGCTCCTTCTGGATCCCCCAAGCTTTTATTTTGCTCTTAATAAAAACTGGGATAACTGTGCTAATTGGTGCTTGTAATTAATTATAAAGGGAAGGCTGCTCTTCTAATCCATCTATACTCTGGTACTGAGCAAGCAGCTGTTTGTGAATAGGCCAAAGGGCATTACCAGCTTCTTGTCAATCTTCTGCTAATGCAAACAGGTCTTGTTTTCCAATGCCTGTTCACAGGGAGATCCAGTCACAGCTGTAGCCTGGAATGTATAAGAAATATTGATCCTGCCAGATGCCAATGTGTTCTTTTAAGTGATTGAATGAATGGTGCATGCTTTTCAAAATTGGGAGCACTGTCAATCTTGGGTTTCTCTTTTCCTGTCCAAGCATTGCTTTAATACTCCAATGCTCCTCATTTCTTAAAGAGAACAAAGAGCTTATTTCCTTTACAAACACATTTTGGTTTATTGAGAGGACAACTTTTGTAATCTCATATATCTTATTTATTATGTAAATTGTTCAACATTGATATTTAAGTGTTTAGTTTATGCTGGCGAAATAAAGCATCTGACGGTTCCTTTTATCTCTTTCATGGCTTTAATAAGGGGCTTCCTCCCTAAAATGTATTTCATAATATGGAGGTGCTGGAACAAAGGTAGACGGGGACAACCGAAATGTCCAGGCACACTGAGGCCAAATCAGGGAATATACTATAGCAAGGACATTTTGATAGTTGAATTTTCAAGGAAAAAGTTTCTATGTGTTACTATCTATATACTATTGGGAAGTATTACCTTTACTTCCTCACCTGGAAAGGAAAATGTTTCCAAAGGTAACTTGTGTCCCCTTTGGAAAGTTTTCCCTTACCTAATGCACTCATGGTAACACGTAATGTTGGATTGTCCCTATTTTTTTCTCTATGGCGTCTCTATGACAGTGGTCACCTAGACAAACAAGAGCAAATCTCTCCTGCAGGAACTAAGAATTATCTATTACACCTGGAACTCATCACAGGGTCCTTAGGAGTGCCCTATTACACCTTGGTACACAAATCTGAAGATGTTCTCACCCTCTTTGCTGTACTAGAAAATTTGATTATATTGCTAATTGTGCTTTTATTGGGGAATATTCCCCTCGCTCTGTACTGGTGAGGTTCTACCCCTTCCCCGCTCCATCCATGGAGAATATTAGCTGTAGTAGGGATTGCATGTTTAAAATGTACGGTATCTGTGGCCTGTTTGTGGTCCATTGGAACCTATTGTGTGGTCCTTTAGATGCTTCTAACCGTATTCTTTGTTTTGGTGCTTATCCAAGGCAGTAAGGAAAATATTCCTTAGAGAGGCTTCCAGTAGTAAGATAGTTTGGTTTCCTATTTCTCCACTATTTTTTTTTTCTGTTCCAATCCCTTTTTTCCCCCATTTTTATTATTGGGTTGTAGTAGGAGAAAGACCAGATGTGTGTTACCCTTGGTCAGCACTGAGCCAGAAATATATGGATGTCTAATATAATGGATTTTTCAGCCCACATTCTCTACATGGATGAGCTCACAGCATCCATATTGTCAGTGTATATTAGATTATTTAGGGAGAGATGAAAATTATATGTAGAGATATTTATTTTTAATATTATCGTCATAGGCAAATGACCATCATTGCAGTCCCTGGTGACCCATGCATTTTGTTTGACAATAGCTTGCTTGTTAACACTACATCTGGCCATAAGTACATACAAGATTTGCCACCAAAGACTTAATTGGGGTTGCTGCAAAGTTTGAAAAAGTCTAGCAAAATCAGTGAAACTGATTGTGAACACAGGCCAATTTGCTCATCCCTAGTCACTTTTCAAAAATAGGCCACCTGTAAAAGAACATTTTATATATGTACCTTCAAATTGCCCACTGTATTGAAAAACCTCAGCATCTCTGGTCCCTAGCTACTGCGAGTATCCCAACGTCAGATGATGCACATGCATGGAAGTGTGGAATACCGGCAGTAGCTGGGTGGCAGATAAGCACCAGCTTTTCAATAAAGGGTAGAAGGGTAAGTATACAGGGCTGTTGAAAAGGTAAGGGTATGTATGTTTTTTGACAGGGTCACTTTAAAAATAACCTGTGATGATAACCATATGAAATTTGCCATTGTTACCTTCTTTTCAGCTGCTAACAATGGATTAACACAGAAAAATGAAAATGTACTTATAAATTATTTAACATTATGTTAAACTTTTTTTCTAGGTCTTAGTAGGCCTGTTTTAAACCTTGGCTATCCACACTAAGGGTAAAATGACCAGGATTTTTTAAAGGTTACCTTCAGTGAAAACTAATTATTTGTATTTTATATGTTAATTAATCCAGAAAAGAAAGCAGCTGAAGGCATATGCAAGTCTAAAACTTTCTAAACAAAGTGGAGTATCCTTGCTCCCATGATCCTCCCCACCCTAGTAATGGTTTTTTATTGAAATGGGCATCCAAACTGACTAGTAAATTGTCTTGGGAGGCAGGAAGGGTAGAGCCATCGTACTTTTTTTTTGAAAGTAGAGAATTGCATATAAAGTCAGAATTCTGTATCTGCTGATTGGTTGGAGATGAAGAATTCTGTGAAAGTAATATCTGATATTATTATTTTACATCACGTGACTAGCTTGCATTGCCCACCTGACAGGTTTACTTTAAATAATGGTGGTTTCTGTAATAATTTGCATTCCCCCTCCCAACCCCGGCCATCTCTTGAGTGTCAGCTAGATGTAAAACAAAGTACTATCGTATGCTGTTGCCTTTAATCATGTAATTGCAAAGTGACATTTAACACTAAGGATTCATGTTACCTCTCCACCTTAATGAAGAGCAGAGGGTTCGCTACATCTCCCCCACCACCACCGATTTGCCAACCTACCACGCAAAGAGCACTTTAACTACACTGAAGTTTGGCCAGGCTTCTACATATTACAGCAGCAACACGAACACACACAAAAGAAGTATTTGAAAGCCATAAAATATGCATGGCTATCAGTGACAGCCCCATAAAGTCAGGCAATTAGCCGCGTAATCCGAGAGGCTTGGAACCCATCCGCAGCCAGCCTGCAATTCTCTATTAGCTAAATGCATTTTGTAGGTCCTCATTCCATCAAATCAACTAACACTTCCTTTAATTGGCTGATAAATTATACAGCCACCTGCATTATAATTTAATAAGTCGTAAACATTCCATGGCCCGCTGTAAAGTCTATATCGCGCTCATTAATTCCCTAATTTTAACTGATAGAAGGGGAGATGGCACGAGCGTGCTTGTACAGTCTGCCTCAGGGTATAAAATAAGGAAAAAGAATCTGGGGGGAATTCTTTAAGGATTTTTTTTAACATCTGTGTTGGAAACTTAATCTGTGGGCTGTCAACAATAGCAGGCAACCCCCTCACCCCCCCCCCCCCCCCCCCCCCGCCTTCATCTTCCCATTCAAAGGGTGACTGACAGATACCTACCCGGTCTTGTCAGACTATCTTTAAACATCAAGAGCCGGTAAACCTAGCCCAATGTATATTAAGTCTTGTTCTACCCACCTTCCTTCCTCAACGCGCCTCTGCCTCCTCTGCCCCCATCTTCTCCTCCACTCTCTGTCCCTATGAATTTTTCATGACGCCAAGCATAAATATTAATTCTAAAAGCTCAGTATTAACGTTATTATTCCTGTTTTGTGACAAATATGTATAAAATATTCAAGACCCTTTTTATTTATATAAAAAAATACATTTACACACTTGATTGTTGAAATGATTCGATCTGTCCTGGAGACTTTTTTTTTCTTGGGAATCCTGTTACTGAGATTACCAGATGAACCTAGCGCAGTTAAATGGTTTGATTGTTTCGTAAACGGCAGTTTTAATGGTCTGGTTGAGATAAAAGACCCAAATTGAGATTATTTAGGAATGTGTTTATGCTGAATAAATATATCCAGGGGAGATTTTAGTTTCTTGAATATACATTTTCTTTCCTTTCCACTTTGTTGAATAATCTCATTTTTAGATGCTACTGGTTGTCATGGATAATGACAACTAGTGTTACTGGAAGTCATGGTTGTGTACCTACTGGAATGGCCTGATTTATAGCACCCGTGCATGCACCATACAGATACCAACACCCTTAGGTGACCAGCATTGCTGGCAAGAAAATCTTATATCAAGCAACCCCCCTATGATGGCAGCAAAACATACCATTATAGATGTGGGATAATATAAGGTGGACCTAAAGAAAAGTTCAATAAACGAAGGGCAAAATGACAGGTTCACCTAAATGCCCACTACAATATTGTATTCTTGTACCTGTGTGTGGTTATTACCTGTATTAATAGTGATCAATATATAAAGTCCTGTTTTTTTCATTAATAACTTTCTCCAGATGCAGATCAAGCTGTCCAACTAAAGTAACATTTGTTACCATAACTATATAACTATACTTATCATAACTATATACTATAACTATTTCCGTAGGTGCCTGCAACCATCACCTTTTCCCTCTTTAAAAATAAACTTTATTTTTGAATCGCCAACATATTGTGCAGAGCTGTACATTAAATAGGGATTGCATATGACAGACAAACAATGGCACAGGAGGAGGAGAGAATCCTGCCCAAAAGTGCTTACAATCTAGGGCTTCATACACACATGCAATAATTATCGTTAGAAACGGCTGATCGTCAATAATTGTTAACAAAAAAAGTGAACAACTGTCCAACGATGCTGATGAATGAGGAATGTCGCTGGAATTGTTATAACCAGCTTTTTTACTGGCCTGCCATTGTCTGGAGTGAAAAGAAATAGCTTGGATGGGGGAGCATGTGGCACAGTTTGTTCCCACAGGTGCTGGTGCCTGGTGATTGGTTGCTTAGGTTACCAGTGCTGTTACATGGGGCACATCTTTGGTCCCTTTAAAGTTTGCCCTGAATTCAGACATTCAAATATTTTTATATTCTCACCATGCAGTAAATTAACTTTAAAAACCCTCCTCACTAACCTAGCTGCAGCCACTATGGTCATCCACAGCAGAAACTCTGAATTCTTCCATGCAGACCAGCATCCCTTTCTCATCTTATCCAGCCTATAATATTTATATTTGTTTTCATCTGTTCTGTCTTACACCAGCACCCAAACTTGTATTGAAAAAAAAAGAGCTGCTATTGCAGACATTTTTTTGGAAATGCTAGTTTCATGGCTGCCATACAAATTCTTTAGCTTCAGTTTCATAGACCAAGAATAATTAGGCAGCAAAGGGCTTTGAGAATAGTGTGCATTCTCATTCTGGATGTATGAGGGTCTCAAACTGTAGGGAAAAGTATTGAAACTAAAGCAGAACAGCCAGTCAACTAGCATTTGCCAGAAATAGGGGGCTACCATGGTGATCTAAGGGGGTGTTATTTTTAACACAGAGGATGATAAAGTAACCCAAAGCAGCCTATCGGAAAACATCTTTCAATCTCCCACTAAACCATGCTGTGGTGTGGTGGGTTGCAGTGGTCTGTACTACTGACCAGACCCCTTGTACACAGCTGTGCAGTATATGTGGCAGTGGTCTGTCCCCGGTAGCGGATTTCATAGAAGGAAAGTGTCTGAGCTGTGTCCCTGTATCAGACTGCCTCTTGTGTTGAGAAATCATTCTCTCCATGTTTTCACATTAGACTCATCCTCAGTCTCATTGCTGTATTGCATCATATAGATCTCACTGCACTAATCACATCCCTCCATATGTCTCCCTGCAGGCTTTTCTTCCTGGATATCCCAGACGATGTTGCTGTGGAGCGTCTGTCTTTGCGCATGACAGATCCAGTCTCTGGAGAGAGGTTGGTTTAGAGATGATCTCTTCACATCAATCAGCACATTTGCACTGATTATATGTTTGTACAAGACCTAACAAGCAGAATCTGGCCAACAAGCTGCGGATTAACTTCCCGGACCACTGATGGCATCTTACAGAATTTTACTGGTTAAATGTCCAGGGGAAAAGAAAAAACTTAAATTTAGAACCAAAATCAAGAACTGGTTCTTAAGTACAGTTATCGGTCAATAAAACCTCCCTAATTTTATAAATCATGTCAATCTGTACAGGGGTATTGTTTTCTGGCTTTTGGAGGGTCATTTGTTTTATTCAGCACTTAAAAAATCCTTCAGCAATGAGTATAAATGTAAAAGTGCCGTAAAGTTTTTTTCAGGTCATGGTTGTAATTATCCTTGTCATTGCATACCTTGTATACAGGTAATCCTAGGACGTAAGTCAGTGCTGTCTATTTCCACAGGTATCACAGTCTGTACAAGCCTGCCCCAAGAGTAGAAGTACACAAGCGTCTGCAGCGGAACCCAAAGGACTCAGAGGAAAGGGTTCAGATGAGGTTAGACATGTATCACGTTAATGCTAAGGAGCTGGAGGAATTTTATCAAGATGTCATTCATGTTAACGCTGATCAAGACCCATACACGATCTTTGAGTTCATTGAAAGCTGCATTGTCAACCCCCTTCTCAAGAGCCTCCCGAGGGACTCTCTGTCTCACTAATCACTGGCAGAACACACAGCACTCCCTATTAGCCTAAACTAGTTGGAGCCGATCCAGAAGTTGAGTTTCATTCCACCTAAGGCTGCCAAATCTCTGCATTTAGTGAGTTCAGTAATGTCGCTGTGGAACACTTACCTCAAATATGAACCAACGGTGTTCCATTATATTAATCGCACTGCATTTAAAGGTGAATTAAATCTGTTATCTAAATGTTTTTCATGTTTGAGTTTTTTTTCACCACAAAATCATTGCTTCTACCTTCATTGTCTAAGATAAGATTCTTCCAACCATTTATTAATCAGTGTCACCTCATTAGCCAATTGTGATTTTATATCCTGATGTCACTGTGCTTAGATTAATGTGTAATTAAAGAATAAACTTTTGAAAAGATTTGGACAGATTGAGGAAGCATTAAAAGCCCCACTGGGTTTTACTGCTGAAGGCTGTATGGGGAAATGTTCCTCTTACATCCTGTTACAGTGACTTTAGATTCACCAGACAGAAAGTGAAAAAATATCCCGACAGGTATACAGACAGCAATAAAAAATAAAAATCTGACTGGTGCTTTAGCTTTCCCATGCATCAGAGAGAAATATGGTTGCTAGCCTATTGTTTCACTGGCTGCAAGTCAACATGATCCAGGATCTGGGAGCATGGGTTACAGAAGAAAAGCATGGCATACAAAAAGGATCTAAATGGCACCCCAATACCAGTTCAATTCTAGCTGGTAATCCATGACAAAAGATAGATGGCAAGTTCAAATTTTCCCTGAGAGTTTATGTCATTGCTAATGTTGCCATATGTGGCAGTGTTGTGAGAAAAGTGCTAAAACTATCTTTGGGCTTGCAGCAAGGACTTGTGTTTGTGTCCAGATGTGTAAACCTTCTTTACTTCCACCTCAGGTAACTGTTGCTCTAAAACAAGGTCTAAAAAGAAAAAGATGAGTAGATCAGCAATCGATTTTCAAAGTTCATTTAAAGTGAGCCAGTAGCTGTTTGCTTACCCCAGGACTCTTTTGTCTCCCAGTTCTGGTGTGTCAGTATCAAATAATTGAGCCTGATAGTTGCTTACATAACTTTTAGGTATGTAACTCTATTATTCGTTATTGCTATGCACATTTTGCAAACATGAACCGTATGGTGTTAGGCCAGTATTTTAACAAGATGGCAGCACATGGGACATCTCAGCCATGACTCCTAGAGTCATCTTCAGGGGAAATTGAAATTCACCTGTGACCCCTGTAGGATAATTATTTACCTCTATTAATATTTTGTAGTATTGGACTGACTTTGATAAGCTTTTGCCATCTGCTCAAAAAAAATGTTGCTCAAAAGTCACTGATTTATGTTGATGCATGAGCTGCAATACCACAAATAACCAGCAGGTGCTGAAGTGTGATGTCACACCTCTAGGGAGCTGCTGCTGGTAGATACTTTCTGGGTACATAAATGGGTCCAGTTTTATCTGGAGGTATTCATTTCCACTATAGTGAACACCGTGAGCATGAAACTATGGTAGCACTCATTGCTGTCTTGTTTGTAAAAGGTTCTTTCTGCAGGGTTGTTAATCTGTGTGAGGCCTGTATGGATCGGGGATCTGTGAGAGAGAATTTTAGTGAAATCTCTGACAATATTTACCTAGTGTGTGTACCTACATTTACAAAAAAAAGTAAATTGTTTAGACATAGGCAGGGATTAGACAGGACTGCAAGTACTGTATTGGGCCTGTACCAAGGGAACCAGGGTTACAGAGGGCTACACCTACTCCTAATTTGTCCTTTGTCTGTCCACCCCTGGGCATTTGTGGCTAAACTGAACAAGAGAGCTACAAGAGGAATGAAGACAGGGATGTTGAAAGGAGACAGAATACTCTTTATATTTCACACAGCATGAAATGATCTTTGTTAGTGACCAAGCATCATCATTGAAATGTTCCTAAAACAGCTGAATTTCCAAATCCATTCCAGGTTAGAGAGTTTAACACAAATTATAAAATGGAAAAAGTTTGCCTTTATCATAAATGTTCAATTGTCTCTGAACATAAAGGGATTAGAATGACTCTTCTGTCTCTTGTTTTGTGTCCGCTCTGCGCAGATCTTCTCCATTATGTTAGTTCCCCTCGAGTGGCTCTTTGAATAATGCGGGCCTTCCTAGGGGAGGGTCTGGCTGTCTCTTTAGCCCCTTGACATGCATTAAATGGTGCTTCACTCCTAGTCTGGGGTCAGAGGTAATTTCCCACTGGCTTTGTAGGCCCAGCAAAAGCAGGGGAAGCATTAACAGAACATGCTAATACACTTGTACTATTCTCCCTCTGCAACCATGCCATCAATTGCAATTCATTTATTTACAGGAAACAAGGCAGCTGATTCTTTACATTAGAAGTTCATTTAAAGGTATTAACCAATGCATACTATATTGGTATGTAGAGGAGTCCTGCTGCTTTAAAAAAAAAAAAAAAGTTATTGTATAATAGTAACATAGTAGAAGAATATTAGTACATTAAAGTAGAAAACTTTTGCTACCTTCCTCTCATCTCCCCAGTGCTTACCAATACCCATTCATGGCTTCTACCATTGCGAACATTATATATACCTATCCAATTGTTTGCAATATCTCCTCCCATACAAATCAATGCAAAAACAGTGCAAATACAAGATGTATACCCTTCTGACTCTTCCGTAACAGGTTTATTTCAAGCCCCACACTTTACTTCACTTCCCTCGCTGATCCTTTCGGTTGCCAAGAGGGAAGAAATTTTCTGGTATTTTTGGAATATGAAAAAGCAAGTGACAAACTCCATATGACATCACTTGTTCTTTTCCATTGATCCAGTCCTCAGCCCTGTGTAGCACATGACTACAACAACTGAGGGATTCCCCAAGGTTTGTTTTTCTTTGTCCTGGCAGGTAATGGAATGGTAGGTGAGCAAAGAAAAGGTATGTGCTGCTAAAGAGGGAGGGGGGGGGGGGGGTGGTAATATAAATCTTAGGGCCTTTTCTCTTCTACATTGCTCTTATGACTTTTACCAGTCTTTTTTGCCCCTAATCATTTTTTTGACTGGTGTTCTACTGAATGGCAGAGCATAGACCAGCCATTGGAAAAATGGAATTTCTCCAGGATGGGACACTAAGTGACTTACTCAGAATCAGTATATTTTCATGTGAGTGTTACATTAAGGGGGTGGAGGTTTAAAAGAAAATAAATAAAACTTTAGAAGATTAAAGGATCGGGAGGCCATAGGCAAAACTCCCTTTTTGCCTTGTAGTAGGCCCTGGCCAGCGCCAAGTTGTACCTTCTTGGTAAAACCTGTTCCTTTTTTCCTGGAGCCCCTCCAATCTAATCCCCTGCTGAGGCCCTGCATCACACAACACACAAATAAATATTTATTAAGGCTTCCAAGTGTCCTCTGTGTTTTCAGCTGCATGTTGATAGCATCAATTGGTTGTACTAACAGAGAAAGAGGCAATGGGCTTTTGTCGGCAGATGGCATTTAAAAAAAAATCAGAGCACCACACTGGATAAGGCACGCTGCATACTCTGAGGCATCCGCAGAATCCTCTGCACTGAGGGCCTTTTATGTGGTAATGTGGACTTGAAGTCCTGGTGTAGAAGTTGATACAGTGGTGGAGAGAAAAGAACCTCTTTTATGTGAGAACTTCACACAGGGCTTTGTTCTTTTGTAGCTGCCGATGTTACACATTCACATACGTTTGTGTGTGTGACACAGTTATAGGTTAGTACATGGCGTACATCATATAAACACAACTAAATAAAGGCTGAAGTGCTGCTTTTCATGGAGAAAAGACAGATAAAAGGGAATTGGCTCTGCTTTTTTTCCCTCTCTTTTGCTAAATCTGGGTTAAAGAACTCTAGAACTCTAGGTAAGAAATAAAACTTTAGTTTAATCCATACATATATTCAGAAAACTGGCTGCTTGAAGTTAAAGAGTACCTAACCAGACAATTATAATTATTTATTTTAGTCCTAGCATAGTATATATATTGCTGTAGAGAACATATATCTTAAAATCTTGCCTTTTTCTTTTTAGTGGGCCATACTAAATGCCTCCAATATTGCAACATTTTTATAGGGTATTCCAAGAGTCCCATAGGTTAGCCAAACCAGCAGCACAGCAGTCATTTTTTGTTGATTTCACAATAAATTTCAGCTTTATTTATTAAGCTCTGTTACAAGTTTTTTTGTCGACAATTTTAAGCAATAGATAAAACTAAGGAAAAATGAGCCTACATCTGCTGGCCCGAAAGACCATAATAGAGGCATTATATTTACCACTGTTACACATTTTATTTGTAACATAGTGGAAAGATAAAGTGTCCCAGATACCCAAAGCAACCAATCAGATACAGATGCATACATAAATTCATAGGTATGATCTTTTTTTTATCAACACACATATAAATATGGCAAGCCCTGTTTCTGGAAAAGTCTCACAGAAAACATAAATCGGTCTCTCTTTTCAGATGCAGCACAATCAGTAACGGCCACATTATATTGCTACGCTCTCAGAGACAGCCACCAAATATGCAGGGCTGGTCCTAAATAAATCATTAGGGTAATGGTTCTCTTACTATGTAAATGTAAACATTAGTTGCAGGCCTGTTGGTGCTTACCCCAAACTGACGTCAATTAGGACTTGCTCCAGACTGGATGAGTAGTGGCTATTGTAGCATTAAAACACTGAGCTGGTGCACACAGTGACTTCTACGACACACGACGGCATGATTGAGCCTCACCATCTGGTCCTCTGGCAGGGATGTAGACCCTTGTCAAATAAAAGAAGACATGTCCAGCAGAACTGGATCACATGACAGAACAGGCAGCAATTTGAAGTACAAAGTACAAAAGCTTATCATTTTCTAAACAAAGACTATAGTGACCAAAGAGTGAGAAATGAGGTACCTGTTTTCTCATTCAGTGTAGAAATGTTTGTAAAAAAACTGTCTGTACTATCCAATCAGGTTATCTCTTTTACTTACTTAACAGTACAGGTATTGCGGGCTCTTTTCATACATAAGGCCCAATGTTTGTTCATGGATACTTTTGGATGACCTATTAGCATCAAGGATGTTCCCACATTCAGAATGAAAGCCCTGGGGTCTCAGGAGAGTGTGGTATCAGAAGCTGTCCCTTCATCCTGACTGAAAAAGCAGAAGGAGTTGTGGGAGATGTACAATGTACAGACTACATTTAGGAAAAGTTCATGGGTGGGCCACTAATGCCAATATAGGAAGAATATGACCCAGAATTACAAATATTTTGGCTTTTTTATAATATTGGTATTTTAGCTGCATATTTACTGTTTACCTAGTTACCTAGGTAACTTAGGATCACTTACAAGGAACAAGCATGTGGATTAGGAAGACAGGACTAATTATTATACCTGTTCCAGGTCAGTGTACAGCAGTTATTAAACCAGCTTAATTTTCAAGCAATAAGCATTTCTAGAATAAGAAGACAGCTGATTGACTCCATCTCCCAGTGCAGATTTATAGTAAATCCTAACTCCAGCCATATTTTTTTTATTGTGGCTAGAATGGGGAAGAGGTAAAATTTTTCTCATTTTATTGTTTCTCTCTTTGACCTTACTTCCCGTCCTTTTATTACCTGAACAAGAAATTGTTGGTATGGAAATATATTTAGAGAATGTATGAGCAAGGTCATGGAAAGAAAAGTATTTAATGTACAGCACTGCGTAATATGTTGGCGTTATATTAATCCTGTTTATTCATAATGATAATAAGTGAAGAGCTGTATACTTATTTTTAACGTTGTTATGTAAGAATTTGAGGCATCCTTATTTCGGCATGAGAACCTAAGACTCTAGTTTGTAATGGAACAGAGGTTATTGAAAAAGCGCTGGGTATTCTCTTTTCACTTATATGTTTCGACAACAGGTAAAGTTAAATTTTTACATTACCTTTTTAAGTATGTATGGTAGTAAGTAAGCATGATGTAACCTTTATCCAATGTATGTCAATAGGAAACGTAAGTATAAAAGGAGTTACTCTTGAGGGTATGGTTACAGAATGGTCCATTGTATTCTCTCACAAACTGATCCATATCATTAATCAGGTTTTATCCTCATATGCTTTCTTTTTATTTACTTTGTGAACTTGCTTTTCATTTTGTACCTTTGTGTGCCTTGAATAAATACTTTTTATTTATTGACAGAAAACTTCTCCAACACACATATTTTATTCACTAAAACCTCTCTTCTGAAAGTTACTATTTTTTTCAGTCTACACACTTCCACACAAAATGATACAGAATAAACTGGATGAGAGGCCAGGAGGAAGCAGCACTTGCAGACTAAGTCTAGTAATCAAAATAATCATTAAAAGAATGGTTAGATGAGAAGATATAAAGGTCCTTAACAATTCAAAGAGAGAACACATAGCAATTTTTAGAGTGCACTGCCAGATTACATCTGCAGATGGCAAAGGATTTGATCAGTGCAGATATATCTATAAGTCACATCAGGGATAACAGTGTAGGTGATACCTTGGTTTAATTTCTGATAACCATCACATTACCCTATTGGCCTTGAGCTGAAAAGGTGTTATACAACCATATAAAGTCTCCACTTCTGAAACCAATGTACTAGAGGTTAAATGAAACAATGAGACACTTCCATTGCCAAGACGATGCTGCCTGCCAAGGCGAAGCAATATTGCTTTATTACCCATCATCTAGTTGATTGCCACAGTGTAGGCATGACAGCAGTAATGTTTCACACTGTACAACCATGGTAGTACAAAAAAAACATTTGTTCATCCAAAACTGATATTTTAGGTATGGATACCTTTGTCTAACCACCCCGCTTTTCCCCTTTGTAAAACTCCAGCAGGAAGGCCCTCTTAGTTCCTATTTCTAGTCCAGTGCGTATGGACACTGGAGTTCATTCTATATTATTATCATATATCATTACATTAAATATTAGATGCCAGAAAGGTGGAACTGGGCAGTGGGAGCAAAACAGGCAGAGCTTTAGAATCACCTAATAAATGATGGGTGGTGGGACCAGAGTGAGCTCAGGGGACTGGATGATTACGTTTTAGTTACAAATGCAACTACATGATTTTGGGACTCACGTAGTTGCATTTGTATCTATCATTAGCCACATATTCATTATGAAAGGGGATATGGCATATGATGCTATCTTGGCAAGAGAAGAATTGTCCTAGATTTATTCAAAAGATTTTTTTAAGCCAGGTGGAAAGAAATTGTAGGTGGATGGCAGCCCCTGTATTGTCACCAAACTCTTTAGTAACCACCGAAAAACAGCCGGGTGGGTGCTGAAAAGTGCCGGGTGGTGCGCCCAGCTAAAAGGGCCTGGGAAGTACCCTGCATAGAGCAGGTGTATCAAACCAAACTTTTTTTTAAGATGCATAGTCTTAGTAGAAGTATAGATCCTTCCTCACTCACCCTGAGACACCATATCACACACCACCCTCGTGCATTAATCATTATCAGAAAATAACAACAAGCACTGAACAAACTCATTATTTAACGGTGTGTTGCTTTGAGCCACCCGAGCACAAATAAAAGCATCGGAAGGTCAAGATGCTTTGACAAACAGAAAAGTGGGCAAGAATGCCCTGTTCATCCCTGTACGGATACTTAAAGTTTTCAAATCGGAGTTTACCAAATTTATATGGTTTCAAGACACACCGAGAATAAGCACGAGAATTCAACGCTTACCTAAAATGTATGGCGGAATTGCTTTTACCGATCCTGTGTTATACCATACAGCAACACACCTAGCAAGATTAATAACACATTAACAAACATTCCAAGCTTTGGGTGCATTTAGAAAATGAAGCCTCATTGCTTCCGATAGATACTCTGGCCTGGGCTCCCCTGGCGGATGAAAATAGGATGACCCGTTGTTAGGTCCCACCTTAAAGGCAATTGCAAAATACTTTCAGACACAAGGGGTCCCTGCTTTTCCATTCCCATTGTCACCCGTGTTGGGTCATGTTGATTTCCCTACTGGCCACTTAGACCCGATTTTTCGAATGTAGGGGGCCACAGGGTTCTTTGGAGCCAGGCACTTTTTGAGGGGAGATGCATGGGGTTCATTCAGGGATCTACAAGCTGATCATGATCTGCCAACTTTGAGTGTGTGGCACAGTATTCAATTGACACACTTTCTCAGATCCCTCCCTTCTCCATATCCTCCCACTTTTGGCTTTGGAATAGCTGTGCAACTCTCAAACAGGTGTTAGAGGTTCACGGTCATGTGCATATAGCGTCCTCATCCTGCCAACGGATGGAGATACTCCAGTATTTGTGACTGGACGGGAGGAGGACTTAGGTTTCAACTTCACAGACGAGCAATGGGAGATGATGTTACACTTTGGCCATAAAGCTTCGGTTAGCAATAAGTATCAAGAAATCAAATACAAGCTACTCACTAGATGGTACAGAACGCCGGTTAAGATGGCAAAAATATACCTTCATGTAGACACAACTTGTTGGAGATGTAAGGCAGCTCGTGGCTCCCTACTTCATATATTTTGGGATTGTCCTAAACTTGCACTTTTGGGAAGCTGTTGCGAAACTTATCTTTGACCTTAGGTCTATAGATATAAGGAGTAGACCAGAATTGGCATTGTTGCACGGTTCTAACATGACAAGGAAACAATATAAATTCTTTACTACGCCACCTCTTAAAAGCGGCTAAAGCCTGCATTCCTTCATGTTGGAAGAGTGAGACACCACCATCAGTTGGACAATGGCTGGGGAGCGTTACAGATATATATCATATGGAAGACCTGATGTCCACAGATTTGGGAACGTCCGAAAAAATGTACCCATACTTGGTTTTACTGTATTCAGTTCAGTACCACTCCTCATTATACTGCCTTCTCCTCCTAGTGGTTACATGCTTAACAGTTCCATTCATATCAAGGAAAGTACTAAATGCATTTTGTGTATTATGTTTCTGCTTTTACTGTACTTGTGTCATCCTCCTCCCTTTCCTCCCTTCTTTGTTACTGTATACATGGAAAAAATGGTTTCTGAGATGTTCCGGCTGCTCCACATTTCAAAGTATTGTTCATAATTGCCTGTGTTATTGTTGTTTTACTTTGTTTATTACCGTGTACATTTTGCTATTTGTAAATGTGATTTTTTCCTGTACCTGGAATTACCTCAATGAAGATTTTACTATAAAAAATGTCCTGTTCCAGTTGGTACTTCCAAAAGAGAAGTTTACGCTGGAATGCTGTGATCATATCAGACTTCTTGGTGATGCCTTGTTTTTATCCCTGCAGCCTCTGATTCAATTGGGCGAGATGCTGGGGTAAATCACACATCCTAGCAAGATCACAAAGCCAGGTTGGATCTGACAGTTCAGGCAAGGGCTTTCCTCCTTTACTTTGCATGAAATGAGCGATTTGTTCCGAGCTCAGAAAATTATTTGAGGACTGTGCTCCAGCTTAGCCACCTTACTTAGTAGTGTGGTATGGAACGTCTCCATGCTCTGCACCTACCTCCTGTAATAACAGCTGGAACTGGTGGTTCACCATTCAGGGCACGGTTTAACACCTATGATATAGAGGATAGTTAGGGCTTGTATTAACGCTTATTTAACACTATAAAACTCTCTCAAATATGTTAGTTGTCTAGCTGTCTCTGGCCTGTAAAGTGTGAAGAAAATGGCGCGGTAGCCATGCAATTAGCAACCATAAAGGAGAATGCATATCTGTAAGTCATGTAATTTCGTGTTTAGGAGATGCAAAGTGAACACTGAAAAAAGATGTTGGACCTTAGATATAGAGATAATATCAACTTTGTTTTTTATTTCACTTTAGGACAATGGAAAAAAATACAAAATGGTTCTATAAATATAGAAAAACACAATAACAGCCACAGAGGAGTATTTACAAGAGATGGGCACAATAAGCATTACAGTGAAATGAGGTTGTCACATACTGGAGGTAGCCATACAACACGCCCCACTTATTCATCTTGCTGTGTAGTTTAATCATGTCACCTAGTAAATAGACACCAAGCAACAACATGGCTGCCTCCAGAGTGCTGGTAAAAGGATGACAATACATGTGCTAGACCTTTACTTACCGAACATTCTTTGGCATTCAAACACTCCTGAGTGTACGAAATGCCAGCCTCCCATGCTGCATACTGTGGTTCTATACATCTACATTCATGTACACATCTGCAGGATTCTGATTGTAAAGTGCAGGTATCTACAGGTGTAGATCTTTACTGTGGTGCTATAAAGGCCCTCCTACCATGATAAACCCACCCCCAGTTTAAATGAAGGAGACAAATACAAGAAGCAATATTACAGAGCTAATAAGTGCTATGATAACATCGCTGGTTGGTAAAGAAGAGAAATAATATGTTTCTTATGGCAGTCAGTAACTTGGCAGTGGAAAGAAAGAAAGAAACAAATAAGGTTTATCACTATCATTAATAATGAGAACTACATCCCACTCTGAAATCAAAAATTTCATTTCAAAACAAAGTGAATAACACAAGAAATCTGCATATTTAAAGAGAACCTACTATATCCTAGTATTAAAACACTACCCAATAAGAATTAACTTAGGGCACTCAGGAATTACCTAAATCTGGACATGGTATTTGCAATCCTTGCCTCTGCTGGACTTCTGGCTCTTCTTCTCTGCCATCCCACAATGTAATGTTTATTTTGGTGTAAAACAGAAGGGCGACTGAAAACTGTGCACATCCTTGTTTTGTGGCTGCAGAGTTATCAGAAAAGTAGTATGCAGTAGGCCTACATTTCAGGCAAATTATAATTTGTAAAGCAGATCTACAACAGCAATAATTTTAGTGACTACCAACTAGTTCAAAGAAGGACAGGAAATGAACTGGTGACAGGGTCATGGGCACCCAATACGGGGTTGAGCGGTTTAGCCACCGAAGAACTACTGAAGCGCAAATTGCTGAAAAACATAATGAAGGTTATAAGAGAAAGGAGTCAGGACACACAGTGCAGCTTAAAATGTTAATAAAGGGGCTACATAGCTGCAGACCCACCAAAGTGCCTATTGTTAACCCATGTCAGAGTGTCAGAATTAGAGCATGAAGCAATGAAAGAAGGTAGCCTTGTCTGATAAATTTACTTTAGATTGTGTCTGACCAGGTCTAATAAGTGCTGATTACTGAGTAAACTGGGTGTAAAGCTATAAAACATGTGTAAACGTGTATAAAAAGGAGAGAAAGGAAAACTAGTGGGAGTGCCCTGATGTGTCCTCCCATTAGAAAACAGCAGCGACTGCTCCTGTTGGTTCCTATATACCCTATCACATGAGGGACAGACTTTGCATCTGAGCTAGCTTTCCTGAATGGCAGTGCAGCCCACAGAAAGCCAAAGAGACGAGACATCTAGTATATCATAAAAGATCTTTTCTTCCTGACATAGAGAAGGAGCAGCCTCACACTTAACCTTTATATCTTTTCATATATAAACATGACCATGATGCACAGTGATGCAACAAAAATAAATAGTTCTTGCACACAGGGTTGTACCAGCCACAATAAAAAAAAAACAAAAAACTGAAGTACTAAAACATTGGTGAATCACAAAGTATACAAGGTCCTTTTAGTAGTCTCTTAATCCACTCCAGATCTACAAAACAACACAAAAAATATCAGAGGAAGAAGTGCTGGCATCCAGAAAAATATATTATTACATTATTATTTCAAATTCAACTTCAGCAACAAATAAAAAGTCCATATATTGGTGACCTGCCAACAGGAAACATGTTCAAATGTTTTAGGTTACTGCTCTTTATCTGCACTATTGGATAAGCACATTAGTTTCCGTCTTTAAAGAGAACCAGTCACAAATGCAGTAATTATAATCTTCACTCATGAATTGTTATAAAACTGCACATCTTTAAGGGAAGTTGCAAGAAATGTGTTTTTATTACCGTAGAATTATAGTCATTAAAAAGGAAAAGTACTGTGAAAGCTGTGCCCAAAAAATTGCGGAGGACAGAATTCTTCAATTAGAGCAAGGGCAAGAACAGGGCTAAAGAATTTTTTACTATTATTGCCTTATATTGCCTTGGTATGATTAAGCAAGTAATTGTGGTAGAGACAGGGCTTTGTTTTCCCATGTCAGAGCTACCCTGATGACTAGTGGGGTAACGATCAAAAAGCATCCAGAAAAAAGCCCACAGAAATAAATAAAAACAAAAAAGGGAAACATGCATTGCCTTGAGCACAACACAGTAATACCATATCCCAATCTCCCATGATTAGCAGTGACAGGCGCAGTGCCCTTTACACTCCAGCCACACAGCACATGTACACATGTACCAGACCATGTTCTTCTATTTTTTAGGAGGAATTTAAGACAAAGAGTTGATATTTTAGGGAGTGTTTCTTGACCTTTTTAACATTGGTAACCCTTGAAATGTCTTTCAGGTCATCCCTTTTATAATTACTGTATCCACAGCTCACAGGTGGTATGGGAAGAATGCTGCTTACATTGCAGGGCATTGGGAGGAATGTCACCCTTACAGATAGCCAAAAATATCATTAGTGTCACTAAAACTGACCCGAGAGTCACAAATTGCTCATTGCTCAAAGACCCCACAGCAACCTCCAGATGAACCCTAGGGTTTCTTGAAGAAATTGTCAGCCATGTAAAGTGCACCATTGCATTCATTTTATAACAAAATACTTTTACATACTCACATGAACTGCATATATTTACTTGTCCCATTATCACCCTGTATTTATGTATGGCATGTATATATTCAAGTAAAAAAGCCCTTACTTGTCAGGTATGATTATGATGTGAATTAAGCCTTGCAAGTCAAGAATAGTTATGAGAATAGTATGTTTCACTCTCTTCCTGAATTTTTGAAGGTATAAATGCTTACTTAAACGACACATTACTGGTCAGGAATAGTTGCTTGTTCCTCTGTGTGTGATATCCAGTAGTGCAGTAGTCCAGGCTACTGCATCATAAGTTGTGCATATACAACTCAATACCAAATACTGTTATCCTGACTGCACCCTCATTTTCTGACAGTTCTGTAAAGGTTCCCTCTGCAGCAGCAACCTGGAGAGATCATGGTATTAGCACTCCACTCAGGTAGGCAAGAATTCAACCTTGGTACACTACTAGGCTGATGTCTGATGGGAAACTTTACGGCTGGCAAACTTGGCAGAGCTCTGTCTTTACCTCTGGACTGTGGAGTCAGAGACAGAAGCAATTATGTGTACCTGGAGTGGGAATCAGCAGAAATGTATGTAACTGTTCCTCACAAGCATTGAATTGTGCTTAATTGTGATTCCTAGAACTGGGGCAGAGACAAATGGCTCACCTTGCTTAAAAGCGAACAATTTTATAATGGCCAGCCAGAGATCACTTAGCAAATTTATTAAATTGCCAGGGTCAAGAACACCTATGTGACATGGCCCCTAGAAAGAAAGAGATTGTATGTGTAAATGAGACACAGCCTACCTAACTAAAGGGCTCTATTTGTCATACTGGTATACAACATTACTCGTCAGAACCAAAATGTTCCCAATACAGCTCTGATACAATATTACATTTCTGACTTTTTGTCCATTTAAACCTGGAAACCTCTGCAGTATCTTTTTTTAGTATCCAGATAACATATTTACCTTCTGGAGCTGAATGTCTTGCAATACTGTCACGTAGTAGGCACTTCCTGTATTCCAGACTCTGGCAGGCTTGGTACGTCAAAAAACACCTACAAAAATAAATCAACAGGTATATATATATATATATATATATATATATATATATTGCATCCTACTCAAGTTACCAAACAGCAGGGATGGAGGGGGGGGGATGTGAATCTCTCGGTTTAGGTCAAGAGGTCTTTATGCAGCGGTGGGCAAAGTGTATTTTTTTTCTTTTGGCAGTTCAAAATCAATTTGTTCTGTGGGCAGGTAGGTGAAGGAGCAGCAACAAACGTATGTTTGCAGTTCATGTTACACAGCACACCTAACTGGCCCTGAAATGCTGCCCCTGCCTTTAGCAGTCTAGAGGTTTTTTTACCAGCATTAACAAAGCCTAAAGCCAAGTCAAATCCTGGCATTTTTTTATTTAAACAGCCATTTATTTTAATACATATAACTGTATTCATTGGTGTTTTTTTCTGGTGTGCCTAAAATTGAGTCTTAGAGGCTTTCATCAAGCATGTGTCTATGAAGGTCCTAAACACATGATTTTCCTATGTCACCGATTCATCAAGCAGAGCAATGATAAGAGCCCTGGAGACTGCATTCCAAAGGAAGGCAGCAGCAATGGCTGCTGCTCTGGTTTAAGCAAAAATAGAATGAAACAGTTGGCATGCCTGCATGGAGGCAAATTGAAGTAAAACAGATATAAAACAGTAAGTAGGTCTCTTAAAACAGACATTGTAGGCAAAGAATAGCTGAGCATCAGGCCTGTTATAAAAAAAAGTAGTTTTTAGATATTGAACAGTGAACTGTATTTATATAATGCCAACATATTACCCAGCTTTTTACATTAAATAGTTTAGGAAATCTTAATGGGCCCACCTGAGCCAGAGATGTCCTTTAGGGCAGACAGCCTTTTTACCATCAGTGAAAGGGATAACTTCCTTACACAGAGTGCAGTGCTCCGGGAACATTTGTTTGTTCATTTTCTTCTCAACATGCCCAATAAGCACCTGCTTAAAGCAAACACAAAAACTAAATGAGGACAATAAACAGGATTTCAAAATGCAAATATTTACAAAATATCTCAAAAACAGAGACACACATCAGTACCCAGAATTTAAATTATTTAATGTCTTTAGGAGCTACAGGCACAGTTTCAGCATCATACGGTTCTGAGTGGCCCCCTCGTAGAAAAGACATTACTAGTGTTTCCCTGCCAAGAAACATAACAGCTGGGGGGTTCACAGTCATTCAACATTCCAGGAAAAAATAAGGATTGATATTACAACTGTAGCTGTTCAAGAGAGGGAGAGCCTGGAATCAAAAGAAAAAATAAGCACAGTGGGATACAACAGTCAATACGGTAAAGTGTACCCTTTAACTATACATGACTGGCTGTGTCTTAAAGCTTACCTAAACTTAGAATTTTTTACTTTACATAAAAGGATATATAACACTTTTATGCAAGGTAAAAATAGTGTTTTCTTTTGTTTTTATTTAAGTGCAACAGTCTTTAAAAAAAAATAGCAGCACCGACGTCTTAATTCTTCATCACCTAGGTGATCGAGAACGAATGGGAGCGCAAAGCCTCCCTGGATACCTACATCACACGCATCCCGAGAGGCTCTTGGCTGCTCCTTCTGTGCATGCCTGAGCAAAAGGGAAAGAAACTGCTGATCACACACATGTGCAGTGAGATTGTCAAGTTTTTTTCCCCATCTATGTAGCAATCAGCCCCCAACCCATTGTTTGTATTTGTGGGGAATTACTATTTGGAATCTAAAAACAGTTGCAGAATTACCTGTTGCACACTGTTTTACCCCAGTTACCTTATACTTCCATGCCAACCCAGAACCAGCAGACCAGTATTCAGACCTTCTACTTTAGAAATAAAAGGCATTTTACAGCCATTGCGTACCCCTTCACTGATTCAGATTGTGATGGGACCCCACTGAAGATGTGCTTACATATTAAACCTTTTTAGAAGCTACAGAGGTCCAATGCTAAACAACCTACAGCAATTTTTTTAAATGGTTAAAAAAGTAGGCAATGGTAGAAAAATCTGGTGGTGAACCTGATAAAAAACGAACTTAGAAATAGGAGCAATTTTTTTTTATAGGATTCTAGCTTCCTGTGTTTTTACTATGTGCTTGTTCTTCCATCTCCATAAAGACACTGGGGGCTAAATACAGCAGGCGCTAGTTTAACCGATTTAAACTATGGTGACATGAGTGTAATGGGGATACAAGGGTCCTAGCAGATACTCATTAAATGGCTGTATTTATTCTGCAAGGGTAGTACAGCATGTCAACACAACAAAAAAGGAAACTTGGACAATAGACCAGTGACTGAAAAAAAATAAATAAATAAATAGATGGTGCACCTGGGCTGCCCTGTCATCATTGTCCCTGTTGGCCATAAGATAGGCGCAAAGACCACGGGTAGGGATACCGGTATATTCTGTGATGCCAGTATGTAGATAAACTTCTCCCAAAACATGTTTCATGTATTCCTTTATCAAATGTGCTTCCACAGCATCAATTGTTTGTTGGATTTTCAAAAGGCTTTCATCAGCTAGAGAAGACTCTACATCAGGCTCTGCAGTCTCTCTCAATGGTTTACCAATGTTATGCTCATCACCATGTCTATCCTGATCATGGTCCTTTTCTTCCTCAGATATATTGCCTTCCAGCAGTGTGTCTTCCATTTTTAAAACCTTTGAATCTTGGTGAGGTTGTTTCCGCATTGCCTCAGAAGTCAACTTTTTAAAAGATTGATACCAAATTCTCAAAAGGAAAAGTCGTAACCTCCAATAGTAAGAAGGACCTCCCTCTACCTTTTTGTCCAAGGCATCCATTAAAAACTGAGGGATGACCTTATCTTTCAGGATCTTCCAGCGTACAAGGTCTGTTAGATCCATCTGACGGAAAAGGTTTTGGCTAGAGCTCTCAAGAAGCTGAGCTGCTGCTTCCTCAAATGTTTTAAGGGCCACAAAGTTGACCTGAAAGTTCTTATTCACTGGATGAATTACATTGTTCATGCCTTCTGAGGTGACACAGGCAAGATAGGCCCCAAATGGACTTATGGCAATCCCGTGTAATTTCACTGACCCAAACATCTCTGACAGACTAATGCATTGATGTTCAAACTTTAAAGCAACATTTGTAAAGATAGGTATCAACTGTTGAACTTTTCCATCAATAGAACAAGAATAAATAGTTCCATTCTGCCTGTCAACAGACAAAGAAATGATAGGTAATGAGTGAAGTCCAGTTACATGAGAATTGTGAACATTTAGTCCTGCTTTTGAAATTAACAACAAACACCAAAAAACATAGCAGCCACGGGCAGCAACCACCAGACTACAGTTGCACTTTTGGTATGGGTGATAGAGAGCGATACATTTAATACTGTTGACTGGTAAATGATCAGACTCTTGCCAAAGCACCACCGGCTGCCTTAAAGTGAAGTATCCTTTAACAGCTTTTAAATTTATGGGGATAATTTTTACAGGTCCTAAACTGCTGCCCACAATCAATCCACTCATTTTACGGTTACTGTGTTCATACTCCCACCATTCCAATATACTTGGCGACTCAACCCCAGACACGATGGTGTTGCAGGAAATAATAGAAGTGTGGTCTTTTATGGGAAGCTGAAACTGCCAAATGGCAACATCTCCATTTTCAAAAAATACAGCCAAGAGAACGGTTCCAACCTCACGACAAGTGTTGTTTTCCATGATCTCCTGGGTACTGCATATCTTGGACCACTCCATCCGTACAGGAGTCTGCATGCTATGCCGCCTTTGGTACTCAGAAAAATCATCCAATTCTGTAGAGGTGGCACCTTCAGTCATTGTGTAGTTGCTCTGAGCCAAACGTTCCCCATACATTTCTGTTAAATCCGCTAGCTGCTTCCATTGCAGTCTGTCAACATTTGTATTGACAGTCAACCGGTTATCCAAAGTAAGCACAGCTAAAAGGCATCGTCCATTGGAATCGCAGCCCACAGGAGACCAGCAGGCGTATTTGTATCCTTGCAAAGATGGCAATCCTTTTCCTTCAGGGTTAAATATTCTGTCCATCATAAACTTTTGGTTAACAGTGGGGTCACTTGACCGGGCAAACTTTGATCGGCACTGCTCGACTTCTTTTGGGGAGCCAACCTGCGAGATGAAAGAAAAAAAATATGTTTCGGTATGGGGATGAAAACAGCTAGTACCAGTTTTTTAACACGTCCTATGCAGGACAAAGCAACAGTTTCCCTCTAATGCCCCCTTGCTTTTATTCTTTTGCCTGTAAACACAGAATACAAACAACCACATACAAGCACAAGCTTAGCCAGGGTTGTCCGCCCCAGCCCTAATATGGCAGTGCTGGAAAAATACCACCAGTGCTGTCAAATAGGAGAAAGAGGAGTGAGACACATGCTCCTCCTTACGCATAACTGGTATTTTTCTAACTTCCAAAAAATTGATATTATTAATATTATTATTAATAATAATAAACAGGATTTATATAGCGCCAACATATTACACAGCGCTATACATGAAATAGGAGATGACACTTTCCCCATACTAAAAAAAAAAAAAAAGGAAAAGAGGGAGGAGACTGGAGAACTGCCGATACGATCTGTACTGCACTATTTATCGCAGGTAGACAGGGACATGGAGAGCACACTTCAAGTGATGACACTTTACCTATGACATGGGGGGGGGGCACTGCAAGCAGAAAAATTTGTAACACACAAATATCATTGCTTCAGGGATGACATTTTCTTCATAAAATCAGAATTGTGGCTTTATACTGCAGGTAGGGAAACACTGACAGCAATGCTCTAGGCCCTACTTGCAGTGGGTAATATACCCCAAAGCATCATCAGGGTGTAGGGAACCTAGATGTGGAACCGGTAAACTGCAGGTAGGGCGACACAGACAGTAATCCTCCATGGATTACCCTTTCCTCAAAAAAACAGGAAAGGGTTACGGCTGTACAAGCAGTATACTGCATTATACAATGCAGCTTGGGATACGCAGACCCCAGAATCAGGAGGGGGTTCAGACATGTCAGCTGTGGATGCAGAATACTGAATGCACTACACAAGGCAGATGAGGGAACACAGACAGACACAACAGGACAGACTGTCCCCACAGCACACAGCTAGAGGTGTGGGAGTGCTGGCTGCAGCTGCGCCTTACCCGAAGGAAGCAGGTCTTGTGCGGTGCGGACACACACGTGCGGTGCAGGATGAGCTCAGGGCTGGTACTATGGATATCGCACACCTGTTCCAGGATGGAGACATTACTGCAAGTGCACACTGACAGCCGGTGGTCGTCTGACCAGGAAAGCGGCTCCAACCCGGTCACCGCCTGCAACATCTTCACCACGGTCTCCCTCTTACTGACCGATAGATGGAAACTGGGCCGCTTCTCCGAGTCAGTCATCGCTCTTCTTTACAGGCCGGTCACAGCGACGTCGTCAGAGCTCGCCTGGAGAACATAGAGGACCCGGGCTGCCAGATGACCAGACTGTTTTCCACGGTGCCTGCTTAGAGTCATAACTGTAATTTTTTATTATCGTGTTGTAAAATCATAATGTTAGCGGTTTTAATTGTACATAATAAAACAATAACAAGGGTTTAAACAAAAGTATTTATCATTCTTGCAATTTCTAATTTGAAAAACATCTTTTTTTTCTGCACTGAAATTTGCCACTGCAGCCATTTTGTCGAAGACCACAATACTTCAAGGAAATCTAGCTATTGTTTATATTTTATGACATGACTGTGACCATATATTGGGATATTTATGTCGTGCCTGCTGATATTTGCACGGTGATACATA